>NC_060260.1:28297721-28604596 GCF_021901455.1 Neodiprion lecontei | reverse complement strand
TGAATATCTTGTTAGACCGATAGATCTTGAATTGAGAAAAATACATATTTACTTCGCCACCCGCGATCACACATTTAGTTGATTAAATGCCTTTTTTCTTTCAGTGTAGGAATATTTGCATTTGGTGGACGGATTGACGAACCGGCGACACGTACATGCATACGTGAAACTTGTAAACTTCCGTGTTTCAGCGATGTTGATAATAAAATTTGTTTCCTCTGACATTTACCTGATTCTTACAATGTAAGATCGAGTAGGTGGAATAAGTTTCACCCGGCCGAACGTTTAGCGTTCATTTGGATTCACTCGATACGCGCCACAACATATGAACCGCGACGTTATTCCATCGGTTGAGTTTTTAGCATAAATTGTTGATGAGCAAACGTTACTAACACACAAATATAAGCTTCTTAGATAATAAATATTTGTCTTACGCTCTTATGTAGCGTCAGCTAGGACAGGCAAAAGGAACGAAAGGATTGACAGTTTACACCGCCTTTGCAGCTTCGCTCTCGAGTCTATTGACCCGTACCTACCTAAATTGGTAAGACCCCTCACAGCCCATACTAACAGATATCGATCTTTGCGCTATATTTGGGAATAATTCTACGCTCTTGCGGTTTCGAGACCAACCATAACTCTTGATTATTCAAACTTTATTCATACCTAGAGATTTATTCAGCCAGAGTGTACGAAAGAGCTGCACTGTATCTTAAGGACTCAATGCACAGTTACCTGAAATAGATTCACGTTCATTACAACGGTGCATTCGGTGTTTTCCTCCGGGCGAAAAGTGTAAAAATAGCTCTAGAAAACGCTCATCACCATCATCACAGCTGATGTGTTTATATACGTGGAGCACGGGTGTCGCATGGTCATCGAGTCGGATGATCGGCGTACAAATTGTTTTTCCTACTGAATTATATTGGAAACTCTATAATAAATGAATTTTAACTCAAGTAACTGTTTATCACTTCACTTCCAAGTTGACCACTTCAGCCGGTATCTTATTTCCATAAATTTGTCACCTTCAAATCCATCGTTTGCTATTCAACCGATCGTTAATCCATACGTGTATCGTTTACTTCGATTAACTTCCCTCAACCAGCCCCACATCCACCAAGAGAGTCTCGAGTATCGGTCACGCGCCACTGAACAGACTAAATGAATGAATCGTCGATGAACCCGTTGATGTGCGCTTCCTGCCGATCTTCACGATTGATTGACGTGTATACCTTAGTCATCTATTATAATTGAGTATCGAATACGAGCGACGACTTGCATACGACATTAACGACGACAATGGTGTCCGAAGGCTGACTGCCGTTTTGCTGTGCGCATTCTCCTGCCGGTCATTTCTACCTATTAGGCTGCAGCGGTATTTTGGTCTCATTAGGGTCGTCGAGTAGAAACCACCGGAATGTATAAGCATCATTCACCGCAACCATTATACCAAAGATTTACGAAATCATTTACAAATTTCACCCGTCAACCGTGATCCCTACTCGAATTTCTTGCTATCGGAATCTCCGGCTTCTGTAATTTAATATTTCCTGCCAACTATTTTCGGTTCTACCAATTATCGACGGTCAGACCCGACCCAATTCAATCCCCCAGGCTGCAAACGGCTGTCAATGAGCGCGATATCCTGAGCGTGGTTTCCCAAGCGTGCAACAGAATGAATCATCAGGAGTTGCGCGTTCTTGCTGATGTGACGGAGACTCGACTGCGGATTGCTCTACCGTGTGTACGCCTACGAGTTGTATCCACGTGGGTGTTCGGTACCTGTAATGGCCGGTTGAAAATCGCGTTTCCGATCTACGCGTACATCAACAGATGCTACGCAGCCGCGAGCACGTAATTACGAGAGTTCTTGGCGATTATTAAATTCGGACTGTGATATATTCGCGGTGCATTTCCTTCATGGATTTCGCAAATGAAGGGAAATACCCAAGTTCAAAAATATGTATATAACGCATGTGACTTTGGACATGGCCTGCAGCTGCTAAACGAAGATGAATATCCAGGAATAAGCAAGAAATTAAGCGACTGCGGTAGAAAACTTATGGGAGAAATATGATAATCAACAAATTCCACTATAATCGGTCGACAAGGTATTGGTAGGTGATGCTTATTTAAAATCGTCAATTTTTTTTTCCTACAAGCAACGCCACTCAAATGGTTTTGATAAAATGATGAAATGCCTTTAGTTTCATAAATCATCTGCAAGCTACCCGCAGTCTGCCCAATTTCACCAAAATCGATTCATTCTTTCGAAAGTTACTCCGACGGATCTTCGGATAACGAACGTACAGCAGTAGGTACAGCGTGCATTTAAAAAAACTTCTCTAATTACCCCAGAAGACACTTTCTGAAGTAATTTGAATATTTCGTAGGAGACTAATAGTGCGCATAAATTGACGAACGCGGCTTACGAAGGTAAAGACGGAACCGATATACTTGCAAATAAATCACCTCCAGAGCCGGAGAGGATCGATCTCACTCCCCCGCACGACGATCAGCCGTGCCGCAGCATCTAAATGGCCTAACCTGGGCGCATTAGCAAGATTGTCTAAATCATCTGCCGTTCAAGCAGATGTCCGCGTATCTAATCACTATCTAATTCTGTCGCTTTGCATAGATGCACATAGTTTTTTTTTGCCGATTCCGAGAGCTTCAGCGGTCCGAGGTATTAATCTTGCCATACGACCAGAGCGTGGAATACCGTGATCTGTCATTTGAAGTCCTCTTATCATTATTACCGAAGTTATCGCAACGAGAGAGATCAATGCCGAGTTGGCAGCGCGCGCGGGCGTCCTGAGATATCCAGATCTGGTTCTGCGCAACAACTTCCGGGGACATTATTGCGATATTTGAATAGTCCGAAGGACGGCCTTTCGAGGCGTCGGTGCAGAGCGTGTCTTTGCATATTATAACATGCGCGGAGTGTCTCTACACGGAAATACATGATTGTATTTTCACTCCGGATCAAGTTTCGGTGTGCCTCGTGCTCACGCGATGGATCAGTTCAATTTGAGCTCTGTGTAATTTTCAAACGGATCGCGGTAGTTCCGATTCGTGTTCACTTTGCGAATAAGACAAGTTTAGAGTTTATCAACCTTACTCGATCGAGCGCGGAATCGGTCAGCGCGCGTGAATTTTGGGGATAGTATTGCAAATTCTTACGTTACTGTATGGCTGATAACTTGACGCGGTATTCGTACAAACTACTCAAACCGGCTCGCGTCCTTTTCCCATCCATTACATGCTATCAAACTTTAAAGTGCCTGAGATTTATCAGATAAATTGAATAAGTATTTATCTTGAGTGATTTTTTATCGACGGGCTTGTCACGCTAACGAGTCACGCGCCTCTATTCGCGAATGCCTGCCTACTGTCATCTCACCTCAATGGCTACGAATCGCATGATCAGATTCAATTAAATTAGTGTAATGCAAAGCTGGTTTATCGTGTCGTTTGTTAAATCGTTCCGTTTCACTATTATACACATATATTGTTGCACTTTTTGTTGAGGCAATTTTCTTCAACTTGCAAAATTTATTCTAATTAACGCTATACGTAATAAGATTTTTATATTTCTCATACCTTACCGTTCCATACAAAGGTTTTGTACTCAAAGGTAATGAGAAAAAAGAGCTTTGTTATTCTTTAATGATAGAATGCGAATAAAATTTCGCATAAATAATCAGCCTTGGAACCCTGACTTTCTCTGCAGTTGGATAAAACATTTTTTAAAACAAATTTTCTATAAAACATACATCAGTGATCAGAGTATATCTGAATACTAGCTGTCCTGTCTCGGCTTCTCACGGATAGACAAATCTAAGATAAATGTACATTGTTTTCACCTATATTTTGTTTGATTAGCGCACGCCGATACAGCAGTTAAGCAGTACTTTTCCTTCCGACTTAATTTACAAATATTGAGAATTCACACTAAAAACTTATTTCCATCAAAATGAATTACAGTCCATGTTACCCGGGGATAGTTTAGCTTTTTATTAGTGAATGAATTTTTTAAATCAGTTCAGACTTCAGAATAATACTATTACGTTATATAAATTGGAATATTGAGCTATGAGTTCATATCCGTGCTTGAAAAACGCACGTTACTCATGTGGGACTTATGATGATATCGGCGTGGCTTCATTCACAATTGTACACGGCTGTTCGACACTGGGTCCAACTATAACCAGTGATGTACACGTAAATGTAATAGTTACGTACAGCCGGCATGCCATGTTGAGTATTCTTGCGCATATCCCCCGGGCTTTCATTTTCTCGTCTTCCTTGAATGCCATTTGCGTTCACTCCACGTCACTTCGACAAATCACCAATATCGGCATTAGAAAATGTCTAGACAGTGTTGGTCCGACTGTGGTGAGACCGTTTTGGGTCCGTGTTGCTGAGTCCCGCGCCACGATTCATGCTATCCAATGTATAATCTACGCGCATACTTGCTTAATGACGAACGCGCTGGAAGAGACAAAAGAAAAGTCATGCACGACGAGACGCGAGGATCGTTAATCGCAACTAAACCGGTGGGGGTTGCAATAATGACGTCATAGTATTTCCAATCTTTGAATCCAACCTCTTTGCTCGAGTGCAGAAACGGCGCCCAACACTTGCGAAAGGTTTGACGTACCTGTACGTATTTATTCGGGTGACGCGAAAATTCGTGCAAAATATTGTGCACAACGTAGATTGGTCGAGATATAATTTGCGCGCTCGCGTGTGTTTTGAATTGAAAAATTCTGCAAACGCGCGTACGTTAATGGTTATATGTATACAACGGCGCTTTCCACTGCCGCGCGGTATTAACGAACGATGACCTAAATTTTTACGCCAAACGCGCAGGGGGCAAACGCTGAGCTAAATGAAGGACTCGAAGAGCCGTGCAATCATGCGGTTAGCAAGGCCTCGACGAAATCGAGTGGTGGTTGCTAATTACGCGTTAACAGCCGCGGGATATTCGCGCTACCGTAATATGCGGTTACGCGTACGAATCTATAGGCATGCACGTAATTATGTTCACCCTTTGCAAAGTACGCTCGACAGTTTTCTCGCGTGGCCAAATTGAGGATATTTTTTCCTCTTCTTCGTCTTGTCGTGTTTTTTCGGCAACGAGCGAGTTTATAGCGAGGCGGTGAAAGGAGTTCGCCAACCAGCGATAAATTATTACGTTTGATCGCTGTGCACTGCTGGTATAAAAGACGTACGTGCGAAACACTCCGTTAATGGAATATTTATATCTGTCTTCATCCGACGCACCGTATGCCGGTTGATATGGTTGACCCGGTGAGCTTGCACAACCGACTGACCCCAGAACGAAGGTCTGATCTTTCGTTGGAGGGTCTAATCGCTGTTAGATCCAGGTCCGGGTATTTGCTTACGAGATCCTGGTCAGGGTGGGTGCAAATAACTACAAAGCTGTCGAAATGGGCACTTAAATATCTTCCGCCCGGCGTTTATGATCAATTTCATGTTATACCCAGGTAAATTCAGTACGCCAGAGATATGACTGAGCAAACAAACGCGAGATTTATACTACTAAACTGTATTGCATTCTCCGCGCTTCCTATTGTTGGATGTCTTTTAACAGGGTCGACTGTATTATACGGCTGCGTTTACGACGCGTTTCGTGATTTTATATAAGCTTGTTCGCTCGATTTACGACGACGCAGTCTCCGGCTATTCAATTCTTGCTGCGAAAGTGCAGATATGAGCTAGATCTTTGTTGCAAACTGTCTGTCTTAAACTCGGAGAGCGTTCCGGAAATTTTCCTGGATAACTTATTTTCACGACGTATGTTAAAGTCGTGTGTAATTTTAGGCCAAACCTCACTCTCATACTTTACATGTTCGTATAGGTGGAAAATACATAACGGTGAAGAACTTTGATCGAAAATAATATATATGTATGTGCTATGCGTATGTCTCCTATTACTATTTGTATTCTTTCTGAACTCGTCACCAATTATTCTTCGATTTTCTTACTTTAGATTGAAGAAAATTCATTACAGAATATTGAGAAAGTGCCTACTTCGCAGATTGTTGATTGGATTAAAATATACTTATAGTGGTCAGAGTGATCCCATGCGCCGCAAATGATGATATATTTATAAGAGCTGTCTCTTACAGAATCGTTAACGTGATTAATAAACAAGCGCTAGAAAGTTGTATCTGTCAATTATTTTACCAAATTAGAATTATGAGTCATGAAGATGAGGCCACGTTTCCAGAATCGCAAGGTGATCAGACCGTCACGAATTTTCAACTTTCAACGATTTTACGGTTACCTTGTACGGCCTCATATCCTTGTGTGAAAATCCTGTTGGGTTTTACAGTGATCTGTTTAAACCGTGAATCAGCATTTTTTAAAATAATTTTCAATACGTTATCGCATGTAACAAAAAAATGGGCAAAGTCGCAAAATTTTTTTTACGCACGAAAAGAAAGTGCGAAAATTTTGACATTTGTTTCAATCAATCTGACAATATTTTCTGAACTTTGTGGCAGCGTCAGTGGGCGAAGTCCGAGTATCGCCCCATCTGTAACGGATAGTATTGTGAAATAAATTGTAAATCAGACGGACAGACGTTCCTGCGTTTTTGGCCGATATTCAAACGACTGCAGTGGTTCACTTGAATCGGCTAGTCAAGAATCAAGATTTTTTATCGTGGTGAGACGTTCGTTGAATATATCGTGTTTTGTGCCAATTCATTCGAGCATGACAACGTTACAACCAGCTTCGTCCGGTTTCGTCTGTTGGGCTGTTTAGGTTTTATTTCACGTATACAGTCACACTGTAATGTCCCCAACTGAATCGACGCCCTTCCTTCGTGCATTAAAGGCGATGTAGCAAATTGCAGTGTTTTCACATTTTAAGAACGTCCGTGACCATGCTACCAAGTGAAAGGAGATTCCTCCCTCGTGCGTATTCAGACATGACATCGAGGAAAACATCTCTTTTGTTAAAAGAGAAGGTCGCCAGTTTTGCCAATCAAGATCAGGCTTGGCTTGGAACATTCTCTTAGAGACTTCGCGTTAGGTTAAGTTAGATTATGCTGGCCCTATTACCGTACCCGACAGCTTCATTTCAGCCAGCTGATTTCGCACTCGTCCAATCTCGTTGGCTACTGTTTCATTTCGAAGTACCCACTCATTACTTCTGGAACAACCTTCGCGCTCTTCGTATCTCGAAGGCAGGCAGCGCCCATTAAACGCGCACTTAAAATTAGGAATACGATATATCTGTCACGGCAAACGCGTGCACACACGACCTATCTTACATATATTCGGTATAGTGTGTCCGGCTCGGAGGACAAAGGATAATGTTTGAACTGCACCGCTGATAAATTTGCTGTCGAGATGGTAGCTAGTACAGTTTTACTTTGTCCTCATGACCATTGATCGGTGGTTGACAGTGGCACGGAAGGTGAAACATTAGGTAAAAAGTTGCCAGTTCATCCGCACGTGTAATGGTTTACCACCAATTCCTTGAAGTAGTGGAATCTTGTAGTCTAATAGACGTTTAATTTCCTAACTTTTCATAAAGATAGTCTCACAATCAGTTGAATTCCAACTTTGACAGGATCACGCCACTTTGAAGGACCATGGAACTATTGTAATATAATTGTTGTGAAACACACTTCAGAAAATTTCGAAAATGACGATACCGATGTTTACCGAAGTGTTGAGCCAAAATCATTCGTCAATAACGGTTACGTTATGTACCGCCAAGAATAAAGAACACTTTGGACTGGTTACCGGCGTGTGACTTTCATAACCTGCGAGATACCGAAGTGGTGGTGCTAAAATTAATTCTCTTTGCGATGGTGCACGTGTACGCGTGCAAGCGCCGGTTGAACTTTACTTTCCCAGGCTCTCACCGTGCCAGCCGTGGCCGGCAAGGCCCATCCAAAGTAAGTCACCGTATTTATTACAACCGTAGGTAACACAAGGTGGGGCCAAGGGTTAGCGTCTCAATGCCACCGTCGTCGAGCACTGATCGGGGCTTCCCCTCCTATCAGCGGGGTCATTTGCTGCGAGGAGATGCTGCGGAGTCTCCGGATTCAGGTGTTTGTATAAAAAGCGTGGAATTGCAAGCTAGAAAGTGTCAGGTTTATTGCTCGCTTCGCGTCCGCCCATCATGCAGCGAGAACACCGAAACTCGCTACGACGCGATCTCACGATCTACGAGCCTGCAGAGCGCCTAGTTTCGTTTCTATGTGTAATTCATTACCAAAACGACGACGCTTTTTTTTCTGGCAGCATTCACGAACCACGGTATTTAAACGCTTTTCAGGTAGAACTTGTATCGGCGTGAGGCCACGTATGTCTCTAAAAAGGATACTCGGTTTGCTGGTCATCGGAGTACTGTGCTTTTGTTTGAAAAACGTACAATATAAACGCGGGTGTGACAGAAAAAAAGAGGTCTCTTGTAAGATCGCCGCGGAGCCTTGAGATTACGTGAGTAAAAATTTTTCTTACGTCATGCAAAGAGTCCGTTTCTTAGAATGACACAAGCGTGACGGTGTACAGGAACATGTTCATCTTTGGCAGGTACGTACCGGTATTTGAACGAAGGTTCCGTTGTTCAATTGCGGGTAAGAGTAGAGCGGCACAACGGGGACTGAGCCGTTTTTTAAAAATATTGGTCCCTGGATCGGCGTGACGTGGGTGTTACTCGGCATTTCTTGCTCCTCCTCGTCGTAGTAGTCGTCGAAGTCATCATCGTAATCGAGCACAGCGTGAACGGATGTCTTGGCGCCAGGACCGCTGTACGCTTCACTGTTAACTCTGGTATACCTGGAGAGAAAGACATGTAACCGATGATTCAAGTAGGCTCTAGTGGACAACCTGGTCGCATGTATCTAGGCGTGTAGGTTTATTGTCTCCTCGACACACGTGCCAGACACTACAAGCCTGAGTATACCGTGTAGGTACACCGTAATCCCCGTAACCACGTAGAGACCTCATAAACGCATCGGCAATATCACGCACGATTCTACAGTACCTTCCACCAGTGTAATATTTGTTTTTCATGAATTATTCATCTCCGCATAAACTGACTAGTGGATGTACATAATCAACTGTTAAATTTCTCCGGAGCTGTGCCAACAGAGGTAAACTCCCTCAAAAGTTGAATTACATCACGGTGCGCGGACCACCCATGCATCGCAATCCCCGTGTAACACACTTGTCAAAATGTCCATTATTGTTCGGCTGTTTCAAGGTTGCGGCACATGGTTAGAACAGGGAAAATACCAACGCTTCACTCTAGGGAATTCATCAACAAGGTGATTCCGCCCCGATCGATTCAGTGATTAAAATAAAAAAAAAAAAATGAGCCTGAACTCGACATTGTGAAAACTGTAGCTACTTTAGTTTCTACTCGCGTCATTCAACATATGAAATTAAAGACACAAGCGACAAATGGTTCGATCCTTGTAAAGGCGCAGAGCTATCATACTGGCTGCCAAATGAAACCAAAGATGATATTCCCGCATTTAGAGTTGGGGTATCTGATCTATAATCGCCGACTGGTGGTTTCAGGAACATACGTTTTTGATTCGCACTTACCCGTTCGGTCTTTCGGGATAGTTGTCAGCGGGTGAGGGTGCCTGGGACTGTTTAGCCTCATGTAGTCCGCGGGGCTGCTGTTGCAGAGGTGCCTGGGTTAGAACATTGTTTGTCGGTGGGATGGTCGGCGGAGGCCTCGTCTGCTGGGACTGCCTTGTCTGCGTCCTTCTGAAGTCTTGGTTGTAATTTGCGTAGTGAGTTTCATGAGTGACTCGAGCATAAGTGCTCTGATGCTGCTGAGTGGTGAGACTGGGGGTGTGACGATACTCGGCGGGTGGAACGTAGGGTTCGTTGTGATAAGGGTCTTCGTTGTTGTAGCTCGGGGCTGGCGGCGGCGGGGGAACGGCGTTGTAGCGTAAATTGTTCACCGTCGAGTGTCCCGGAGCACCAGGAAGCAGGAACGGCGACGGAGTCGCCGTCTGATAAGGAAGCGTGAAGTTGACCAGGGCCATGGTTAGCGTTTCGGACTAGAGATTTCACGTATGTAATGTGCACGCGACTCGAACCACGCAGTCGACGAGATTTTCTCAAGTCTTATGTCGGGTACAGATCCGCGTCTCCTTCGTTCAGTCAAAGTGCAATTACGATGATTTTCGCACAAGTCTATTCTGTATTCCACGTGTGTGTCTTATTAATGGGATTTATTTGTATTCGAAACGAATGTCGGTCGCTTTTTATTTACCATATATGTATGTAGGTGTATATGCGAACACTGTTCAAACTATTGTTACGTAATTTGCGTACAATTGCGTCACTGTTTCTTGGGTCTTAATCACTTATAAGCCGAAAGCGCGGGCTGTCCGCGGGGCGGTAGGGCCTTCCGTTCTTCTTCGATCTACTCTCACCAACAAGCGAAGGTCTCAGACCATCGCGACACCTTGGGTGTCCACAATGAAGATACAGTTCACTTTGTCGCCGCTGCCGCGAGGTGATGACGGTTTGTCACGTGAAATTTGATCAAACTCTTTCGCCCGCCCTTGGCTCTCATGGCTGACAACCGACGGCTGATCGATCGCCTGTCAATCGGATCGCCTGCACCGTTTTTGGGTGCTCTCGTATCGGCGACACGTCATGACAGATTAAAATCCTATCCCGGGATAGTAATATTGTCAACGTCGTCGTTGCCCGTCCTTGAGGAATCAGCCGCGTGCTTCTTTCCCGATTTTCTTTGTCAGTCCTTTCAGAAGTTTTACGGGCGTTCGATGTCGTTGCACTCCGAAATGGTCACCCTGAAAGCGAATGAAAGGTCAAGCTATATCAAACTTGGCTGATCTCACAGAGGCACGTTATGTGTAAGGTCGCCTGGGCACCGGGCATTCGAACTTGGTAGTTAATCGGACCGTAAGATGACTGACCGGGAAAGAAGCAGAATGATACGAGTAGCGCGAGTGGAAACTTTCTTTTTCACTTGCAGCGTTGGAACGCCGCGAGTGGGGCGTTTCGAGACTTCCGTAGATTTGAACAAGCCCGATGTTTTTTTCATGCCAAAATGTCATACCGTCCCGTTGTCCTGTCGAGTCCTGCCAAGACGGGTCCTCGCGATGGCAATACAAGGCAATAACGAACAGAGACCGTAAGTGCTCGTTACCAAGTTGCGAGTCGCACCGCGTCTTCACACGGGCCCCGCAGCTGGCCGCGCTCATTCACTTTCGTTGGGGGAACGCGCGGGCCCGCGTAGAAAGTGCGGCAAAGTGCGAGTAAAGGCGGTCACAAGGACGCCCGAATCGCGTTGCTCGGGGCTCTGGTTTGTATTTTGAAAAAGATTTGGAAAGAGAAGAAAAAGAAAGCGATGAAATGCATCGGCGGCAGAGCCGACGACGCAGAACGAGATGGAAAGAATTGAGACGCCGATAATGAGTCGATACTAAAAATACAATCGGCAGGCGACAGGTGCGGTGTTGGGAAAAATTCCACGAGGCTGCAGAGTTACCGGTTCGAACGTTTCGTCGCTATTTTCTTAAATGAATATGTGCATGTATTAATTACCTACCTCCGACGTGGCTTATAGAGAAATTTCGTCCGGCTATCTTTACGAACGTTTGAATATATGGACTGAACGGCGGTGGTGTGGCAGACCGATCAACGGGTTATACCGCTCTCCACCGATAGACTTGTCATTCGGCCTGGCCCACATTAGCCGCCGAACACAAGTAGGCAGGCAGGTAGGCAGGAAGGCAGGCAGGTTGAGTTATACGTTATACCCAGCGCACTGCAGGAACTGAATTCGTTAATTTGCAAAACTTTCACTTTTCAACAAACTCAGCTTTCGACTTCTGCTTTCGTCGTTCGATATGTGTGCGCTGCACGCTTTGGCACCGTAGCTAGTTAAAACCAACCGCGCAACTCGATGATCCAACGCTTGTCATGTACAGGCACTTCGTCGGCCACGTGATCACTAGGCTGAAAATGTTTAGCGACGCGCGATGTTCAGCGGGCGAACATGAACTGAGAGACTGCCAGCCTCGGTACGGGGATAAGACGTGTTCTGCGGAGTCTGCGAACTCCATAGAGCGTTTGGAGAGGATTGTGACGTTCTCTGGCTCGCGGGCGAGTAACCGGTGCGGGAAGGTGACGGGGGCCTTCTGTCACGGCTAGAGCAATTCCCGCCACCAGGTATACTATCGGGACCGATCGTAATATCGCTAGTTGATTACGGTTCGCGGTTGGTCCAGTCACTCGCGGTCTCCTCACCCTTTCAGCCGAGCTTCCGGGAGTTCCTGCAGACTTCCACCGTCCAATTACACCCTATATGCCTCGTACCGAGTGTTGGTGTCCTCAAGTACACGACGGTGACATCAGCCTCGATACACCGAGAATCGGATCGGTCATTAATCGCTGGTGATGAGTACCTCGTCAGCCACTTCATTACCTATACCTGAAAATTACGAAATCCGTCTCCCTCTTAAAAGCGGCGTCGCGACGCGGGTCGTCTCTATCTCTTTCTCTGTCTCTCTCTCTCTCTCTCTCTCTCTTTCTCTCTCACGAGCCTTGCCTCACGCCTCCTCCTCGCTATGCCTTTCATTTCAATTGATTTGCAGATCGTTCGACTAGGTACGTGTACCGCTCGATAGGCACCGATCCGTCGACGAAGCTGCTTCGTCGAGCTTGCGATATGGAAGTGCAACGCTGCTGCTCGTCCGGTCGTCGGAGAAGTCGGCGGAGCGTTAAGCGCCGCGACAACGAGAGCTTCACGCTAATTGCAGCTTCTGCAGAATTGATATTTGATCGAATGTTCACCGTCAAATACACACCGAGGATGAAATGAAACCTCGTATTCAGCTCTCGTAACATCTGTCAGTTAGAAAGGAGTGAAGATTCTAAGTCACTCCTATATATCGACACGTTCGAGGTCGGACTGCGACATTAATGCACAACAGACCGAAATATGTCAACGACGCCGATTTATTCGCACGTCTCACGAGGTGCAAGGCTTTTTTAAAATTCCATATCGCCTGCTTTTCGTAGCGCGGTTACAGCGAAGAAAAACCTAATAGACAACTTGGCTTCGAATATCGACAGCGCTGTTAAAGAAATCCCAATACAATCGTTGGTTGAACACAGTACGCGCTTCAAGGTACGCATCGCGGTTCTTTTCGTCGTTTGTACACTCGTCGAATATGTTTGCTATATACTCACATAAAGACGTTCATTTCCGGTCTGTGTTTGTTGAGAAAATATAGTCATGCATATTTGTTGGGCTGCAAATGTCTCACAGAACCAGCATATACCTACGAACGTACATAAATAAATATGTAACTTTGTGTCAGCGTCGTTTTGATTAAATCTAGATGCTGGTACGCGTACGTACCTGCCTACATAGATATATCATCATGCTAGGAGCGAAAAATCTCAAGGAAACGGGTGAGAGTGGTTCAAGTATCGGATGTGACGCGTCGTTCAAAGGCCACCTCGAAGATCCGAAAACCTCAGTCACCGATAGATTTTGAGCTCGTTCGAGCGTGTGCTTCGATTCGTATTAATTTATTTTATTTTTTATATTTCATTCGAACGGGACGATCACCGGTAGTGATTTGAATGGGTAGCTGCGCGTTGAAATTTAAAACTATGACAGTCGAGAAATCAATGGGTCGATAATTTAGAGATTCGTACGCTCCGGTTTCAATCTCTCAATGCCAGCGGCAACCGTCATCGATCAGCTTCCCGGTCCAGCTACGCGAACCGCGGATAGACCGATTCGTTTATAAAAATAAGTCGCGATCCATACTATTGTTCCAAAATCCAACTATCGAGGACATTTTCGTCGCATTGGATAGTTCGACGTTTGCAGAGGGGCAACAAGAAATAACTCTGCTACGATATTTACCTCGCTTATTACTTACACGCGGCTGACAATCTCGCGAGAAGAGACACGAATTCCCTACACACGTACGGGTACCTGTGCCATGCATGTGTACACATATTAACTTCTTGGTCTCGCGTTTTACCGTGCAGGCCGAGCATCGCGAGAGCACATCGAGCCCGGGAACAAACGATCGTAAACCTTCGCGTGTACCTACACACTGATTATGCATGTACGCAGTGAATATGTACCAACACTTCGTCGATACACTTTCCGTCGCGATGTAAGCAGATCAGCTTACCTGTAACTATTCGCTTCTGCGACTACACGACTGATATACATATATAGAGTATACTTTTACTTTGTGACTCAGAAATAGGTTAAATTCTCAGGATACAGCGTTGGGTTGCCGCTTCTATTTGCATTATAATGCAACCCAGTGTCTGCATGTTGAATATCATAAGGTTTATGGTATTTCTGTACTGAGTCAACAAATTGCTGCGCCCACGTAATATAATTCTGACGCTAAGAAATCCGGAAATAACATTAGTGTCTCTTCTAAATTCAATCCGTCTCTAATTAGCCTAATTAGCAGAACACGCTACGATCCAAGCGCCTGAGCTACTCTATTTACAGCTAGCATCGCATATCCGTGTCGAAAATAAGGTAGCCTACAATATCAACTCATTGGATTCCAAGTATGGAATGCTGGTTTCTCCATTGACGCAAAGATGAAAAAATTTGTTTACCAAAATTCAACCACGGCTATGCTATGGGGTCGATCGATGCACTGATTTAACGTAACTATGTGAAATGTGATGTCGTAAGCTGAACTACAACACCGTCAACTGGATTGGCACTCGCCTCTTCGAGAATGCAGTTATTGAGACAAAAAGGAAGAAATCAACTGCTGCGGTGTAAAAAACTCGTCGCTTTTTTACCATCGAATCTGCCCGATGATCAATTGTGCGTAAATTCAAGTGTTCCTCGTCTCATCCCGGGATGTAGGACTCGTGATAAGTTTCACGGACGGCCGAAAAAGTGTTGTCTCGGTACACGGGGGTCGGTGAAAAAATGGCGTATCGCGGTATCGCTGTCGGTGATCTATATACAGTCCTTGATCCTTGATCCTAAAAACACCAGCCTTCACATTTCAGGCAACAAGACTCGTTTGTACAGCCAATCTATTGATAATCACCCCGTTGCCATTCACGGGATTGGAGCACGTCAATCCGTACTTGCGAATGTTTCGCAAAGGGTAAACTCAATTCGACAATGCTTAAGTAACTCGGCAGAAAGTGCTCATTATTTGAGTATTAGTCATGTTCCTCTTTCTAGACGTTTGAATACGAATATCGGCACTGTTAAATACTATTCCTTCTAAAAAGTCAGTACGTGTTGTCAGGAAGTGAAAGAATTCCATTGCTCTTGTCAATTAAATATTACCAGATGGCGCCTGCCTACTTAATTACAGAATGATTTTGGGCTCGGTGAAGGATTGTTTTGTTTTTTCAATACTTTACACATGTACATACGTTCCGGCGTAACCGATCACTTTTGCCGGCGGACCATTACGTGTAATAGGCCCGTGACTAATTATTTATTAGAAAAGCACGTACGAAAGGCGTCTGGTTATACCTCGACTCTACGTATCGCAGAGCGTTGTTGAGATTAAATCTCGAACGGGTTCCTTGTCGCAGGTTCGTGGAGCCAAGGCATGTATAACTGACGGTAGACCAACGCTCATTCGGAGGTCGGTCTATACGCTGTTGGACAAAAACATAATGCGCTGAGCACTGAGGCGTTGCGAAAATATCATTTTTACAAGTTGCAGTCGTTAACCGACTTAAGACGAGAACTGGTGTTACTTATGGTTCTGGCGCAACTTCCACCGGTCTGAACACGCCACTGTCGATTGGGGTTGGTCTTTCCCGAGTTCAATTGAACGCGACTAATTAATTTCCCTCTACTTGAACTCGTAACTCACACTTTTTGTCATACCCCGCCTGATTTGCACACCGAGTGCTAGTTGCAGCTGTCAAGTTTGCTCGTGAATCATGCGGTGGTCCGCTTTTCTCCGTCAGACTTCGATATAACGACCAAGTACCAATCGTTCAATTCTCAACATTACACTGCAAGCAATCATGGTGTAACACTGTGCCTGTAAAGGAGGAATCAAATAAATTGGGATATCTTCCTCCGTCCAGGCAGAACCCGATAAAGATATTATTCGATCTAGCTGACATAAATGCAAAAGTATGCCGGTGATTGGCCGCAAAACTCTACCAGTCGTGATCGCTTTTCTTAAGCTGACGCCGTATAATAGACGTCGAATCGATCGCTTCCTCGAGGAATTCAAGGTGCATGGGTGGGACCGGTATCGTTGTTTGTCGCTCGGTTATTGGCTTTGATAAGCACGAGCCACATCCACCTACACGCGGCTCTACGAAGACAAGGTCTCCGGAGCCCCGGGGGCAAAACGGGGCCGTAAGTTCCGGACAGGGAACGTATTTATTTGTTGTCTACTAACACTTACGACAAATACGTATAATAGACAGTACATGCATTACGCGTTATTGGTTGTTAATTTTCTCTATGACTCTGGCCGCAACCGACACTCTGATCCTCGCTATTGACCTTTCGGTCCTAAGCCACCTTTCGACCCTTCCAAGGTGCTCAAACTATTGACACTCACTTAGATATCCGTACCTGCTGACACACATGACACCCTCTTACAATTAGGCTGTATCCTGTATGGTATTGGCGGAGCCCTTGACCTCGGAAAATTTCCTGGTTCTTCGATTGATCGAAGAAAAATAAATATTGAGAACTCGAAATCAGATCTATAGGTACTGAAAAAAGTCCAAGTATAGCCGATGTAGTGAAAGTGACTGCGGACAAGATACTGTAATGAACAGGTCATAAGGATACAGGAGAGGAAAAAAACTCACACACTTGTGCAAAGTCAATCTTGCAGAGTGATTACGAGGCGATAAGGGGATGCTGAATAATCAGTGATTACCGAGTGCAAGATAAACTATGGACAACGAGCGTTAATTTTAGTCGGCTTCAAAGTAGAGCATGCCATATTGCGAGGGATTGCATTCCGTCGGTGAGACGCAGAACGTCGCTCGGCCAGCTAGGAGCTTGCAACAGAAAGGCGCCACCATTCAATGCGGGAATGATAAATTCGTCTTCACTATCCTTGAGCATTTACGTGTGGCAACGGCAAGTCGTTGCACGTAAGGGAATTGGTTTAATATTTTATTATAAGGTTTTGCGCCCAGGAATGTCCGCTCGTATCCTGCTGCGCTACGGAGAGAGGATTCAACGGACAACTGGGATAGAATCACCGTCTGGCTGAACAAGTGAACTCTTAGCGATTGTGGCTGTTTACGGTTGCTGAGGCAGTTAATACTCTATCGGCCAGGCATTATCCGTATACCCCGCTGCTAACAGTTGCAGCGACGGTGGTATACGCACCTTTAATGTCGACTAGATGGTACAAACCGTGCGGTAGTCAAGTTCTGAATCCGGGAGCAGTAGTTGAGGACGTTTTTTTTTTATTAAACTCGTTTGTTATTCCTCGTTAATCCTGTCATTATTATTCTCGCTCGCGTTGTTGCTATGTTTGCGTTGACGCAAGTATTATATCTATCAGGCGAATCAGAATTGTTTCAACTGCAACTCTAATAACCTATCTATTGGTCAAGTCGGTATTAAAAGTACCCGATAAGTCGGATGTAAAGATGCTGCGTTGACGTAAGATCGGTAAAGATTACATCCTTGATCTACGTCGACAAGACAAATCCTCATATCTTATACCGTTGCAGTTACCGTCGTTCCGACCTCATTCGAAAGAAACGTTCCCTCATATAGATCCGAGTTTTTATTACGTGTGTCTTGATCACTGGAAGAACTCAATGCCACAGTCCACTTCGACAAATCACCCAGTACAAAGGAAAAACGGTCTCCACTCACCCTGCGTGCCTGGTGCGCACGCGGCGTGATAACTTCCCCTTCGAGAGGTCAACACAGGAGGTTGTTTCTCGACTAGCCGCACAGTGAAAGCCGGATTTAATTAAATCTATAGGTCGACTCTGTACGCGTGCCGCTTATCTATATATATATATATATATACATATACAGGATTCGTTCGAACGTCCAATATTGTTAAATGTAAGTTTATTTTTGACGCAAAAAATATCGAGGTGTAAAAACGATGGGGAAATTGTAACGACCTGGAACAATTAGCTGTCAGAATTTGAGCGCTCGGAACACAAGTGATCCGGGAAGGGGAACGGAGACTTTAATTAGCATAAGATACAAGATCAGAAGAATGAAAGAAACAGAGTGTGAAAACGGCACCACGCATACCTATACCGCAGGTATTTATTAGACTGTATAAAAAAAAAACACCGACTGTTTTTTTTAATCAAAATTCAAGTGAAAAATATTGTTCCAAATTACGAAAAAAAGATGCTGCCCAAGTTTCAGCTCTTAATATTAATATTTAGAGGTATCTCATCGGGATTTTCTATTTTCTATGTTATTTCAATGGGAAATAGAAAATAGCCATGATGCACCTCCAAGTATTAATATTAAGAGCTGAAGCTTGGACTGCATCTTTTTTTCGTCATTTGGAACCATATTTACGACTTGGATTAGAAAAAAAAAAAAAAAAAAAAACAGTCGACTTTTTTGGACACAGTCTAGTCTAGTGTTTATACTCATTCGTAATTAAACATGGCCATAGGGCCGTCCACCAGAATTAAGACGCCAGTCACAGAGTCTTAAGTGGTAAGAGCTACCGCCGACAGTATAGTAGGCAGTTTTCGAGTCAACGCCCCACACCTCGGTATTCACTTGGTGGGCGTTCATGGGCACGCAATATACGGGCGGCTAAACGTGCACGACAGATAATCGGTTTATTCAACGAAAAGACATCTGAATGTGGTCAGAAAAAACCATAGAACGAAAATATTTGTTGCGCTGATAAAATCGTCAGTTTTAATGCAATGCACCGATGATTGAAATCAATTGATATCGACACCGGTTTATTAACGGAGGTAATACCGCATCTGGGTAGTTTTACGATATGGAGTACCAATTGGATTCGTCTACGTGTGCGAATATGATTACCAAACACACGCACGGCTGCCGCATTATATATGTTCATGTGTGCGAAGAACATGCCTAGTGCACGAGCATAACCGGTCGCATGTTGCTCGGATGCTGAGCTCGATCATTAGCAAAGAACGCCGAGCAGTGTAAGCAGCCTGGGGCAATATGCACCCGGAAAATTACACCTCTTATGTTATGATCTCGCGTTAGCGCGATATGACTATAATAATTACTGGATCAAGAGTTTGTTTACCACGTATATTTAATTTATTCGTGGTAATTAAACGAGCATAGCCCCAGCTTGCAATTACGGTTTTCGAGTCAGGCGAGCAACGTTCTGACGGGATTACCTATTCAGCTTATACCTAATAGTTTGATACACTGCAGAATGTTATACTTTAAGGATCGATCGTCCAGCGTGTAACTTTTCGGTAATTTAAAGTGACGCAATTGTCTCGGAAACAGGACTGGAGGCTTGATTTTTACAAATATCTAGACAGGATGGCGACGAATCGCGTGTGCGATTTTGTGTATCGACAGATGTAAAAGTAGCCATTCGTGATGATCTCCTGTAAATGAAACCTAATTTCCGATTCGCTTTGTCTCTCTTGTTAACATTAACGGAAATACCCGGGGTGTTGTGACTCCGATACTTTCATATTTTGGCATTTCTTTCCCGATCAGGGAAATCTGCGAATTGAGTCGCGCATCAGCTTGGGAACGGGGTAAGGAAACGGATATTATTCCACTGATAACGCAACGCTTAGGTCCACCTCTGAAACTGCGATACCATTCTTTCAACAAGTTCCCACGCGACCGCTAACTTTTTATGAAGCAAGTTAGTTAGGCAGATATACGAAACGATCAATGATCGACGGAGGAGGTTGTTGATATGAATCGGAGACAAAAACGACTTTTCATTGTTATCGCTGTACTTAGCTGGGAGCATTATGATTATTTTACAGAATCGATCGGGGTTTTTCAGCAGCTCGCTTTTATATTATACCGAGCGTGGTCATGTCCAGAAGCGTAACTTCCGGGTTTAGTATTTCTCAGCTGGGAATTCCAAAAAATGTCTCGCGACCATGTAGGTACGCGTACATATATTCATACATAATATCTGTATGATTGTGTGTACAACATATTACTGGCGCAATCTCTGCGATATAGATCATAACGTGACTCCGTTCCGCAAACTATAACGTAACATCGGTATGGAACTAACTCGTGAGAACGCACGGAGAAAATTAAACGTCACACATGTGATTCATCTAAGTCCGTGTAATAAATTCTTATTTTCACGATTCGTAAGGATTTTTGCTGTCTCTTCGTTATCGGCGATGAGTCGCAGTAAGAATTCTTACGAATCCGTGATTGAATCTTTGTGTGAAAGTAATCGAATTGGGGAATATTTGAGATCGAATGAGATACCGATTTTAATGAAAATACCGCAGTTGTGCTTCTGAACGCAAATAGCTCACATTGATTAACGATCATTTTATTATTCTTCGAGTTATAACTCGAGAGGTTCCTCATCCTAGAAGGCGATGATGCAACTGAAACACCCTCTTTGTCATAGTCACTAATGCGTTCAGACAAGAGTATCTTATCTAACGGCTCAACTTTCGTGCAATTAAAGTGTTTACATTATGCGCAATTTTGCGGCGTTTATCCGGAATGAAGTTCGTCGACACGCCAATCGAGTTGAACTGATTCCAAGTCGACTGTCGCGATAATATATGGAAATTATTCCTGCCTCGAAGAGTTTAATCGGTATAAAGTACCGAGACTGTCCGAGGCGAAGAGGCGCGGCCTCCGAATCGAGCGAAGCTCTCTTCGATCCTTGCCCTTTTCTTTCTGTCTTATTCTTGTTTAACTGTCTTTTACGCAGCGGTCGTGAATAATCGAGAAAGACTTCTTGTAGTGAAACTAAAGTGTCGCACGACATGGAACAAGAATTACACACGCTATTATATCGCGAGCGTGCCAGAGAGAAACACTCGCGTGGCTCAGGATCACGTAAACGGCCTCGAAGACCACGCCCGTCAGATCGGTCGGAATATTATTGTTACTTGGACACGTGGCCGGGCGTTTTATACACGACTGTGCGGGCGACCAGGACGTAGATACGGTTGAGACTAAGGTGACCACACCCTGCGCCATTTCACCAGGGCTACGAATCCAAACGCGCCGTCCATGTTAATCGTGGTACTACCATACGAGTGTGTGTCGAAGACCCAGAATTAATAAATCGCCTGGTCGTTGGGCGGTACGATTGTAATCCGACATCACGGATAATTATTATGTACACTGTTGCGTAACATGTCCAATTTATTTACATTTATAGATCGAGGATGAAGGGTTTACGTTTAATATGCTTTGCCGCACGGACCTTGACTTTGATTTTTTGCCCGTATTTATATATGTATAAGCTTATATGGGAAAAAAAATTTTCTCGAACACGTACCATTGCCGATAGATTAAGTGTGTTTAATGTTAGGGAAACATGGACTGGAAAGAATTTGTTGAAAATAAAAAGCAGAAGAAATAGAATATTCACGATATAACAGCAAGTAATTATTCTGGTATGCACGGACATTGCGGAGATCCCAATTATCCCTCGATTACCGTGTATTTCAAATACACGGTAGCTTGAGGCTTGCTTTGATATTTGATAACAGATAAGCTTTGCAAGTTGTTCTACCAGTTTTCGATCAAATCTGCATTCTACCGCTCGATGCATACACTTACGTATAAGATACTATCTATCGTATATCTATAGCGCATCACAGCGTGCAAAGGAATGACACAACGAATCTGGTCACCGCGTTACTGCCGTCCATCGTTCATGGTTGAGAAAGTGTGCCGATGATTTAAGCGTACGTCGCTCGCTGCCAGAGCATAGAAATCTAGATCAATGCCAGATTGGATGACTAGAGCGATTCTATAGCATTAAGAAGAGTAAAAAATAAATAAATAAACCGTATTAGCAAAATTAGCTATATCTCTGTTTAAGGGATGCAGTACAGATCTCCGTGTACCTACACCGCGGTAGAAATTAAGTTTTGAAATGAATTTAAATTCGCTGGAAACATTCGGGTTAATTCGTTTGAATATCAAATCCTTCAAATTTTTCCGAGATATAATATTTCAGCCAGCTCGATTTATTTGTTTATTTATTTTCGGTATCTTTCGTGGCGGAGGCCGACGGGCGGTAGTCAGCCTGCTCCGGAATTCTTTTGCAAGAGCGAAACCTCAACGGTGTTGCGACGTGCGGTTTGTCTGATCGGTAATCGCCTCCCCCGCGAACGAAGGCTAACTGCTATCACTCTGTTGTATTACAATGACCAGGTGTGTACTCACACTTATGCGAATACCGGCATGCGATAGTGAAGTGAGTTAGCGTAACGCTATTACAAAATAATAAGTATATAGAGTGCGAGTAGACACAACGGGGAGTAAAAGGCCAGATTTATACGTGGCTGTTGCCGGTGTGTTAACAGGAAATTCCTTACGGACGTAATGCAATATCTAGAGTAAAAACTACATTATGTCTTATGCCTATCGAGACTTCGAAGCCTTGTGCAAAGTAGCTTCCGTTGAAATTTTAGTTAGATTGACATATGCCGAAGTGTAACATGAACCAGCTGTCGGTCAGGCGGTGTACGTATTTTGTTTACCGGAAACGCGCTGAAAATGCTTGCCAAATGACTGGCTGGCAATAATCGGGACGTCGTGCGTGACCCAAGGTTGAAAAATTGCCGACAAGGTTGAAGCCCTATCCCACTGCATGCACGGATAAAATTGACATTTCCTTGCTTTCCACGAAATTGATCAGACCGGGAGATCACGATTGAGATTAATCAGCCCCCAACGTCAACGCGGAACCAGGAAACTCGGCGTTGGCGTCTGTACCAGCAGAGCTCTTTTATCACCGCGGGGGTTTGACATTATGGAATTTCTTATCTCTTCCATATTGTACGAACACGCACGCACGCACACACGCGCATCTTTGACGTTCCGCAAGTCAATTACCGCGCCTTTGCGTCTGTTTGTCAAGCTGACTCGATTATTAATCACTTTGAGCTGTCACTCCGTGGTGCTTTTCAGCGATATTTACGAGCCAGTTGTCGCCCCCAGGATCTAAAGAGAGATACAAATATTAAAACAAGAATGCATGGAAATTTATCGTCATTATTATTATTGTTGTTCTTGTTGTTATTATTATCAAAGATAGCATACTTCGCCGAGTTGTCTAGATACTTCTGAGATTTACAATTTTTCAGTTACAAAAAATAAATATATAATTATCGTTAATTGAATAGATTCGATCTGAGGTTCGATAATTCCCATTTCTTTTCGTATTACTTTTCGTTTCATCATAATATATAACGATTGAGAATTTTACATTTCTTTAAATAATTTATTAGGCCGAGAATGGTTTTAGCTGTTGTTTTGAGTTTATACGCAGATTTAAGATAATTGTTGGGAAAATTCTTCAATTATTGTTATCATTATTCATTATTCACATGTTTTCTTTCCCCGCTCTTCAAAGTTCTTAGCAACTTCGCGTTTTAAGCTGTACAGTAGGGACGTCATACCGAAGTGAATGTACCTATACTAAAAAATTGGGGTGATGTATGTATCAAGCTGCATAGCGTATCTTTTCTATACATAAATTTACAGAAAGATGTACGTAATATAGATTTATATTAATTTTATACCAATTTGTATCGTATACACTATAGCTACACCTAATACTGACTGCTCAATCTCATAGCTATAGGTGTACATCTAGACTGACGATGAAAAGAAAATTAGAGTATTCCAGGTATTATCGGAAAGGACTGGATGGAAATTAAAGAATAATTTTACGCAATGCGTAAACACATGCGCACATCCCGTCGAATAGAAAATTTATCCGAAAGTAAGATATGGTCTCTGTTTATCAATGACCGTTTAATAAAATGGAATGGTATTTGAAAGTATTTTTATGTTGTCTTCTATCTATATATTCGTACGAAAGATTTGGGCGAGTGATATATGAATCGTAAAACAGCTTACAATTAAATATAACAATTAGAGAAAATATAGACACGCAATAGTATTCGAATTATTATCGTCAAAACTACCGCCACGTTATAATAAATCTTCTCATCACAAATTTCAACTAGTACTTGAGTAAACATCATTTATACTTTAATTTACATCGGCGCGCGTCAGCTGCATTACTAATTTATTAACATCATTATTTTTTTTCCTAAAACATGGAAATAGGTAGATACATACAACACATGTAACAATTATTATTGTTCGACGAGGACTTATGTAGGAGTGTAAGGACATACCGAAACGTTTTTATATCCAATCACGTGATGTAAGAATAGAACAATCATATCGATTTATTATATACGAGATAAGAAATATAGATATACTATTTGACGCTCACAATTTTTAAAGAGGAAAGGATTAGAGGTATTGGGGTAATTATTATTAATATCATTATGTTTACATTTTCATCTACCTTGTTTACAATTGACTGACACGCAGTCAAGAATTCTCAGAAATTAGGATTCGTCCGCGTCACCTTCCGGCTGATTTCGAGGTTCGTCATCTCTGGACGCAGGTTCGGGATTAGCGTCGGCCTCGGGTACAGAATCCTGGGCACTCCACGAGGGAACCCATTTATTCACGAACACCCAGTGTATGGAAACCCTGCCGTGATGACAATCGGCTCTCTCACACTTGCCCAGGATCTGATAGACACCGCCGACGTTGGGATTCCGTATGCAGGAGTCATCGCAGACGTGCTGACGATCGCTTGATCGATTTCCCGAACAAGCGGGAACCCCGGAGCTCGAAGGATTGCTCGACGCGTAATTACCCGAGGTCCGACCGGTGCTGGTCGAGGGCTCGCCGAGTCCTTGCGCACCGCTCGACGTTGACGGGTTCGGGTCCAAAATGCCGACGGGGGTCGCGTAGAGTGGATTGTTTACCGCATGGTTAATCCTGCCGATGTAGATCGCGGGATTTGAGTACGACAAAAATCTGTTCCTGCACGAGCAGGTTCCCGGATTTCGGCAGTGGCAGTCCCGCCTGAACGAATCGGAGAGTCTTGAGTTGATGGGGAAGCGAGTATAAAGCGAATCATCTTGGCACAAGGCGCACCTGCAACTCCTTGATAGCTGATATATGTAGTGTCTTGATCCTGCGAGGTTGGGAAGGGTCCCCGGATCCTGGTACCGGAGTTTGTCGTGGAAGTTGTTGCAGTATTGGCAGACAGCGCGGGCGTCGAGATGCCTGCAAAATTGGCACGTGCAGTTCTGACCGAGCTGATATACGTAGCGTCGGTTCGACGCAGAGGCAATGTTCTCGGTCGAGAAACAGTTCCTCCCCAGCCTGCTCAGACACGAGGGCCCCGTTATGCGCCTAGAATCGACGTAGACGTCGCTGGGTCCAGCTACGTTTTGGGGACCGGAAGTCCGGTACCGAGCCCTGCGATGCCACGCTCTATCGTCTATGCGCTCGTAGGTATGATCACCTTCCCTGCAGCCCTGCACCTCGTCGAGACGTTCGTAAATGTTTTCTTCAGGCTCGTAGTGCCGGCGGTCGCGGTCGTGTCCACTTCCGCCCCTTCTTCCGGTCGCGTGGTTGTCGTTCGCGATGAAATCGATCGGGTTTTGATAGTTCGGATTCAGGTTCGGGTGGCTCTGGGTTGGGCGCCGATGACCGCGCCCGAGGTTCTGATGATTTTCGTAGTCCCTAAGCTCGTTCGGGTTCCGGTTCTGGTTCAGAACAGCCGCGGCAAGTTCCCCGTTCTCGTATCTCTGGCACAGGCAACGTGGCCCCTCGCAGTCGTGGCTAAGCTGGTGGTAGAGCGGAGGTGCGTGCTGCTCCGAGTGGTTCGACGGAGTGCCGCTGGGACCCGATTCCCGTAGATGATCGGTGGTCGATTCCACGTCGTTATCTACGTCGAACGGGTGTCCAGCGGCCGGCATACCTCACATCGTCAGGGTTCCCATCAACGGCTTGTCGATTATAGCCACACCGGCGTAACTGCGACCGATTCCCATGCATGCTGGCAGGGTTAACCACGTGTCCGTACGCGGAGCGTACACCTCGACCGAGGAGAGATTCGACGTTCCGTCATCGCCGCCAACGACGTACAACATCCCGTTCAACGCGACAACGCCTACCGTGGTATCAAAGAAAGTGTCATTTTCATTAAAGATAGTAGGTTCGGAAAAGCCGATGCTTGAAAGATCGAATGGAGGAAGGTCCAATCACGAACACAATTTTGTAGTTGCATTAAAAAACTGTAGCGTTTACCCATCATACAGTCAAATGACTGTGAAGAAGGAATTTGCGCAACTATGAACGGCAGCAACCCGTGATGCTGAATCAACGTTACGCGAAAAAACATGCTTACTTGATATACATTTACATTTCTTGTTGAAGAGTTCATAAATTTCATATTTTTTGATAAGAATTAAATTTTCGGGTATAAACTCACCGGCGTTTCTTCTACAGAGAGCCATGTCGCTGACGGAGGTCCATTGATTAGTCTCGGGGTTGAAGGCTTCGACACTTTTCCTTACCAGAGGCCCATCATGACCTCCAACGGCGTACAGAATACCGTCGAGGACTCCAACCCCGGCACCACTTCGACGTGAGGACATTTCTGGTACCGCTTTCCACTGATCGGTTTCCGGATTGTAACATTCGACGCTCGAGAGGCACTGCCGAGAGGCACCGTCATAACCACCAACCTGAAATTGTACACGTGATAATTTGCTTTCACAAACGAAAGCCGCCAACAAACTCAACCACTCTAGTAAAATAGGACTCTCATAAAACATTTTTGGAGGATCGATGGGTGGAATTGGAACAGCGACATACCGCGTACAAAAGGCCCTTAACGACGCCGACGCCGACGCTGCTCCGCCTCGTTGACATCGGTGCAATTATCCTCCACTCGTGGGTCCGAGGGTCGTAGACTTCGGCCGAGTTCAACCCGGTTGAACCGTCGAAACCACCGACCGCGTAGATGCAGTTACCGAGGACTGCGACGCCCAGGGTTGATCTTCGAGCCTCCATGCCTGGACAGGCTGACCATTGGTCAGACGCCGCATCGTAAACATCTACTGTTCGAACTCTAAGAGAACCGTTAAAGCCCCCAACAGCATAAACTCGACCGCCGAGAACGGAAAGTCCTGCGGAAACGGAGATCACAAAACATTCTTCAGACACAATTGCATTGCATTGTTTAATAATTTTTGAGGGAGATAATTGTAGTTCCAGGGTTTCGAACGATTGCCACGTTTTTCAGTATCAACTTAAACATGGTTTAAGAGGCCACATGCTGTTTTACCTTGAGGGAATTTTTCCTGTAAAATAATCCTAAACAGTTTATTCGTAGTTTCTTGGATCAAATGCAGGTAAAAGTGCCTCTCGGGATTTGTGACATCGGTCAACTCACATCAGCCGACGCCTCTTGACTGCTACGAGCAGTTACGGCAAGATTTGATTTCGTAAGGTACCGCAGTAACAGGTATTATTCACAGGTAAAAATGCTGAAGCTTGGCCTGATGGTAAAAGAATGACACATTCCCTTCTCATATTACTCTGTACATCTATAATAATGGTATATGTTATACCTTTTCGGAAGTTATCGAGTTATACCATTCAGGAACGTTGAATTCATAAATATTGGTTACAGGTATAACGGACTCTCCGCAAATTATTCACGTCACAGTTCGGGCCACGAACTTTAGAATAACAATCGCATCTGCTCACATAAATAAACCGCAATATTTTTTCGGTCCAATTGTCAAAACAGTTCGAATTTGTCGATACTTTCCTGCGTGCTTCGTTTGTGTAACGCATGTTGTAGAAACTCTAAATTTAATAATTGATAAATGAGAAGTGAGCTAAGAAATGTCCCAAGTCGAAAGTAAATATATAGGATATTTTCATGCTGCGTAATTACATATAATTAATCTCCAGAATATGATCGGAATGTACAATAATCGCAGGACACTTAAGTTTGCGCATAAAGATTCACTCTTCAGGAGGACAATGGTAGAAGGGTCTTATTCGAAAGTATGACTGGAATTGAAAAAAATAAAACTCACCAGCTCTACAGCGTCGCGTAGGAAGCTCGGAAACTTGGTACCATCGTTCCTCCTTAAAATCGTAGCACTCAACGCTTCTGATGGCCTTGGGTGCTTGTCCCCCGACAACTAATAGAACCTTGGGTAAACCGACCGGCTGCCGTGGTTTGGTCCTTGCGGTTTTGAACAAGGTTTTCTGCTCCCCTTTGAGGAGATGGTACTTCAAAGCTTCGATGAGAAAGTCCTTGCCTGAAACGAATTCGTGTAAACTGAATCACTTGAAATGCTTCGGCTTCCGGCCAACATTCATACGTATCTATAGATATTTCCGGCTGTTCACTGCCACTTCAAAAACTCACACTGCAAGTTAGCTTTTAGCAGTGGTTCCTGTTCGACTCTCTGGACTAGGTACTCCTGAGAAAGGAGAGGCAGCCTGACGTGCTCCATCAGCTGAGCAAGGTGGTCTTGCCTTCGCTCCAGATCGTTGTGGACCCATGATATAACGCACTCAAACACCTTCTCCTCGGACGGAACAGTCAAACGATCGCTGCATATCAGCTTGGCGACTTGTTGCGGGGTCAGGGTGAGGAACTCCTCTCCTTCGACTACCTCTCTGCACGATCGAAAGCAGAAGTGAAAGAAAGGTGGTAAGACGAGGGAACCGCGCACAATCATCATGGTTACGAGTATCTATGACCCTTACGAGAAATGTTGTTCTATGTAGCTGTCGGCGTGCGCGAGGAGCTCCATACACCCGTGGAGATCGGCGAAGGCTCGGATGCCAAGGCAGTTGGACGGATGGAGTTGGGCCTGAAGAAAGTCGCAGCACGCGTCACGGACGTCGTTTAGCTGGAGGAGATTCGCCGCCGGCAGAAGCACCTGCACGTTGTCCTCGGTGACGTGAACCTCCGCGGAGTAGACGTAGTCGACGAGGAGGTCGAGAGCAGCGTGGTCAACACCCTGCAGAGTGATCCTCTCTCGTTCCCGCTCCTCGAAGCTCGTAAACATCGCATAAAAGTACGGGCTGCACGCGGCCAACACCATTTTGTGGGCAGGAACTTCCACCCCGCCATCCGCCACCAAGGTCACGTCGCAAAGCAGGTTTTGCCTATGATCAATTGCATTTTGTGTCAAACTTTTTTTTCCCTCACCATTCCTCAGTTCTATGCCTATCCTTGCCCAAAGTTGTGATAAAATAGATCGTAGACGCGACTTCTTTCCGAAGAGGTATCGACTTTAACAGCAAAGAAAAGTTTTCCAGCCTTCAAACGGCGCCGATAGTTTTCGCGATTTTGAAAAGGGAATTACACAGTGAGCATAATACATGAAAGCAAAGTTTCATACTCCAGATATAACAACGTTAGCGCTGAATTTGAGGAATACCTGTAGCGTCCACTTTTATGGTCGCGAGTAGAAGCATTATTGATGAGAATATTTGAGCTTTTCAGAGATTTAAAACATGTGAATGTTGTAATTGCTGTTTCGAGTTTGAATTTTCCAAGATACATTCAACGAACTACATCTTCGTTACATGTGATGGGAGGTCATTCATCTAGGGGAGTAAAAATGTGATATTCCAATCTTCAAATTATTTTGTACATCGCCAGTGTCTATACGCTGCCGTTCACATTTTTTTTCTTTCACACCATGAAAATTCCAGGTTTTATTCGAAGGGTAGGAATAATGATGTTCAAAGAAGGTGTGTCACGCTGTTACAATAAGCAGTAAAATCTGTTGATGCATGAAACGGCGGTACGTGTTAAATTCTAAACTTCCGGCCCGATATAGCGTCCGTCGATTACTCGAGGGTATTTCATAAATCCTTAACAAGAATCGAAAAAACGCCTGGATCCGGTCGCGGCGATTCATCGGGCTACACCGAGAATTCCAGAGAATGCTCAAGATTATTTATATCGATGGTGTAAACGAAAGATGCCACACTCCGCAGAGTATTGAATCAGTGACGTACCAAACGTTCGTAACATAAAAAAGTCTAGACCAAGAAGATCAAAAAAAGCAAGGAGCAGACAAACAAATTGCACTACGCGTTTCATGCGGTGGATGACGAAACTCCTTAAGATTAGCCCGTTTGTTCACCGGAGGCTGTTCCGTTGTAATCTCTTTTTTCTCTTCAATTTATTATCATTCTATTTTTTGTGTGTTCGTTTTTTTCCCCCCGAATATCGCGGCGCCTCTAAAAGTAGAAAGTGTGTAATAGTTTGCTCATTATATGCTAGTGACCACGCTCACATCTTCGCGCAACCGTTGAATCAGGAGCTAAATTGACGGTAATTTGTTACTGAAATCATGATGAATTAGCAAAGGTCACTGTCGGATATGTTGTTATGTCATGGAGGCGTTAAGTTGCGAAGCGAAAAGAATTTAAAAAAAAAAAATTAAAAAAACAAATCGAGAAAATAATAGAAAATCTATATAAGTAAAACGTAACAGGTTGTGTACTAAAATCTTGGGATACAAATTAATGAGACTTTAACTATAAATTTCTGCGAAAAGCAGCTTTTTTTCCTCGGCATATGCCGGATGTGTACGATCTATTAATTTTCTACGCACGGTAGACGCAAGTTATTGAATGTAACACTTACTTTCTCATGGTATTCATCACGTCGAATGCCCGATTAGTGTGATGGTGGTTTCGATAAGGTGGTTTGTCCTTTCCATTTTCCCTTGGAATGTGTTTCTGTGAGCTCTCGTCGAGCGAATTCTGGCTTGCGTAGCGCAGTAGCAAACAGCTGAAAGTAAACAAAGTATATTTAAATGAGAAATGGAAAGTACCAAGAGTACTAGAAATGAAAAATTTCTCTATTGCGAAATTGAAACTTTTTTCTCTGCTCCATGTTCGCTCATCGCTCAATATTTTTTCTATAAAAGTATAGTATACGCTGTACATAGTTGTGCACGAGACGTACAAAGTCCAAGGGTGAAGACCTTATTCCCACTCCGTCTCCCAGCAGCTAGATAACAAAAATAACTTAAACCACAAGGGGAAAAGAGGAGGAGGGGGAGAAGCGGCAGGGGATATTTAGACAAGCAGACATCATCGCCAGACAATGATCCGTACGTTCTCACGTCCCTTTGACCAAAGATTTGACAGATATTCTCGGAGTAAGATAGATCTTCATTGTATTTCACGGGAGCATCCTACTCCGGAATATCGTTAGGAATACAAAAGGCGCCTTGGCTTTAGCTTGAAACGCGCCAGTCACGATTCGCGCAGTTAGGAATAAGATCACAGAATTTCTGGGTTTACCGTTGCACCGTACGAATGACTGTCAATTAGTATTTTCTCAGTATTCGTACACTTTTCGAGTAAGTAAACAGAGGCTACAGGCCTCGTATATCTCATACGATCCGTGTCTGCATGTGTGCGATATGCGTTGGGAACTTCGCGGTAATTTCTATTTAAGGAGTAATTTTCTGCAGCGAATTTTGCTGTTTTTGTAAGGAAAGACCGTTATTAATGTCGTCAGCAAACATGTTCGTGATGTGTTTCACGCCAATTGTGGACACATCGTAAGAACAAGTGAGCTACGGTGAATTTCGAACGTTTGAACATGGTTTCCTACTTTCGACAGAGAGAAATAGAGAAGGAGGTCTCACCTGCCCTTGGTGTCATTTCCATCGCCGCTTCCGCTGTTCGATGACGGCTCCATGTCCACGGTGATTCGTGATAGTGCAGTTTAGTAGTCGCAAATTAATCTATAGAGATTCCATTAAACACAAATACGACGAGAGATGTATGTATGTCGGATATCTCGCACGTTACGTGCCAACACTGTTTTTCGACTAAATCATCGTCTCGGACACGGAATTTCGACTATTGAACACAACACGTATTCGATACACTCTTAGAATCATCATGATATAGTCTAAGCTTTCACTGTCTATCATCGGCCACTTTTTGAAAACGGAAAACACTCTCTTCAACGAAAGTCGAGCCTAAAACCAAGTTTCAGCTACAGCACTACTGGTAAACACCAAAGATGGCGTCCGATGTATTTATAGATATGCGAGGGTACTCGTATCAACAAAGTTGTAACTCCATCTATTGACGTTTTCATCAAGCTTTTGGCTCCCCAAAAGCAATAGTAGATAGAACGGGACCGTCTTACCGACCGTGATTAGTCGATAGTAATTCTTTTCAAAAGAAGGTCAGAAATTGATAACTATTGCGTTAAACCAGTGAAAAAATTTAAAATCTTTATTGATTCACGTGACATCGTTTTTCCATAATAACCGAAGATTATTCTACGTTGATGACGATTTGACAACAACGAAAGAGCCGTACATATCCTACCGACTGATGATACGGTAGTAACCGAACAAGAAAATGTTTAAGAAAGTTCAGTGAAACAATTGACGGCGTCACGATCATACCAGTTTGTTTGAACGGTGTTTTTTTTTCTCCTCCGTTATGCAAATTGCAAAATTAATTGCGCTCACACGAAAGAAAGAGAACCAAGTCCATCGACGTATCACCGCATTCAAAGAGTGCCAATGACGATGAGTTATTAATTAGAAAAAAATAGAAAGGCAAATTAATATCAAGTTCGAATGACAGCGAGGTTCATTGCGTGAAATCGCGGAGACGTCGGGCGGAAAGCAAATCTGATCGAGCGACGCTTGCCTTCAATAAATACCAAATGTACCCGAGCGAAAAAACGCTACGGAGAAGAAGCAACCGCCGCACAAACGTAAGAAGAAAAGAAAAGAAAAGGCGGAGGAGGAGGCAGACTGACGAGGCGGCTGAGGTGTGGTGGAGGCGCCGGGCGGCTGGCGTGAGTATCGCTCGTGGTCCGCGATATCGTGGAGGCTTCGGAAGGTGCCCTCATCGCGCGATTCGATAGTCACCCGGCAGCCAGCCGTGTAAGCGCGTCGCGGTGTTCGGTCGGGACTGGGATACGAGTGTATTGGATGCGAAGAGTATAGGGATCTCGTATAAAAGCTCCCAGGATTAAATTTGGTAAAAAATTAAAACAACGAAAAAGAAGAAGAAGAAGAGGAGGAGGAAGACCCAAAGCCGGGAGACGATCCGCCGACTGCATCTTCGATTCGCGTCGTGGATCTCGAGGGGAGCGAACCGTTCACCAGGTTTGCTTGCTCTTCTTATCATTGGCATTCGAAGGCCGCGTGGCGGGCTTTTTAATCGGCGAGGTTTAAGCTGTTGCGCAGCCACGTATATATGTATACAAAGACACGCGCAAAAAAGTGACAGACATAACGGTGATACTGTGCGACGGAAGTTAAGCTGAAAGCCGGAACGCAGGGAGCATCTCGGCCCTTTCTATCATCTCAACTTTGCTAAGGGTGCGTGGTCCTTGTATGATCTGTAACGTATGTTCTATCAATGTCACGCGAAACGATATCGTGCTAACAATAAGAATCGTCCCTAGCCACGCGTACATACAGGTATACAGTATACAGCGTACACCTGTGTATTATACACATATACCTGTATTACGTGTTTGCAGCGCACTTGACGTCGTGACTTGTACATATATGTTACGTCTGTTCCTCTCGTCGACGTAGTCAGTATTTTATAATTGGTTTTTTGTTCTTTTTCCACTCGCAATAAACTTCGCCTCTCGGGTTACCGCCGCCGCTTCATCACACCAGTCACGACATGTCTTATTCGTTTCGGAATATGTAGACAACTACACCGCGTGTATACTTACCTCCGACTAAGGTCTCACCGCAAAATGTTTAATGAAACAGCAGGTCTGTTGTGACAAGTGCAAGGCTATTATACGGCTTATACTTGCGCGCATTTAACGGTATTTTCCAGCCGATTATCGTCATTAATCAAAAGAATTAAACTCAAAGCTACAATATCGAACGCTTCGACGAGCAGCGATGAAGTTACGCGGATCATCCAAACGTTTATAAGTTTCTGTAAAAAAAAACGAATCTACTCATTCGTGAATGAGGAAAATAATATTCAATCTTCGTATGCGCAAAGCATTGGCAACGAATCGCGCGGACTATGACTCAATTGAAACTTTCATAGTTGACTCGCGTTCCGGATAGATTCTCTTATGCTCAAGCAATGAAACAGGTATGAGAAATGCCAAACTGCGCATTTCGGGTTTACGACTCGACGAAAGGATGAGCCACGACGCCGCGCTGAAGATTCTATCGTGTCGTTTTATTATCGATTACCTACTTGTGTACAATAATATGTCTTACAGGCCTCGTTTTCTTCCGGCTCAATTCACCAGTTTATTAATTTATTTTTTTTAACGATCACTGCCACCATTTTCCGCCGCACAAAACGGCTGTATGAATTCGCGTGCAGGCCGGTTCATTCAGAAATTACGTAAGCAAATTAGGAAACGCGCCACTTTGGTGCACTGAATGAAACGTTATAGCGTGTATGAAATTAACACCGTCATGGCACGCAATATGTGGGACGCCGTGTATACGCGCAGCGCATGGCACCGATCACCGAATTATTCTGACCCGTACGGTTTGCCTTTGGGATTTGCACGTATTTGCAAAATTTTTCACACTGAGTCACTCACAGGTATTTGCGTCGGGTGGGGGACGATTAGGCTGACGAAGAATTCAGCAATTCGCCAACAGCTGCGACAAAGAAGTTGAATCAGTGTGACTTGAAACGTTCAGAGATTGCTAGAGGTACGGAGGCCAACTTACGAAAAGGTGCCCGGTTATGGGTGTGTTTTTCAATTAGCTTCCCGGAACCCCGAGTTAGCGTATACGATATATTAGGAACGGTATAATATCGAGAGTCGAGATATGAAAGGGACTCGGTGCCAATTTTCTCCGATACGGCGCTCCATTCTTTAGTTGTTATTCGCGTAAACGAAATGTTCATAGAATATAGGATCTCGGTTCGTTGACAATTACAGGTCATTACGCGGTTCAAAAGTTTTTTGTCGATTGATTTATAACAAGGCGAAAAATACTAGGTCAACTGAAAAATAAAAATACATCTTATCTAATGGTTTTTACTATCTAGTCTAATTGTGAGTATTTGTTTTACCTGGCGTCACTATTTTTTACTTTGTATTTTAAACAAGTATCATATAGTGGTATCATTGTAGAATCGATTCGCATCAAATTTACTATTACAAGTACAAATGGGCTTCAATTACTTGCCGAACCTATATAGACGAATTCTCAACCAATCAACCTCTGTTATATAACAAATTTTCCGATTTTGGTGAACACAGCACCCGAAATATCCAAGCTTTTGTCACTGCATGGCTTGAACTCTTTTACAATTATGTATTTTCATGCTTAGAAAGATTTACATTTATAATCATCTTGTAAAAGCACACGAAAAAAATAAAAAAATGAATAAACAATTGACATCAACGAATAAGAAGATAATTATTATATCGTCAGAATTATTTACCTATTATTGGTTCATCATATTATAATTATCCAACTGTTAATATTGTTGGGACTTCGTATACGATAATTGTTACTAAAAACTTTTTTTTTCCCTCATAATTGTCGGCGATATATGGGGCACATATATATAAATGCGAAGCTTATATTAAAATAAAAAATTCAAAACATGTAACACGAACGTGGTTTTCTCATCGTCAAATCCTCAAGGATTGTTATAAATAATTTACATTACTCACTACAATAACATGGCGTGTCATTGTTTTCGATCCCAGTATAAGGGCGGAGAACCGCGGCTTCCATGCCCTTATCTGTTTTCGTTGCACTGTCAGTCGCATTTTATTTTGAATAACAAACGCCGGAAATCGTGGTTTATTAAACCGGAAGTAACGTTTGTGGTATCCCAGACATTACGCCGTCACATCATAAACAACGTATATGATATTCCTGAGTGTCCAGCGCGCTGCCTGCCGGTTCGCGATTATCCCAAATTGGGTAATTTTCGGTGGCAAAGGACGAGTGTAACGGATTCCGTAACTTTCCGCCTTCACAGCTGGTAGTATGTAGTTTTGAAATTGAATTGAAGGGGCAAGGTTGAAAGTTGAAATTTGAAAGTTCCCAAAGCGCTGAATTCCGATTTTTTTGGTGGCAAAACTTGAAGTAAAGATATCAAACTTTGGCGAAACATCAGAGTTACGAATGGTTCGAAAGTATAGAGTTGCGAAAGGGAAAATTTCCGAAAGACCAAGATGCCGAAAGGGTATAACTCCGACAAGTGAAAGTTCCGCAAGTGCGAAAATGAGAAAATTTAAAAATTAGAAACATCGAAATTCCGAGTGGTCTAAAATTTTCACTTCTGTAAATTTCTGACTTGGTGAAATTTCACCACTTTGATCTTTCTTTGCTGTATCTCATAATTTACTCTATCGAAAGTTTATTTTTCGAAATGTTGCTCTATCGTATCTCGAATTTTCGTAATCTTGTATTTCGGAACTTTGAACCGTCGGGTTCCCAACCATTCGAACCTTGGTAGTTTCGTCAAAGTTTGATCTCTTCACTCCAAGTTTCGCCACCAAATAATTCAGAATTAGACGCTTTTGGAACTTTTGAAATTCCGAAGTCCAACCCCGCCCCGAAGTGAAAATAAAGTTTGAAATCTGCTAATTCACGCCATTTCAAACCGGCGTTGATCGTTGGTCTTTCATACGTCATAACTTTTCCAAACTCTTCCACTCAATTTGAGGACTCAATAAAAGCGCTTCTACCATCATATAACGCGAAGTAACATACCATGCTATTTTTCGTCGGCAATTTTTTTCGACGACATCGCTTCGCCTGTAGCGCGTTAATCAGAGAGTGTCATATCGTTTAATTCCCACATTTCAACTGCAGACTAATTAAGTCTAACCGTTCAATCAGCGCGCGGTCGTCGTTAGGAACAGTTACTTACGCTGGTGAGGTGCGATCGATTCGCATGAAAACTTGGACGAATTGCATCCGCGATCGCCGTCTCCCGCAGCTGTCAATAAATACGGATATTGAGCTCGAACTTAAGGCCCTTTCGTATAAATTGCATTACCACGACGGGGCGCTTTGCCTCTGATCGCATGGAAATCCCTTCGAATTGGTTTAATCACGGGCCGGAAAGGGTCCCGTGAGATCAGAAGGGAGGGAAATTAAGACAGAGCGCGAATTGTAGACGCAAGCGGAAACGCAACATGTACATCCATCGTGGAAATGTGGAGGATGTACATAAGTGGCCTCTTACGTGCAGCCGAGAACAGACAAGGACTGTGACATTTGCCGTACAGCAATTAAATTAATAACAATATACAAAGCCCGCGACCTTCGAGGTATGCACGCGTCTTGACAACTCGTTTCGAATTCGGTTGCGAGGCTTTCGATTCCTTCCCCCCGCGGCGGTGTGACGTGGGTACATATTCGGGAACGAATCCGGTCGCCCACGTGTCTGGAAATTCGATTTGGATACGGCGCACCTAACTGCATAGGGAAAATTACGCGTACGTATCTACACGTACGTGTAGATACACGTATTATGGACGCGTGGGAGCGTGAGAATTAGATGTCCGGGCTAACTAACCACGGACAGCGGTGATCCCAAGGCTTACTCATTTGGCACAGCTGATAACCAAATGACCGGAGCAATTGACGTCAGCCTGCTCAAAACTGCGTCCAACTTATCGTCGGCTTATGGCCACGATTACCTGGCACCGCAACACGTCACGCAGGAGTCACGGACACGCTCATCGTACGTATGCGACTTGTACAATGTGAACCGGTGACATACAGGGATCACAGCCAGGAAGTCGAATATACGCTCACGCGTCATGCCCATCTGATTACCGATTACAACTCTTGGTTATGCACATTCCAGCTGCTGTGCCCGCGTATCGGAGGGGAAAAAATAACCCGCAGGCCCTTAATTGGATCGTCGGTATTCGCAATGGCGATTAATTAATTCGGAGGGCTGAAATCTCTGATGTTTTCATTCGAAACAACTATTGATCGGGGACCTGCAGGTTTCGGTCTCCGAGGACTTCCAGCACTTCGAGTCCTGAGCTGCTCGACTGCTGAATAACCGGTGATCGTTGCGTAATCACACGTAGACACGCTGCGGATATTCCGTAGAGCAAACATAACCGTCGCCGATATTTGTCCAACGTGTCCGTGAGCGCGACATTGTTCCGAATTAATCGAGAAGAGATGTATAACGTATAATTCGAGTCGTTGTTATTACTGTTCGTATTTCGATTTTATCCAAACGCTGTATTATTCCGTCAAGTCACGAGTACGCATCAAGCCGATTGCTTTCACTGGTAAAATGGGACGTCAATTGTTGTTCGTCACGATTGGACGTAATTTTCCACGGATTAAGAGGATCCTCTGTCTCTCCGGCAGAGTGGCTGTGGTGAAAATTGAAGAGTCTTTCAGGTTACCTGGTCGACTTTTATTAATTTCGTGTCGATACCCAACTCGGTTCGCATTTTTCGAAGACGGGAGTAAAAGGTATAAATGATATTGAATATCGATCGTGAATAGGATTCGGAGTTCGTTCGGTTGTTTCGCAATAAGTCTCTGAGCACGATTTGGATACGATCTAGAAATAACCGAAACGAGTGTGACCCCGATAATCGCAAGGATTGCGGCTTCGGTGTGGATTAGAAACCTTCCGACAAATCAAACGATATCTCTCTCACGAGTCATGAAATTTGAAACATTGAAATTTGACTCTTTATACGTGAGATGTTCACACAGCTCCGAATGTGCCGTGTCGTTTGCTCAAGTCCGTAATTCAAATTTATTAAGATGACGTTGACGACCGTCAAATATTCCGTTAATTCGTTGTCGATCGATTTAGCGACTTTGGAGATACTGACCTGAAAACAACTCCCACGGATGACGAAGTTTTTTTTATCGATTCCCATTCTGTTCGCCCCGCTCAATATGGAAGCCAAGTTTCTTGATCAATGGATTCAAAGCGTTAATGCCGTTGATCTACACGCTGTAATTAATATAGTCACATTTTTAAGGTACAAGTGCCTAACTATATAGAAGCACATAGAAACACTCCGTAACCGTTACAACAGTATTATATATCATATACTGGTATGCTTAATGGCCTATTAATTTAATTCGTTAACAAATGTGAACAAACAAGAAGGAGAAATACTCGCGTCATGTGTATTAGTTAAGAAGCTTACGCCTACATCCAAGTAACGCAATAACTTGTGAATCATGCTCTAAATAGGACGGATAAATATAAAGCAATAGACACATCAACCTTCATCCGGAAAACATCTAATTAACTAATGACCTACGGAGCTTCTTTCAGATTGAATCCGTCGATATTACGTACAGTCTTGAAAAAAGTTACCAAAAAGGAAAGTTTTTACGGGCTTGGTGTTTGAAAGCGGGGGCGTGGCTAAAGGTTGTTAAAGTCTTTACTTTGAGAGACGCAGGCTAGCTGGCTATTCGAAAATCCATACCAAACGTGACTGTACAATGACCGGACTAATCATTTTGTTAGTGTTGAAGATCTAAACTTTGTACAATCATATTCAAGTACGTTGGAGTATGCCGACTCGTGCGTATAACGTACGATGTATATACGTTTTTCAGCTCATATTTTTCTATGCTTCTGGTTTCGATGTGCACATGTAGGATGTGTAATGAGCCCCTGGTTGCGAGCCTACCGAGCACATAAATATTGTACTACGACGATCGGTTAACGAATATTATACATATTATATGTATGAGTGATTGCGTAGATACGACCCTCGCATCTCGCGGAGCAGGTTATCCCGATACTGACCGCCGAACATATTACGCACTTGTACCTCCTGCGGCTGACTACGAAAACATGCAAATAAGGTCTGGAATTGTGCCATGTATAGGGTAGGCTTGCGGCCACGCTCCGCGATAGAACAGATAAATCGATTTTGAAAGTAAAATTGCCAACATTTTATCACCCGCTCCCGCGGCTTTTGCTCTGATTTTTCATTATAGCCACCGCAAAAACCAGACCGTAAAAAGCAGAGTTTTCGATCGTAAAATTCTTTCTTCAAACTGCTAACATTCATTCGTAATAATATGAATTTTGATCCGTTGATTCATTGAGATGAGGTATATCGCTGATTAGAAAATATGGCATTAAAACCAACCGTCGTACAGTTATGCCAATATAAAGAAATGCGATATTCAGCATAGACTGTGTACAGCACATTAAACTTTGTTTTACAAAGTTATCGCGTACCTGAAGTCGTGTCCACGTGCAGCCTAGAGTCAATTAGACGCGTAAAGTCAGTGTACAGATTCACTCATACGTTACACCAAACTCCAATTCTCACGTCACTCGTAATCCGAAATCTTGCCAATCCCATGAACCGGCAACTTAAGAAAATAGGTCCCGCGGTACCTTAAGCCAAGAATACGAACTGTTTCGAAACAATAAAATCGGCAATTGCCTCCTCCGCGTTGGCCAGGTTAAACTCATACCGAATAGACGTCTTTCCCACTTCTGCCCTTGGCACGTGCCGGTTGGTTAATGGCAATTTATTTATCCTCGAAGGGTAAGCCTTAAGCCAGTCGTCCGAGGTAACTGTTATCGCTTGCACTCTTTCTCCGGAGGCCAATTGAAATAGACAAAATGAAACTCTGTATTAACTGGAATGTGAAACGATTATTGCCGGATAAATAAAAAAAGAAACACCGTCGATCGCTCGTTGCGTGCAAGCAGGATTCAAGTCTCCTTGATCGATGCCTAATTCATATGCAAGGTATCCTACGTCATGGTGTACGAGTGCATGATGCGTCGACTGCGTCGGAATTTTTTTAACTTTTCTTTTCCTCTTACATATCCTTCGAAAACTTAGTTTTTAGTCTCAAACGAAGCCTTGTGACACCGGAACTCGGTAGTAAAATTATAAAAGGAGACTCATTCGGTTTGAATTTTTAAAACACCCCTACCGAAATATAACGAAAATTATACAAGTTGGGAAGCTGTATTTGGTTTCATTTTGTAGATGATCAAATTTTCTATACAAAAGGTAGAGACACTGTTTGCATCGGCTTAGAACCCGGGTGAGATAAAAATTTACAAGGTAGTAAGTATTTTCATTCGTTTGTTCAATGCACTCAACTTTAAACGTTCGTTTCGAATACAAAATGAACACTTAGGTGTATAATTATCCCGACCGATTTTACAGAAAATTTTACTATCTACAAAGTGATCAAAGTCGTGACGAACTTACTGTGAATTGCTCGATAACTTTTGATACAGGTCGAGGACGTTCGACGAATAGTTGTCACAGTTTCAACTGACTGTTGATCAACGACTCAAAAGATGAAGCAGAATGTCCGAAAATGTTGAGGTATTTTATCAGCTGTTGATTTCATGATATTCCGGTTGAGTTCTCTGAGCTCTTTCACGGGAGCCAATCAGCGATGAAAGCTTCTACAATGAGAAATATTTCATTTGTTACAGCAACTAGAAAAATTCAGTAAAACAGGTATCGTTAAAACAACTGTTTGAATATTGTTGGAATTACGAAAGACGAGGTACGCGTAACCATTTTGCACTATTGTCGATCCTTTTTTGGTAATTGCAACGCAAAATCAGTTTGTTCGATTTACTGTACTTTTTTAATCAAACAAGGCTTTAACATCGATTTATTGTTGCACAAGCATTAAATTTTTGCAACAGTCACAAGAAAATATAGTAACGGTGATCGTAATGAGAAAGAATAGTAACGGATACCAGACTTTCCGGTAACAGCTAGAAAACTAATTTTCATTTTCTACCTAAAACTACATTTTTCGATTGTGGTAAAAAATGAAAATAGTCAAGGACTGAGCGGTAACCGGAACTAAAAATTTCTCTCGCTGTACTGCGAATATTTTTTATCGTATCTTTCAAAAACCGACATGTTGTAAGACTAAAAATTTTCACCGATCCGCATGTAAAAATGTTTGAGCTCAGGGCTATTAGCATGATTTGAAAAGTTTCGTTTAACGATGCGTGCATTATTGTAAGTGACGGAGAGCAAACGCCCGGGGTCCGACGTCACCTATCTCAGCAGTGAAACACACGCCTCTTTACGTAAGTCGTGGCGTCGCAAACGAGAGGGACTCTGCTCCGCTAGTGAAATTTACATTAAACCGTAGCTTCGTCAAGAAGTGTAGTCGTACATACGCCTCGGGCACTAAAAACCGTTCACGCAGGGACTGTGACAACGTTGATCTCGAACGCCTCTTTCTCCACGACATTCACTGGGTGCATATCGTGTACGCGTACAATGTATACATTCCGCCATGTATGTTGACGCCCGAAAAACGGCTGTGTCAACACGCACAGAACTGATAACTAGCGGTCAACTCGGAGATATCGCGTATCTCTGAGCGCACGCCTACAGCGGCTTGAAGAAGCGTTAGTTCGTTATCTGCACGAGGATAGATAACTCCGATTGCACGTCAGCCCCTGGCCTGGTAAGGGAATCCACTTTGACGAGTATTTCCGCACAGCTCGGGGTTCGATCGCAATCAGCGTCATCTCCAACGGTTCTTGCGCCGCGGTGCAACCTGCTCATCACGGTCGCGTCTTCTCGCTATACGTACACGTAGAGGATTGGACTATAACTGCGACCTGATTATATTTCACGAGTTATCGAAGGCCGAGTTTTTCCACCTTGGTGATACCGTTGACGTACCGAAGAGCGAGCGCAGAGAGAAGATAGAGATTGTAGACGGGCATGGACGGATGAGAATTAGCACCGACGGTAGGTGTAGTTGGGTGTGAAACTCTTACAGGATCTTGATGACAGAATAGAAACGTGTTTCTTGCAATTCAGCACTCAAGAAGGAGAAAAATAGGAAATCGTGTAACGACGAGGCAAACTCGGTGTTCGCGGGCCGAGCGTAATTTTTCAATATGAGTCCTATGTGAGCACGCGTACCAGCCAAAAATGAATATTGCAAATACACGCGGCGAAAAAACCGTTGCTTCTTTGTTGCACACGATTCTTTATACAACAATATCATGCTACACGCTTGTTCACGAAGCAGGGAATTGAGGTTAGCGCCGCGTAATGTCCGATTTGTTCCCGACAGCAGTACGGAAAAGACGACTTTTAACTGCTAGAACTGAAAAGTGGTATTTTGTGTACTCCGCGCACGCGCATTCGTAGACTCCACTCGACCGTCGTAGAAAACGGGTACTCGTGTACGGAAAACACGTATGACAAAACGCGTTAAACACGCTCGCGTTATTATAAAAACCATTTCAGTCACGACAAAATATCTCTTTATTTCCGTTGACATAATGAGAGCATACGCCTATAGGTATAATGGATATCTTGCAGTAGGTATAAATTAACGCGTCGTAGTGATGCAGCTTTTATGTAGTATTCGGTGAAATGTATGACATGCCATCTATCTACCGAGCTACAGATTGTTATCTGAATGCCGTTTCTAGGTCGTCGGCGATAAGTAATGATGAGGTTATAAAACGCGCAGACTTCTTGAAGATCTTATACTAATGTGTCAACGGGGGCATAGAGCAACTGCGCCGTCTCTTTTACATCCTGCTGTTTTTCTTTTTTTTTTTTTTTTATTTTTTTTTCTTCTACTCCGCTTTACACACTCGTTTTTTTCCGTCTCTCATGTCTTTTTTGTTCTTTGTTTTCTCTCCTTGTATCTATACCGCAAAAAGTCGACGTGCGCGAGATATTCACGCTACATAGGACGTTGAAAGAGGAAAATAACATCTGTGCGGATATTATAACTACAGCAGACACCGCGTACATACGGCCTCGTGCAAATATTATTTTACTGCGATGACAAAACTTTAATTATATATCGTACAATGTACATCATACGATATGACGTGTTTGTAGGTATACGCAATACTCATTTATCGGTATACTAAAACGTGAAACGCTTCTTTTTGTTTCAGGTAAGGGAGACGTGCCGTACTATAGACTGTTTCGCATCTCGGTGGCGTTGGCGAAAAATAAAAAAATAAGTAAAAAATCAGAGAAAAAAAAAAAAAAAACGCTCGGCAAAAGGCACGACGTAAAATCTTCGTAATTATCGTCGTGAAGATCCTGCGTGAAAAAAACGTCGTTAAACGTGTGCTCGAAGTGAAGTCAATCGGCATGAGATTGAGCCCCTGCAATCTACAGGTGTATAAAAAAAGCTGAAAGTACGAAACACCCGAGTAATGGCATCCTGAATATACAGATACGTATAGTACATTCGTACGTGTATAAACAGCGAAGCGGAAGCTTTGAAGCCGTCGAATTGAAAAGCTACCCATCCAATCTTTGGCACGCCCTTTGCAGAAAATAAATTACACTTGGTCCGGGTAAAATATTACAGTCGTGGGCATCGACCCACGCGACGAATAAATGCCAAGGTATGTATATGTTGTCACGCTGGAAGTTGCATACTGTGACGAATACCAAGGAGGAGGATCAGGAGGAGGAGGAGGAGGCTTCGCTTATCGAATTTCTCGCGTGTTGTGATTTTTTGATAACCAAACCCTGCGCGCGATACGATCGAACTGCGCATCGCTGATGTTAGGAAAGTATCCGAGGAGTACCGCACCGAATTTCTTCATTTTTTTATGTGATAATATATCGTAGTGTATGAAAAACATTGAACATAACATGTATTTTCTCACGTGGTAATTCGGCCGTTCGAGAGGTAAAAATCGGACCGAAAGTTTGACCCCAAGAATCGATTTTTTTTTTAAGATTTCTCGACGATGAGGTGAATTTTTTTTTAATCAAACCGATGGAATATTATTCACCATAAGCCCTCAGGGTTTGCATCCCTTAATTTTTGGGGGTAAACCTTAGGACTGATTTTACAATTTGAAGGGTCGAATCAGCACGTAATAAAATACGCGTGTCACGTTTTTTCACGCACTGTACAACGTATCGAAGAATAAGAGGAATTAGGCACACGCAAACTTAATTACGATATGAATTAGACGTGGATTATACTTGCCCTGTGTGTCCATTTTTTTCCCGGGTAATTTCCGATACCAGCATAGTGGACCACCTGTAGGGAACGAGCCCTCATCGCCGCCTAATTCTGTTACACGGGAATTCAGGCGTGTGTCGAACTGTGGCTCGGGTCATTGATCCAGCCCTAAAATCCGCCCGACTGCGCCACCTCCTTGTTGTCACCGCTTCTCCCTCTTCGAAGTCTTCCACCCCCGTACGGACGGGGCAAATACCTTTTATTCCGAAGTGAGATAAACTTCCTTGGAAAACGACAGGCTCCTTCTGTCGTAAAATTTGCTAACGACGGCTGCCATTCGCCCGATTTTCGTAATGGAATTATAAAGAGATGCGAGATACACCCTCCAGGGTTCAACAACATTTGTTCCAGAATATGAAAACATTTCCTATCTATCGGCGGCTAAAAGTTTCTTACTCGGAAACTCGCTTCCATTATTCTCCTTAAAAATTCGGAACGCGTGATTTCCACATCCTCGACCCCATTTCGTCCGTTCTCCGAATCTTGTTATATATATTCTTTCTCACTGATTTTTCATACCAAAACTATCTTTTATTATACCGAGTTTATCTTGAACTGGTATTCTTGAACTCCATCGTTTATTTCATGAGTTTGGTAGAGATTCCAACTTTTTCCTTCTCCACCTTTGCGTTCCGCCCTTTTTCCAATCAGCTTCAAGCTTTGTCTCCGTTCTCTGCAATCAGCTCCAGGGACCAGCCCAAGGCGCTCATTTTTCTAAGACAATTTAACGGGGTCTCGACCAGGCTCCGGCTCCTACAACTATCCGCAGTTTGGATTAGATTTCCATTCGAACAAAGAGTGTAACAACGATGGCGGTAAGAAAACACGAATTTATTCTGTTAGTATCTGAATTTCTCCAGAGCTGTACAAGCGAAAGGAAAGAAAAGTCTCGGACGAAATTCGCACTTGTTCCAAGAGGACCCAACGAACAAAGGGCAGGCTGACAGGGATGATGGTTCGACTCTGGTAAAAGTAGGGCAGAACGCTTCGCGTTCTTATCGAACGTAAAATCAAGCACACCGAGGGTACGTCCGCAGGCTCTAAATCTAACTCAACGAATGTAACAGCGAGCCTAGACCTAGCCGATTCGTGTCGGATTATAGCCGAGGTTAACATTTCCGCCGAGTGAACAAAGCAGTGTAATTGCAACGAAAAGAGCAGCGATGCGACTGTAATGTTCTATTTTCCTCTTTCTTCTCTCTTCCGCAACGTTGGCACCGACGTTGGCTCCCGTGACCTCGTTGTTATCGAAGACTGAAGTGTTCGCCTAGGCCCTTGGATATCGAAGCCGTCAAATAAATAGCTAAGCTTATGCGCGGGAAGCAAACAAGCCTGGCAATAACCATTACAGTTCTTATAGACCGGCGTGGCCGAGACGGGTGGTACAAGACTTAGCAGAATGTCGTAAGTTGAACTAAGAAACACGCCGAGTTATCCGCGTACCAGTATTACGGATATTATAACCATCGACTCGTCCAGCCGCGCGAATTAGTCGTCAGAAAATGTGTGACGCGTTTATGAATTATCACCCGGAGATTGGTATATTCTATCAACTGTCGGCGTCCGATCGATAAGCATACCGTATCCACATACTACATTGTACGGATCAGTGCTCGAGAGTGAACGTCACACAGTGTATTGACTGACCATCGTCCCGTCTTATAACGAAAGCTGGTAACGTGCCCGTAACGTAAACCACTCGAGGGTCAATATATCGTCGTGCCCAAAGTTCATCAAACTTTCCCAAAATGATATCGGGTCCGTGTAGTACACGTTATATTTTACATATAGTATATAATATACGAGATGTTCGAAATTAATGACAAGTGTCGATAAGCATCCAGTAACAGGGTGATTGCGAAGTCATTTCACTTGGGAAGTGAACTTGACAGTTGACCATCCCAGCTTCTCGACAAGTGCTATATTGCGATCTTCCTGACCCGGGAGTTTTCGGTGAAGGGTCTTGACGCAAACGATATATCGCGTCAAGACGCAGGGAACCAAAGTAACATCATACGTGCTGTAAGTGCGTAAGATGTAACTTCTATTGCTTATCTGCCGGCGAGATATCGTTCGCGACGGAACCCTTCACCGAAGACTCCTGGTTTGCATACCTGTACGGTTGCAGGATGCGAAAATGGGTTTTATGATATGAATACGATAGTCGTTAATTGTCGTTACCACTCTTGTTACAATCAAACGCAGCAAGGAAAACCGAAATCTGTTTATTGTATTACGAATCGATAGAACCGGACTGTAATAGGAGATCCCGTGCACTGCAACGTTTGGTCGAAACACCATATGGATGTACATAATACGAGAATCAGATCTACTTCACCGTGCAGCAGCTGCAGCGTGTAGATACGCGAGAATTCAATTGTCGCTTATCAGTGAATAATATACTTTTGATTGGTTCTGCTAGCGATATCCCGAAGCGCAATGCAAAGGCACGTGCAGACATGCGTGTATGTGTGTGACATGTGGGAGAATTGTATAATCGCGTGTTACTATTCAATGCAAATTTAAGCTGATGGTCGGATAAACGAAATCGAAGGGCAAAAAGGAAAAAGGATGAGAAATAAAAAAAAAAAAGAAACACGACTTGAGATATTGTGATTGTTATTTTTTACTCGGGGAAAAAAAATCGTTCAGCTCCGATCGATCAGCTCATCGACGTCACATCATATCGATTAACTGCGATGTGGTGACGGTCATTGCGAAAATACGACACGTCGGTGTCGCCCCGATTACTTGTTACGCGATTCGAACACCGTATAAAGTACGCATTGATCATGTTAAGTGCGTCACCGTTAGTATCTGGAGAACTATAATGAAGGATACACGAAGAAGTCTCGCTGATGAAGAAATGTCACGCAGCTCAAAGACTTAGCCAGAAGAATCAGAGCAACGAAGACGAATCCCATCAGTAAAATTCATTGTAAATATTTTTAGACACCTGTAATAAAGACGATTTATTAAGCAAGTTGAGCGATAGTTTTGTTTTAGTTGTTACTGTAGAATCGGCAATGTGCATACCATTACAGTTACAGTTGTTAAAAGAAATGGACATATATCGCTGAACTTGTGCGATAATTCAGATTTATCGTATCTACGCAACAGTGGTTCACGTAAATTTCTCTCCGTGATACATTCGTGGGTGAGTAATTCGCATGGCATTCACCACATTCATTGCCTAACAAAGATGTACCTGTTTCGGAACTCATCAAGGTTACAGGTGTGCGTGGATTGATATTCTCTTAAACAAATCGCAAAAAAGTCTCTTTACTGTAAGAGCATTAATCTCCAAAAATCGAGAGATTACAACTTTCGTTTTGCGCGATATTTCAGTATGAGTTTGCATGTGGCGTCAGTCATTCTGAACGATATTGTCATATGTACCTTCGATAAATATGAATCGGTGGATACACACTGATATCAGTGAACAGTCACTCTTCGGACCGTTCAAAGACAGAGTATCCTTTCGTTGGAAACTTTCAAGGAAACTTTGAGGAACATTTATCCTCAGGATTCCGAACTGGCGATGGTGACAGGATGCGCACCGTGGTTTGTTAGCCCTATAGAGACTCCGTTGTCACTTCCGGAGCGGCATAAAGGACTTTTATGGAGTCGTTTAGCCATCGGGAAGACATCGGAATCGCGGAACGAGTATGAAGGAGTAGATCGTCAGGAGCCGTCGACCAGTAAGAGCTGGATTGTTCGATTTTCCACTTCTTTTCACGACCCTGACGTCAGCTATCCCGCCTACAGAAAAATAATGAAGGTCTATACTGAAATTCGGAATGTAAACGAAACGAGATACGCTGCAACCCACGTGCATTAAATATAACGATAATTGTTAGGGGATGAAATGTCACGAGTCACCCGAACGACTGTTTTACCAGATACGTAACGTAATTGCTCCGAGGAAATGATACCCAATCATGAAATGCGCGGAACCCCGAGATGGCATTTTTCCCTCCGAAGGGAGTCGTATAAACGTATTATATACGTGACATTATACGTATAGATGCGGCCGAGATTATAACAGCAGCGTTATAACAGCTTAAAAGATGACTGAGAAAGGTGAAACACTTGCGGATGATGGGGAATGGAGTTTATTTTGCCATTCGTGAATTCCACAGCTGGCGCTTATAAAACTTCTGCGACGGCTGTTTCACCGCCGGTAAATGTTTAATAAAGTAAAAATATTTCACGTCACGTTGACAACGCCGGTTTTGTCACCCCGCGGTCTTTCTCCGGTACAGTCAGACGTCTTATGGTACGCTATGATCGTCTGCCTCGCCCGTATCTGAGTCATCGAGTAAGTTTTGACTATTCCATTGCAGCAAGTGGTTAAGATGCCCGACTGGCTGCAGGCATAAAGCAAAATATACGCATACCCAGCTACCTACCTACCCGAGTAGAACCAACCGCTGCGGCGGTGATTAAGCGCGGCAAGTTAGGAAAGGTTTGAGGTACAGGCACCAGCCGAGGAGGAATGGCAAGTAAATGATCGGCCAAGAGTCGTAAGCCTTTGCCGCTGCCTGCCGTGGCTAATGATTTCCTTTTCTTGCAGAACGCATACGCCTGCGGTTTATACGCAACTGCGGTGCATTAGCCGAAGATCTTCGGAAGCCAAAGTAACGGGCTGCAGCTTTCACTCGGGTCTAGAGTCCAGCGATTAACGTCCGATGATGGCTCCTGCGGTACTACACGGTACACGCGTTAGTTTGCACCTATTCATCCCGCGTATACCTTGTAAGCCTATTCGATCGCGCAGGCTTACAGCTCGGATAGCCGAGGACGGCGTCGAGAAATCCTCGTCCGTATATTATCCGGACAGATGGTCGATAGTGCGCGTTGCACAAATACCTTCCACCTTCAATACCTGTACGCTGGATATGCAGAAGCTTTACGGTGTTGCACCTCTGCCGTACGACCATGACGTATGAACCGTGGGTCATGCGCAGGCGGCGGTGGCGGTGCGTCTGTGCTTTTCACCGTTATAATTCTCGCTCGATTTTACCCTGACACCACCGCCAATTACCGAGGTATCTCACCTTGCGAGACGCGTCTCCAAGGCCTGCGTCATCCTCGTCGCGACTCGTGTACGAGGACGAAGGACGAGGATTTTAATGTGTGGGTAAACCCCCGGGTCATCGGGTTGATTGTTTTTATGGTAATTGTTCCACGCGCCGTTGATCCCCGAGAGGTGCGACGTGTGTTACACGCGCTTGAATGTAAACGCGGTTGGTCGCTTGCAAATCGGGTCGGCAACTTTCGACTAAGTCTCACACCCCGCGAGGCACGTGTGTCATGCGTTCTAATCAGAATACTTAACGTGGCGTTTGTCACGATCTCCAGTTATTTTCATACTGTAGATGAAAATAGACAGTCGTCCCGACGAACGTGAATACGCGTTAGGTGAATATTTTTCCTACTAAGAATTTTTACACACATTGGAGCATTTCGTATTATTTAGTAAAAAATTGTAAATATGCATAGTTTTTCGTAAAGAACTATTAATCGTCGTTAAAAATTGTAATGTCTTGTAAATTATTTACTAAAAATCTACAAGTTTTTATAATACAAATTTTTTGCATAAAATTTTTAGAAATGTCCCAAATTCCCTAAAAATCTCTAGAAAATCATAGAAATCATTTTCACCAGGAATGTGACCGTGTTAAATAAATCCGCCAATCGGTCCGCCGGATTTCCACTGTTTCTGCGCTTCTCACGTACGGTTTGCCAATAAAGTGGCGCCTTATTCCTGTAGGGAAAGTCGAAACGTGTCTGTAACGTGTGTTCGCCGCTTTCAACAGTGTATTGCATGGCCGTTGTATCGATACCAAATATATTGTATAGGTAGTCCAGTCAGACGTTAAACCCGGGAGGGAAACGCGGTTCTCAGACCTTGGCATTGTGCAGAGGACGAACGACTTGAAGGTTTCCAGAGCGCTGCCTTTTTCGCATTCGTATATTATTCTTACCATTCATGCAGTGTGGGTCTACATGACCGGATGCTTCGTCTGTTGATTTTGTTGATTTCCTTCTGTTGTTCTAAGCCGCACTAATAAAACCACTGCCGAGCTCGCGGCGTGTTGGAAAAACACGGAGGAACTCGATCCCCGTCGATCAACAAACTTGTTACATTATTTTAATGACCATTCACGTCAACAAGACTTTGAGCCTTCGGAGTCACGTACGTACACTATACGAATGTTAGCGCAATGTGTAAGCATCTGCTTCGCTAAAATTAGGACAGCTTTGAGTCTAGTTGCACCCAGAGTAAGTAAATCTCGCGTAGCAGGCTTCGTAAAGTCACAAACGAAAATACACTTACGATTTGTCGAAATAATGAAGTTGGTTTTCTGTTCCAAAATCAAAAATCCCAAGCAGAAATACAACTGTGCGTATAAGCGGGGAATTGATTTAATCGTATCCTTAATTGGCCGAAGTTACCGCGAACTGTCAAGATAAATTGTTTTGTCAAGAGTGAGATAAGATTTACGAAGCTTTCACGTATGCAGAATCACAACTGCACACATCATTTAATGGTCGTTATTGTGAATGATGTGTATATACTTTCCATAAACGTTCCGACGCCGAGATAAATTCTTTCGTGAAACTGTTATTCGTGACAAGGCGATCGGGGGGAGTTGACTAACAGTCTTCATTTTGCGACTAATTGTAAGTGACTAAACGGTGTTGGAATAAAAATATAGCATCAACTGCCGGTCTCAACAATTTCTGCTACTTGTCTCGAATGAAGTTTGAGGATTCGGGATATTGTATCGCAAAATGATAATTTTTCCTCGAATTTTTCAAACCCCGATGAAAGTGTGTACTTCATTTGTATTTGATTAAATTTTAGCACATTACATTTTCTCGGGGATCGTTATTATCAACACGTTGAAAGACTTTTCTCTATTGCTAATACTTGTCCGGACGAAAGATCAAGGGTGTCCGGCTCTCAGACGGCAATTTAGACCTCCCCATCTTTCGTCACGATTTGGTTTCCCCCCATATCTGCAGCAACGCGACAGAATACGATCGATGCCTGGTAACCGGAGACAAGGGGGAGCGTATATAGTCATCCTCGGAGAATTCTAATGGATCTCTTGTAATGTTGAACCGAGTCAGCGAGCTTCGCTGTCAAAGTGAGTATAGCCCAGTTTTATTTTCCGAGAGAAAATGTCCCGCAGCCGATCGGAGTTCCTCTCGGTTTCCGCTCTTTCAATTATACGGTTCCGATTTACGCGGGGCTTGTATGTTTCCCGTATAAACGGTATACAATACAGAGAGAGGGCGAAATCTGCACGGCTCGGTGAACGATTTTAGCGATTTTAGCGATTTTATTCACCCCTCCGAGCAGCCAATGGAGCCCACGTAATACGGATACCACGAATGCCTCTTCGAAGTCTCGGAATGATGAGAATTCGAACTGCCGCAGATTTGCAGGGTCTTAAAGGCTCCGTTTCAAATGATATCTCCCACCCTGTCGTTTACCTGTCGTGTTTCTTTACACTACCTCCACTATCGTGTAACGTTGTCACATCAATAATGATTTTTGTTTTCGACTATTCGAATACTACTGTTGCCAGCCCTGTTATCGACGGAGATTCGTCAGTTACCCGTTGAGCAAGAGCACTGTTTTTGTCGTACCGTCGTGCACCGCGAGAGAGCGACACCTGCCTTCGCGAACTAGGCGAAGATTTTAATTGGCAAGGTAGGAATTCGCTACTCGCATCAGTTCCAAATTTATCGCTCATTACGCTCGTGGCTCGCAGTTGACATTCGTTTCGTTAACCGATTAGAATAATCGGCCACGGTTCTGCTGACACACTTTTTCCCATTGCGCCTTGTACCAATTAGATGTGTCAGGTATTCATAATCATTCGTTTTATTCTGCGACTCAAGCACATGTCTATTTTATGCCGATGCTCCAAATAAATCAAATAAAGCTGCTAATGACATTGACGTATCTGTTACGATAAGCTCGCAACATCTCGTGTATCAAAATCAAGTCCACAAGGCTGACCGTCATCGTCAAGCAAACGTTATTCTCGCGAAACTTGTCCGATCTCTAACAATGATGTTCACGGTTATCAGTAATGTTCCCTAATGCTTTGGGCTTTTATACGAATTGTGTGACAACGACTGGCGATGCAGCCGACGTGAGAGATTGGGAGTTATTGTTACATAATTCGTTTAGAATCGAGCTCGCATCTTGTTTCGAACCGAAAACAAGTTAGCCGGAAGCCCAAGGCAGTATCGAACTTTACTGTACATGTTATTCATATTTTTCATTACTTTGTTCTAAAAAAAATTCACTTTAAAAGATGTTTTTTTCCAAATTCTTTGAATAACTGAAAACATACTATGGATGTTACAATAATATGCCGACATGCGATAAGTTGAACATTCTCGTGCCAATCCATTTTAAATCCAGACAAGATATTCGCGACAAGCTCATCTCCAGAATCTGATCTTGACATAAGTATAAGGTTCGATAAACGAGTACCATTTGCCATATTGTACCGAAATGAGTTAAATTTCCCTCACTTCCTTTTTAGCTCAATTTTCTGGAGTAGGTACGAAGAAGGTGAAATAAATGATACAAATCACCGTGTTAAACCGACGAAGGCTACTTACTCTCCGACGACATTTCAAGACACGACTTTACGGTCGTGATGCGGGAGCAGCGATCGAGCGAAATACTCGTCGGGAATGAACGCTGGGCTGCATCAGGAACACAGTGTTGGTATTTTCCCTCCGTCGTTGCAGGCAATTTACAGCTGCAAAGTTGGGTGGAGCAAAGCTGTGAGTCAGACCCTAGGCAGGAGAGCGCACGCGAACGGGCGTCTTTGCTAACTTTTAAAAAACACGCTTTTGTCCCCGCCTACGAAGGTCCATGTTCCACGTATAAATTTACGTATGTAGGCACACGCGTGTGTATGCATGTACCTACATATATTGATATTCGCTGGCACGCACGAACGCGCGATTCGCAACGTCTCTCGGTGAGAATGTTGCATCACTTTTATCACTTCATGGTCTGCGGACTCTCATTGTCGGTTACTAATGCGGCAGTGTATCCCCCTGCAGCACTGCGAGACTTTTTATACACTCGTAAGAGAGCGTAGATGTATAATACGGAATGCCACACCGTCGGCGTAACGATCGTGTGTGACGCGGTGATACGCAATTAAGAGACAAGTCAAAGTTTAATCGGAGTGATATGTGACACTTGTCGACTCTTTCCTATACATCGTATATCTTCTTCTCACTAGAAACACAGTATAGAGCAGCTAATTGGATGATGTCCCCGAGATCGTAATATAAACCGCGCCGTGATTTCGTGATCGCGTATGCACACGCAATATAGGCATAACGTAAGTATTATTATTACTTCTTAATACCGTACATTTTTTTTTTTTTTTTTTTCTTTTTACAGGGAAAAACAAAACAGAATGTGGAAAAGAACGAAAGAGAGATTAAGATAGGAATAAAAGTAAAAAACTAGAAAGAAAATATTAATTTCAAATAACTTCACCATTTACGTACCTACTGATCGTTCGTAACAAATTAAAAGCACACGTACGTATGTATGTATGCATGTATACATATATGACCGTCTTGTTCAAACGTTATAACGGGGTAAATATTGAATTAACCTTCGAACGGCGGTTGGCAAAGCTTACACAAGCGTTTACTTCCTCTTGGCAAAGTAAACCCTACATACCAATTTGTAGCTGATTTATTTATCAATATTATAAATTGTTCCGCATACCCTCCGCATGATCTGCACTTTTCCTACCCGATTCCCGAAACGTTAAGAAGCTGAAGTTATTAACGTTAGCGTAACGAAACTTGGGGGAAAAAAACCACTGTATCACAATTTTATATTAACCGAGGTGGTTGAGTTTTCGAAATATGAATATATTTGCCCTTGTTATAATTTACCGCATCATCAGACATTCATAAAATTGCAGAACAACGATTTTTTCCGAAACGCGAATCGCTATACAGTAACGTTTCCCATTGATCGTATTCAATTCATCCTCGATTTTTTGTCTATTATACCCTACATAGTTACAGGATAAAGCCATGGAGGAATCTCCGGCGGGACAACCGATGGTTTATTTCCACCTGAGGAATTCTTTCATTATGCCCTTTACCGAGTCGTCGGAGTTCGATGATCCTTACGCCGGAGGGCGGATGATGCAGGACGCCTTCCTGATCGCTCGGCATTTGTCACAGGGTGAAAATCGCTCCTATGCTCGCTCCGCTTATTATATGTATATATGTATACTTTGCAAATCCAATTTATCGAGATACGCCGACGTGTCTCACATCGGGCCGAAAACACTTTACGAGAGTAGTTTTTCTTCCCGACCCCCCTCCCGCTCCGCGGGCCATAGCTGGCATCCAGACTGCGAGACTGATCGTCCGTGCCTCGTAAATTTCACTTCTCATCCTGTAACGATACAAAAACCCTTCGCGAAGCTCCTACGCCGATCCGGAAAAAAAAAATTATACGATCTCCCGCGCATTCGCGATTCTCCCAAATTGGGTACGTAACTCGTAGCCGATTACTCCACTATCCGCAATTAATCTCTAATCGCGGTGATTGAGGTCGAGTTGAACGACGATAAAACACTCGAGAAAATTGTCTAAGAATCACATAGATGGTTTTCGAAAATTGTATCTTTTCTCTCTGGTGAATCAATGTATGAGTATATACATATAACGTCATCGCGGGCATTGAAGTGTTCGATTGAAACCGGTGTTTTTTCGTTTTCGTCAAAACTGCGCTACACTACGTCGAATATAAAAAGAAAAGAAAATAAAAGGACCAAGCTCGGAGTCCCTGTGATAGAGTGTCTGTTCGAAAATTGTACCGAATAAACAACACATCGCAAAGTGTAAATGCACTCGTAAAATTTTTCCCACTTTTCCATTCAAGCTTCCAATAATAATCCGCAGATTTGTCGGCTCGCCTTACGATGTATTCATGCAATGGTTGCCGCAAGCTTGACGGCTAGATTATATTATCACTACACCAAGACTGCGGCGTTAAATGTGAATGAAAAGAAGACGAGGCACACGCAGACTCTCAATGCAAGTTCTCCTCGTAATATTTCCTCTCGACCAAGTCCAGCCGCAAGTGGCCAGTCGGTCGGATTCTCCCGTTGCAGTTAAGACGTGTATCCCGGAGAGTTGCAGCTCCGAGTTCTAAAGATATGCAGATTCATGCGCTTAGCCGTGACGTCACGTTCCTGCGCTAAAGCTCGCGCGCGCCAAGCGTCGAGACGGTAGCTTGATGCCAGTATAAAAGCTTTCCCGTTCGACCCCGACCGCGTGGTTTCAGGTTCGGGTTTTTCAACGGTAACCCACCCACGTTCGTTCTTCGTCTCGTGGACCGCATCTGCATAATCACCCGGCGAAACCTTCTCCTCCGCCGCCGCCCTTTTTTTTTTTCTCCCCCTTTTATTTCACGGAAGCATTTCTGGTCACCCGGTTTATACTCTCCCGGGGTGCGGTAACCTTTCATTTACGCGTGTGCGCAGAACTGTCACGGTCGTAACTGCATGCAGCACCGGATGCTGCGAGATTTATGTACCAGGGCTGAAAAATCCCGCGTTTTCTGGAACGGAACCACGGTCTTGATCTCACGTACTTACATACTCGCGTAAATTTTTATCACCCCCACGAAATGCCTAGAAAATCTCTTACGGAAATAGATTTCATCCGGATGGTTTCAGTGCCGATGAATGACGAATTCCATGAGAGACATCTGTTCGGCACTGGAAATTCGTCAAGTATTCTCCTTTCCGTACCTACCACGTTTCACAAATCATTTTGTTTACATTTTTCAAAGCCCGTGAATATGCGCGTTTAGTTTACAATTCTCTGGTACTTCAGATTGTGAGTTATCGTACTCAGCATTTACTGATACCACCTCGTATTGGCATAGCACTCACGTGGCGATTACTCATACTTTTCTGAAAACATTCCGAATCATAACTTTTGTTGGTTTGACAAAAACATGTATACCGAATACATCCGAGGTATGAAATGATAAGGGACGATGTTTTTGTCACACGGCGAACTTGCTCTGTAAACGCCTCGATTATTCATGTTTTCATGGATGTGATACCGTTTTACATAATCCCCTCGGGGGCCTGTGTATCGTTCGATCTCTGATTCGTCTCTGCGCCAATCGTCGCTCGATAGCGAAAATTACGTGCCAAGAAAAAAAAAATAAATAAATAAAAAATTCCGTTTTATAATCGATCGATAATTAGAGTGAGATGTACGAATTGATGTTAGTCAATGGCTGACGAAGACTGATGTGGGTAGTAAGTCGTCGGACGTACGTTACAATATACTTACGACGAAGAAGCACAATATTGCGTTGCAGAATCTTACATACATCCTCGTGACTGATGATTAGTGCCATTTTTCGTTTTGTTTTCAAGGCACTGTTCGTACGATTGACTCCTATATCTGTAGGTATCAGATATAGTTAATTGAATTTATCTGACAGTGAAATAATTTACAACGACCATCAACCATTGTACGATAGCAGTTACAACGTATCAGATAAGGGTAGGCATAGATCAAGAAGTCGGTACAGATTAATATGTAAACAATATGGCAATTTTTGTCGCGGAGAGCGCAGCCGTTTTCTCGTCTGTTCCAAATGCTACTACGTACCATGCTTCGTCCCGATTAGTCGTGATATCTTAATGCTCGATGATTGAAGAGCACGTAATTAAGGCCTGGGTCCAATCATGTCAAAAAAGTCGAAGGTCTGCCACTTACGAATATTTGACAGCTTTGCCTTTGACTTACTTTCAATGCGTACACCGCAATGAAGAAATATGCTCGTCGTCAAATTATAACTTAAAATCTACGACGAACTGAATTTAAGCCCAAGTCACTTCATCTGACCTAATTTTTCCCCGCAAGAAAATTATCAAATTTGATGATCTATGATGACTTAAATCTCGTTCGAAACTGACCGAGAGATTCGTCATGAACAGATGCGAACGTTCTCGATTCGGACGATAAAACGAAGATGCTTGACTTGTTGCAGGCTTGCCAAGTTATGAAGTTTCGATATTTAAATATCAATTTTTCTGTGTACGAACTTTCATAAAGGATTGAAATTACTGTCTGGTCGAACGGAGTGTATTCAAAATTAACTGTAAAAAATTCATCGTACAAATAAATTAAGTTCAACGATTTCTGAAGCTTGATTTTTATGGATATCTTTAAGAAATTACCACGCTTCAGGTTTCCGACTCAGTTGTTGAATAGAAAATTTGATGAAAAATAATATTTCAAGTCATACGTGTAACGTAACTTTGAAGATTGAAAAACCCCGAGTCATTTTGCTGAAAATGATTAATCCGGTTATTTTTCCGTACATTTAACCGTATCATCAATCGCCGGTTATCGAAAATCTAGGCGAGTTTCAGAAAGCCTGACTCTCCGTTTGCATCGATCATTCCTTTGATTCGTATAGATCATACGTTATAACAAAGGTCGTCTAATTGTAAGTTTGTTGCAAGATAACATCATTTCGCGCCAATTAAACAGCAGACAGACATCATACGTATACATACCTAGTTGTACCCAGGAAGACGTTGAATTCGGTGAGTAGATCTACATCCGTAATTGTAAGATTACGGCAAAATGACCCAGCTATCCGTACAACGATAATTGTCCCCAGACACGAATACTCCACGGATGCACGTTGCCGGTTTGCTTATCAGCGTCGCGCATTTCAATTTACCGTATTACATATACTCGAAAGAATTCTTAGCGCTGCGTGTGGCGTTTTCTAACGGCCGATTTTCGACTTCAATTACCACTCGTCAAGTGAAACAAATGCATAGGCACTCCCATTAGCTACACCGTTTATAATTGACCCGCGCCTACACCTATAACCGGGCGCCTCTTCGTACAGCCGTAAAAGCACGCGTGTACCCGAACATGACACGCGTGTGTACCTATACATATATGCCGGTCAAGGGTGATCGTCCACCCACATAGGTGCGCGTACTTATATAGCTATTATATCGGACACCGGGCGTCGTCGTAGGAGGCGGTTGGAAAGGTAAGTCGATGGCGAACAATGGGCAGGATAATAATAATTAATTAGTATTGTACTCAGGGTCGCGTGTTTGCGGCCAGTGCCTTGGAGCAATTAATTTTATTGATAATTGTTCGGTCGTCCTCGATACCCGGCTCGAACGTAACCTTTAATCTACCACTTGACTTCGCTTGACTCGACTTAAGACGAGCTACGCACTTATAGCTGACAAACCGCAGACCTCTCGGTTAAATCGTTCCCGCAGCCTCTATTCTTTGCCCCTTAATCTTCAGCTCATATACATACCCATCTCTGCAGTTCCCGACACTTGTTTATACTAATGCAATTCAGGGTTCCACCGCTGCGGCAAGTCTCGTATACGCTTCTCTTAAATCTTCTCGAAACTGCAACGCGTAAGATTCATTCGTTATGTAATTTCCCCTGAGTGTCTTCAAGTATCAGCAAACGATCTGGCGTACCGTGAACGTCGGTTCTTATCGTGACAAATTTTTTGTACGTACATCACGAGGAAAAAATCAACTTCCGAGTTGATTAGTTTTATTTCAATAAATTCAAAACTTAAGAAATTATCCAAATTTACTTTCCGTTATCTTCAACGCTCGTCCAACTCTACGAGACAAACAACTCGTGAATGCAATACAAGGCACTCTGGTGGATTAGCAACGAGTTATTTTTTATTCCAAGTTCAATCAGAGCTCGCACAAACTGTTTGTCACTGTTCGCTGTTACCACACTGAGAGAAATTTCTAGTTCCGGTTACTGATCAGTTCTTTTCATTTTTTACCACAACCGAAACGCATAGTTCTAGGTACAAAATGAAAATTAGTTTAATTCTATCTCATTACGATCACTGTTACTATATTTTCTTGCAACCGTTGCGAAAATTTAACGCTTGTGCAACGATAGATTGACGTTAAAGCCTCGTTTAACTAAAAAAGTAGAGTAAACCTCAGAAACTGATTTTGTATTGCAATAACCAAAAAAGGATCGACAATAGCGCAAAATGGTTACGCGTACCTCGTTTTTCGTAACTCCAACAACATTCAAACAGTTTTTTTCAACGATACCTGTTTTACTGAATTTTTCTAGTTACTGTAACAAAATGAAATTTTTCTCAGTGCGGATCTGATTTTAACAGCTAAAGTTTTACGGTAACGACCTACTTGCTTCGGGTTTCCACGTGCAATTATATCTGTATAACGTAGCCACGCGTCCTGGACACGTTTCTCCCCGACTTCCCGCGCAGGTCTACGATCTCTGTATATCTCGTGTTACCCCCCGCTTCTAGGCGTGGGTCTTCAACTCTGGTTCACCTTGTCAATTGTTCTGCGGTGGGAAGCTGGCGCCAGTTGTACCGGCGCCAGCCTTTGGCAGGAAAAAGGAGAATAAAAAAATATGTATTAGCGGTCTTGGTCGAGACGAGAAATTTCTCACCGCTGCGTTGACAGGTGTTTAATTTCAATTGAATTTTTTTCTCCTAAATTTATTTGTCTATTCTAGGTGAAAGTCGCCTCGTGCCTACTCAGCACCTAAATTCCTTGTGTAATGTTGCAGTTACTCGCAATGCGTGGCGCCGGACAAAAAGCTCGTTGTAAATATACGTCAAAAGTTCAATGGATTTTTTATTCCGCCCGTTTTCTTATCCAATCGAATCTTTGTACTCGCTAATTTGTTTTTTTAATTTTTAGGGGGACACTTCCTGTTCACATGTTTCGGATCGTTGGATCTCTTTACTAACTTCTAAACATCGTAAAACGGCGTATGAATAAATTAGAATTTGTATATTTGTATGCGAAGCTTATTTGATTGGCAGCCGGTGAACGGGATCTCAAATTCACTAAAATCTGAGTCACGTCACTCGTACAAGTCATACAGGCTTTCATTTCCGCTGGTGTAAATGAGTGCATGCGTGGTACGATGATGTAATTCACGAAGGCTGAAGCTTATTGACTACCGTACATACAACTCGACTCGACTCGAGTAGAAAAGAAACCTCTATCTGTCGATAGATACGAGCTGGCGATGTGTAAAAACGGTGGGATAATCATTGATTGGACTTCTCGATCTACGATGCGGTGTAGTAAAATTTTTTTTTTTTTTATTTATTATGGTTATTTTCGTTATTTCCGCCGTGATAAAATCCCAATCGGCGAGTCGGAGCAGAAAAAGAAAAGTTTGATAAAAAATCGTTTTACACCGTCATTTGCTCGTCGAAGTTCGAACAAATAATGTTGGATATCGACTGTTTCAGTGAGATTTTTCATTAAAATTATCATCCTTAGCTCTGCAGCAGGTTTCCTTAAGCAAAAATCTTTATAGAAAGCGAGTTATTGCACGAGAAGTAACTGCCGAGGTAGCGTCCTAACGAATACCGTTGTGCAGAGAGCGGATATGTAGTAAGAGGAGTGTATGCGTATAAAGTACATCGCGAAGGAGTGGAAAGACGTCGTCGGCGGCGAGATAGGGCACGGAAAAAGAGAAATTGTTTCGTATTTGCTTTGCCGTATCGTATGGCGCTTGGGGTGAGAAGTGGGGGCGGTTTTGTTCCTGATATTTCTTCCATTGTGCCACGGAATCGTGCGAGGAGCTGATACATTATGGATAACAGAACGTTGAGCGTTGTTGAACTCACTTTTCGAACGGCGAATCTGAGATTTTCTGCTCAGAGTTTACCGTCTGACGATTTTGCAGCCGCACCTAATCTTCCATCACCCGAGCTGATCATTCCGAAAATTCGCAATATTCTGCGTCTCGACCAAATTCACTGGCACGAGACCGGGTCTTCACGTGGTATCGTTTTTATATCGGAATACGAATCTTCCCGCCGATCGCGCGTCTCGGCCAAGCTTCTATCAATCAAACGTTAACTCGCAGTGAAACCGCGGTTGTGTAATATAAGCGTAGACTACACGGATTTGCAAATCACGGCTACGCTATTAATTTGCTTCCTATTAAGGCGGTGACTCCTCGAGAGTTCTCGAGAGTTCTCGAGAAGCAAGATAACGCGGAACTTATCTCGGCCATTCTCTGTCAACAGCTGTTCGCCTACCTCTACTCCGATTAGATTGATCGAGAGATGAACGTATTGCGGTTGACCGACGCAAATTGGACATTAAATCGATCGACTGTTTGGAAGCAAGTTTCTCGACCCAGTTTTTCTTACCGGCTACCGACGTACGTTTCTTCTTTTCGTGTTTTTGTTTTTTTAAACAAAATCAACGACCATCATAGGCTGATCGTGAGAATTCTATAGCATCCGAAGACTGACGCTTCGTCGCATAATACGTCTACCTCCAGTTCCTTCTCACGCATGATTTATATATTCAAGGAAAACTATGTAAAGTTATATTATTTGCGAGTCACACAAGACTTGTGGAACACGGTTTCATAGCTCACCGGAAGCGTGATGTCACGGACAATAAAACACTTCTGCCAAAGTTTTACGATTTTGACATATCTCAGTTGGTCATATTATGCGCTGAGTAGGATATAATGGCGTCACACTTGATGCTTACGTAGCTATGTGTGGGAGTCCGTGTGCAGGCGGTATATTTTAATCAATAATTATAGTGTTTGAATCACTTCGTTGAACATGACGTCTCGTGTGGTTATTCGTTGAGGAATTTCGCACGACGTCGTTTTGGCGACAATCAAAAAATATTCTTACGTTCGTCTCTGGTGAATAAAAACTTAAAAAAAAAAGAAACTCGCTTGCAGGTATCATTTTTTTATCCCCCGCCTCCATTATTTCACCGAATATGAGAATTCATAGTCACGTAGCGAGCAGACGCGCGGCTTCGATGGAAAAACTTTCCTCTCTGCAGTGAAACGCTCATTGCAAGATATTTGCTCTCCTTGCAGTTTCTTTGCGTTGAAAAAAAAATTCACTTCTTACCAGGCGTAAAATAGGCATACAAATATGCGAACGTGCAGATAAAAAAAATTCATACATATGTAAACCTCGGTCGCCTCACCTACTAACACCAAAAATTTCAGGATACGAAGTACGGATTGTACGAAGACTCGATAAAAAATTAGTGAATGTGCGACGGTGATCCAAACTCGCGAGGTCGCGGCGAAGAGACGGTTTCATCTTGTCTATAGCTTTATCTCGTCTTATGATATCACGGTTCTCGGGAATCTTATCGTTTATGCATTGCGAAAATGTATGCCCAAGTCCTTTGCCAATGACGTTCGTTAAGGTATGTACAACTGTACAGGTACATGTAGGTACGCTTGTAAAGTGCGAATAACCGCGTGCGGTTACAAATTAGCAATTTTCATTATTGGTTGAGGAAATAAGAAAAGAAGTAAATGTAAAAATCAGTGATAGGAAATGTTGCGAGAAAACCTCCGACGTTTATATTGCGTCTTTGTGGCTTCTTTTTTATTAACTGAGATCAAATTTCTATACTTTCAATCCATCGAAGAGAATTTATAATTACTATAACAATTTCAATTGACGATATTTATCAGAATTCAGCTACGAATTTAATGCAGAAGTCAGAAGAATCTAATGGTTTTCCCGAGAAACTTAGTTATACAAATATTTGTATTTTTCACCAACTCGTCGGTCCAACCGCAACTTCTAACCGTTTCCTAAAATAATAAATACAGTAAAATAAACGAAACTACGGTTTTATTCACTTTTGTCACCATTAAGGGAAAAATATGTGTATTATTTTTAAAAAGATCGCTCACTGTGCGGGAAAAATATTTACACCGATTAATAGCGCCGGTCATTCCGGTACAGGGCATCACTTTGCGCATCTCGTGATAGTCTAGCTGCTGTCAGTTATAATGCCAGATGGGGTCAAGTCGTGGAGTTTACCGTGGATCTGCGAATGTAGGTCTCGGATCTGTACCAGAAATTCAACTCTCACCGCGACCTTTGATACTGTAAACTGAAACTTTTACATCGAAAAACAGGCGGAAAATCTTTTTGGCAAGAAGAATAATTCCGTGATCGATGTGAAATTACTGCCCGTGGTTTTTCCGCATCTCACGTATTTTGGTCTGAAAGCACTTTGTTTAATCAAAATATCGTGAGCGTACATCTACCGGGAGATAAATGTTAAATTGTAATATATTCGTTCAATACATGCTCTGATCAATATTTGTACCCGACAGTAGAAACTTTGAAAGAACCTTATTTCGGCCAAACGAATTTCAGTTGTATAACCAGTAACAATTGTGCATAAATTACATTGTGTATTAAGGTTGCTGAGTTTAAAAATACAAACCCCCGTCAAAGATATGAAATATTTGATTAATTAACGTCATATATGTTGGTAATTTAATTGTAGCTCGGAATTGATGATATTATCGATTGAAATAAATTTAGCGTTCGGAAGACAAAGTATGTCTGAATCAAATGAGGTGAATTTAAGTAAAACGAATCAATTGAACTGAATTTTCTTCCAGCGTAGGTGGTATGAATAATCACGATCACTTGGAAAGAAGTAACAGTAATGAATTTCTCAATCGCGATTCAGCCATTCGAGCTACGTGCCCGCGACGCTGAGTTTCCTGCTGTCAAAGTGATTCCACTTTCAGAATAACAAATGACGGATAATCTTTTTGCCGTCCAAACAACGCTAGCTGCTTCGGATTGCTCGGTGTACTGTTTTTCACTACTTACACTCGTCTACGTTTTCCACACCAGCACGTCTGATGGTACAGCATTCTTCGAGCTTACTACCGACAATCAGCTAGCGTAGCTTTTATTCCGTGAAATTAACACTGAACCGATGGCGCAGAGTTGATATTTTTCTTCTCTACGAATCAATTCGATCTTATTTTTCTTGTCTAGACCACAGTCGTATTAATCGTAATGGTTTCTCACTAAAAACCGCAAAACGCGCAGGTCGCGTTGAAAAACGACGTAAATATTGATACGGATAGACACTGAAAAGGTGTCTACTCTGGTAAAGCTTTTCGATGATCGTTGTAACGATGGCAGCAGAAAGTTCGTACGTCTCGACGAAGTATTTACCAGCGATGACCGACCATCTGGTAACGGATTCTTCAACGAACTAAGCGGATCCTGGAAATATGTTACTGACGTAATCATACAAAGTTCCCCACGCTTATCATTCCGTGTAGTTTAATCAAATATCAATCAACGTTAACCCGTCTCCCTCCACACCGTTCTGCTTTATCGAAAAGGACTAGCATCTCTATTTCCGTGGTCAAATATACCATCGTCGGAATGTTGTATCAATTTGGCGGTGTTCAAATCCTCGGAAAGAAAGACGGAGAGAGAGAGAAAGAGAGGGGATGCGGCTTGTGGTATCTACAGCCACCAGTATCTGTATATTACGGGTCGAACCTGCTTCTCCGGTCCAACTTCCAAAGCCACGTCGTTCAGGCAACATTCTAATGCTGCCAGATGCGGATTTCCCTTATCACTCAAGAGCAACGTAGGTATGCGAACGCTTTTAATCACCACAGAAACATAACGTAGCTCGTACTTCTCCGGCATTCGGATACCAACAACAAACTCGGCTCTGGTTGCGAACGACACCGAGCTGGCCTTCGATGTATAGCCGGTGATTTGGAAGAGTTTGGGGGAGAAATGAGGCATTGTCTATCTTGCTAATTGATTGACTATTTTGTCGGGTCTGGTTGGCTTATCTTAGGTCACGTTCGGTTCGGCGCCTGCACGCTGGGTTTGTTCAGCTGATTCGCGAATTCCTTGAAGCTCACTTGTTTTTATCAAGCCAGCTGCTTTCCGCGTGATATTTTTCTGCGAACAGAGCGTCTACGGATGCGGATCGAAATGCGAGATGGACGGTCGTCGTTCCTCAGGATATGTGCGTATGACCTAAGCAGGTTGAACCCGGTTATGTCCGTGAGCGATAAAGTGTAAACCAATATTAGAAGTGGACGCGATGACGATAGCCTCGCTTTTTGCATGGATACTGCGGATCATCGCGGTAAACAGCCTCTGACAGCTTCTGGTGTACGAGGAAAAGGCATCGACGATTGGCAGGAATCACGTGACACCGAGTCGCGATAACCCGCGGAGATTGGCGCTTTGAATTTGGCACGTAGCCGATGATTTTCGGATGAAAATAATCCGTGGGCCAGTCGTAATCGATGTTATTGTACCGGGAAGGATCATGGCTCGTAGTCCGGCGATAAAACTGCCAATCACAATTGTTATACGCGGAAATTTTCCCGCAGCCTTTGCTCGTATCGTAAGCCGCGGAGCTGTAACGTTGGTCGACGCTACAACGCTTCTAATTTTTCGCCATTTTTTCCACCTCCCTTCGAGTTGCGCGTAGTACGGCTTGTTTCAAAGAAATCGACAATTCTCCATCAATTTTTAACTCACGACCGTAACGATCCTCTGACCGACGTTTCGGTGCCTTTCAGTCGCGGTCTCGCGCCAGGCGCCAACATATCGAATCAGACGTTTTCGAAACCAGGTCGTGCAGCCATGCAGCCGAAGTGCCGCATCGTTCGCCGAAGATATAGGAGTCGGATCGCCAGAGTTTCTGCAGCTCAACTGAATCTTCGCAGTAATAACACGCCGCAATTTTGATTGCGGATTCCTTGCGTTCAAGGCCACACGTATGCAGTCCGGTCGACGATCACGAGTTTATCAGCCGAAGTGAAATACCGCGTCAATTTTCCTACGATCTAACTGTGAGAATTCATTGCTTCGTTGTCTGTTCGTACAATCACGTGCCCTTCAACGTGCACCGACTCTCGAGTGACACATTTTCTTGAAATTCAGCCAGTCGCATTAACAGTAGCACGTGATGTCTGCTATCCTAATCACGGCACTGATTGAGGAAAAGTATAATTTTTTCCCCCACGGATGATCGTTAGTCGGATTTCCCCGGTTTATCGCCATCCTGTCGAGTCATTATAATCGCCCGTAATGCCTTCTGGTCACGTACGAGTTGATCAAGGCGCCCGAATTAAAGCTTCGGAGAACGCTTAACGTCCGTTGGCATTGCGCTGTTCGCTACGAATTAGCGATCCCAGATTATACGAATCGGCGAACAAATGTAATCATGCGTGATTCGTACTAGCTGCTGTCAATTCGAGGGCGCGACGAACATGGCTAATGTCTTCCTCGCGAGGAATATCAATCGCGGGGTATCAGTCGGGTTCATAATAACGGTGTGATTGGGTTTAGGCATAGAGAAATTCTCGAGTTTCTTACAACACTCGGATGTCATCCTAGGTGGGATTTTGAGGTCCTCGGCGTTGGAACGAAGAGAATTCAGTCTTCTCCTGTTACGTCTCACGGAAACGCCCACAACGTTGGTCATCACTGCCGGATATACCGAGGCACATTACCGCATGCCGAGCGCTTTACACGGACCTCGTTCACTTATTGTCTGCAGGCGGCCCCGTCCGAGTGATGTAACGTCCGTTTCCGTTTTATCACATTTCAGCATTATGTCAGTTATACATACACACGTTCATCTCTTACGAGCTTTTTTCGACGTCGCCTTTCGATCGACGCACCGACAGGCTTATTCGCGCGATGGCAATGCCAAACTTTCAGTTTCACACTCGCAATCCGTTCTAAAAGTTACAGGAGTCTTAAAAAATTTCCTACAATCATTCGATCAGCTTATACTGTCGTTGTTTTGAAAAAAATTCACCGGTGATAACGATTATGTGGTGAGAATACACATTGTTGAACAAAGCTCGCGATGTGTGTTATTATTTATACACCGAGAAAGCGAACTATAAATTATACTTTCAACAAAGTAGATCAACGCGATGATTTGTTTTAGACATCGTTTCAGGCTACGTGCAAAAATGATATCACGGTGGGTTTTCTTTCTTCATCTCCGTATGGATGTAACGTGACTGTGTGTATGATTGTTACGGAAGCGAAATGACACGCGAGACGTTGCACATACCAATTTTGGCGTATCTACCGGAATCATTCTACATATCAATCGATAGATCGATCGATCGATCTAACGTACAGTTGTATAATACAGGTGTGGTACTGGCTACTTAGTTTATTACCACATGCGAGAATGAATGAAGTGTCTCTACGCCGAAACGACGTAAGCTTGACACTTCGGTTTCGTAGAATTTTTCGATGATACCTCATCATGATAAATTAGCCTGATGGAAGACTCTTATCTCTCTATCAATCTCTCTCTCTCACTCTGTGAATTAATTTAATAACTCCCCGATTACTTACCGAGCGCATGACTGCCAGAGCTTAAGCCGACGATTTTTCCGGTTAGTTTTATCAGAGCCGCTGACTCGTTGTTCAACCTTTGAGAAGTCCAAAAAGCGAATTTCAAATTTCTCCACTTGAATCATCGGTCGTAATCTCGCGCTTGAAGAGGTGCTGTTAACGAACCTTTCTTTTCTCACACCTTCAATTAATGGGTATTATGCAGCCTGCGAAGTCGCATCCGTGGCACGGTATTACACCAATTGACACACATAGAATATACTCGAGCGTGCGCCTAAAGAGGAATTCATACCAGCCAGCTATTACACCGAGTAAATCAATCAGCAGGTATAATCATTGGACGTTGATCAGTGTTTTTGCAGCTAGCACATCATTAATGGATACGTACAAGCTGTACAGGCTATCACACGATCTAGTCAGTGATCCTGGCGGCTGACGGCTGTATAGCCGTCTTATGCAACAGTATAATAACACACCCGTGGCTGTAATCCTGGCGCCCGTCGGTCCGTGGATTCTCCGTCTCAGGTATGCAGGCGTGTTTTTTTTTTTCTTCTTATCAACCGGCTGTCTCGTAGCGGGATGCGCGCGTTTAGTTATCTCCGTGTCGATTCCGTACATTTTAATTTTATCATTAATTGCAATGTACACATATTATTAATACTAAAAACCAAACTACCGTAGTATGTATATTGCTAAATAATCATATTTCGATTGGCGAACTAGCCGACAGCCGGCGTTTACTTCGACAATAAACCAAGCCGCAGTGACTAAACGGTATTTGAAAGAGTTTGTATTGAATTCGCATTCCGTCGGCACTCCGCGGCTGATTTATCGGCTGGTGAAAACGCACCTGCTGTACCTTGAATGCTCCGAAAAAAATCGGCGAATCGTCTCGTGCCCGACGACCTTTCTCGTTAATTATTGGGCACGTATACGATCGTCCCAATCGAAGGTCGAGTAATATGTAATTGCCTCGAGAAGCTTGCAGCCGCAGTACGCAGGCGTCGCGATCCTCGGGATCCGTACAATTATCCGATTCGTTCATTTCTCCGGTGGCTAACCAGATTTGAACAATATCGTAGAGCCACGTAGTAATCCCATGCCGTCAAACTGCCCACGCGCGAACGGCTGGCAGGATGCAATTAACGGATTACCATTGAGCTTTTTTTCTCATATTTTTCTATCTCTGCATGATGTTGTAAACGGGTTTGCGCTGCGTACCAACGCTAGTGGGCACTTATAACTTGGTTTTCGTACAAATAATACCAATCTCAGATGCCCGAATTATGCGTCGAGTTTGACGTTAATTAAGAAGCTGGGAAATTCCTTTCCACCTCAGTTAATCGTAACACGATTTTGACGACCAAGCGGTCAGCTGTGGAAGGACTTTGATCCGGGAGTCAAGCATCTAGGAAAAATAATCCAAAGTTATCAGCGCTACAGCTCGTGTGCGTTGATGTAGTGCAGAGTTGCCTCACGGGGTAAAGCTCGATCAGAGAGCGGCTGTTTTCGGAGCTATGAGACGAAGAAGCTCCGGACGAGTGGAGGAAATCGGCGGTTACGATCTCGGAATTGACATAAATAGATTTTTATCACGTAAAACCCGTCTCAACTCAACGTCGGCGAGTTTCGTGTTCTTGTTGTCGGCTTGACGACGAAGCTGGCCAAATCGCATTTATTTTCACGTATATCGAACCACGCGGTGTTATACTTTCGGAAATTTAATTTACTCTACTCCCGTATAAATAATCAGAAGCCCTTGCATGGTAGAGCGACATTATTCGCGCGGAGAAACCCATTCTCGAAATGGAAAAGGCATGTTCTATTCCCATTGCCAAAATTAGGAACTCGCGTCAGTTTATATATAATATTAACCTGCGACAGATACATTAGAGTCAGTTTTCCGAGTAGGCAATTCAAATGCTCTCGAAAGATGTTACAGGTGTAACAACTTCCCGAAATTTTTCACACTTTTGTATTTAGCGTAAAAAGTTCCGCGGATGTAACGCCGCGCGATTAAATCCGACGGAGTTTCTTTTTGCGGAGAAAAGAGCTGGCTAAAACTGACGTTCCCTTTCGTCGATCACGTCGATGTCTTTTACGCGCCGTATTCCGTACGGCAACGGATATTGGGCATCTGTTTGGGAAAGTAAAAAGTCCGCGGAAAAATTGCCTCGGCGCGGCGTCAAGTTTCGACATTCGAGGGTGCCGGAGAAAAATGAAGATGATTACGGCTGTCGTGGCAGCGTAACTTCGCGTCAAAGAAATCGAACGTTGAATGCTAATTGATAAAGTTCGTCGAGGCGTTTATCTCCTTGCAGACTTTGAAAAGATATAAAGACGCGAACCTTCCAGCATACGCCTCGCATTAAGTCATACTTCGCAGACTTCTCGACCCCGAACGAACAGAGAGAATCTTCTTCAGAGTTGGGACAATACTTACGAATCTAGACGTCAAACTTTTTCTGAATACTATACATTTTTCTTTCTGTCGTACTCACCCACTGCACATAAACATCAATTTTTTCTCCGCTTTAATAACACACCGTATGATACGTAGATACCTATAATACGACGTTCCATGTGTCATAATTGGGCGAGAAAATGGAACCGAAAAAAAAACTGTAGCTTCATGTAAAAACTGAATTCCTTTTGCTCTGCCGCGTAAATTAATCGGAACGGATCGGCACTTGGCAATCGGCACTGATCATGTTTTACGGGCATGCCATTGCAGTCTGTGCCGAAAACAAAACCGCGGCAAATTCGAAGAACACTGCGATTCCTGAGTCACGGTTGTTGGCCGATGCCGTTTTCTTGTCAAACCGCGGGTGCGAGGCTGATTTTCACCAACGGACACCGTCACCTTTACGTGACTCAAACGCCACGACGTAATTAGACACACTGTGCAATGCGATGGAGGATTCGCCGTTGCGGATTCCCGCAGGGAAAGGTGGAGGCAGTCGTTGAAAATTCACCGCAGTTTGATTGAAGGTGCTCATTTGGATCCGGTCTCGCGATTCACGCGTGAATAAACAGTAGATTGACGTCACGGTATTTCAGATGTAAGAAACATACATGCTGTATGCAGAACGAGATTGCGCCTGTGTGTAATATTGACTCGGATTTTTATCTCTTGAAAGTGAATCAGTACAAAATAATATTTTGACAAATATCTCTCTTATATTCACGGTAAAGTCTTGTTGTTTATTCGACGCATACAATCTTCATGATTAGGCGAAAATATACGGGCGCGTTACATGCAAATTATGATACATATTATACATACGCATTACACATACATACCTATTTGCAGAACAAACAATCAAATTTCTCCGTACCTAATTTTACCTACCAGGTATTAAAGGTGTAAGTGCTCTCAAATAATGTTCACCCGCGAAATTTCATGCATTTACTTTTTTCACGACTCGTGTAATATATTGTTTGAATATATATTTCAGGCGAAACTGACGTTCGGTGTGCTTAAAAGCATTATGCTTGAGTTTACGAATCGTCGAATTAGTTTCGCCGGATATTGATCACATCTGCAGCGACATTGTGTGACCTACCAATCAATGCAGAGCAACGATACGATGATCACAATTATTATTGCGATAGATTTTTTACTACCGCGGCATTATCGTCATTGCTATTATTGCCGTTATTAGAACGTTTCCACAGCAGTGTTAGGAGGATTGTTATTTTACCGTTACGCACTAATTTATAGCATTTATACGAGCTGGTAGGTGCAAGCTTATGCCACGGACGTTATAATCCGTATACATCCGTATGGTATGCAGGAAAATTCAAGATATACTGCCGTATAAGCTGATTGTAAATTGGAATCGTACAATTGCACGGTTGTCTCAAAAAATTATAAAGTTGAAACATTTTCGAATCAGCTAAAAATCTATTCCACCCATCTCCAAGTACTTAAGGTATGATTTATTAATTTTTGCGACGAAAGGTGAGGTATCAATATTAGTCATCATCTAACCCCAATAACTCTGCGGCGATGGTCCGCCAACGGAAATCGCAGAGCCTTGTAACCACGGCTCAATATAATTTCGAACCGCGAAGGGGTCGCCAGTTATTTGAAAACCATCGCTGCTAGCGAGCAATTCGAGTGCTTGAATTGCGTGGAATCGGTAGAATTAGATTCAGTCGAGTATATTATTAAAGTTATTACAGGATCTTCACAACCAGTCTCAAAAGTGAGCAATGTCTAATTCAATGTCATTTTGCAATGCTTTTCTAATTGGATTCCATGGTTTCGTCTGATGGAATGATCGACATTTTTCCGTGAATATAATAAACTTACGCGAAATGTGAGAAAAGTAATACGCCTGTAAAACGATCGTCTCGTTTTAGTCGAACCACCCCGTTATTATATGACGATATCGAGGGTGATTCATTAAATCATGAACTTGTAATTTGCGAAAAAGGAATACTTGATCACGTACGGCGAAGCATCTTTTTGTTTGGAAAGCTTTTGTCGAAGGGAAAACGACTTGTATGCGAATATTGTTGACTCGCCGTTCGTTCGCACTTTGTCAGGATTAGCTTCGAGGGAATACAAAAAAGTGCTGCACAGAAACGTGTTGAATCAGAATTGCGAACTTCAAGGATCCAGGAAAGGCGTTTCGCCGTCTCGTGCTGCAGGGGAAATGTTCGCAAGCTCGATTATAGCTCGATTACGGCCTCGGCGGCGGCGGCTTGAGTCTTTCATCTTCCCAACCGCCAAATAATTTCATTACCCGAACCGCGCTCAATTTACTTCCGCTCCGGAAGATTAATTTAATCTTTGTCACCGTCCGCTCATCCTCGTTGCTGACGTCTGATTTCCGCTGGCATTTACTCATTGTGCCTGTACGACGGCTGGCGCTTGTTAAGAATAATAGGACAATGACGAAAGGCTTTCGGGGAAAAATATCCTTGAAATTTGAAGCCTTCGTTTCTTCACGCTCCACTCGCATCCGTCAGCGAAAGGTCCACTTCTCGAAATTGAAAAAGTTTTGAAAAATAGAGGAAAAAATTCGGGGGCATAGTGGAAGATTCTTTCCACGCGCAGTAACGCATCATGCATTGAATAAGCGTCGAGTCGAATGGATCTTTGTCGCTTTCGATAATTACCGCCATTAATTAACAGTACATAAACGCTTTAGAACACAATTCGAAAGTTTTTAATTACACGCGCGTCCCAAATTTTTTGCCCGATGCATCTATTCGCCAATGTAGGTACGTACGTAGAATCTACGTTAGTATGTATACGTATAATACCGGTGCAACGTAAAACTGAGCCAACGTAATTATGTGTAGAAGAATGATGCCGTCGAGAGTTGAAACGTCAATCTCTCTCTATCTCTTTGTAACGTGGTACGTGATCTAATGTAATGCAAATACACGTGAAAAGGAGGGAAAAGAGTTTTAACGCCGTTCCCATTGCGGAGGCAAGGTGAGAAGACACAAAAAGAGAAAACAAAAAGCAATTTATTTTTCATGTGAGATTAAGTGGGTACGTAACACAGGTGCGCTTGTACAGTTTCAGATGATAAATAACCGCGCTCGTTGGTTGAATTTTTTCCAACACCTTACACATGCATCCACAATTCCCTCCAAATTTCATCACCGTACAAGCATATAATATTTATTCTACGCGAACGATTGTTACTGTTATTGTTATCTAATCATCACCATCATCGTCATCATCATCATTATCTTCTTGGTATACAACTCGTCGAATTTGGTGAGCTATTATCGATGGGTATTCAGGTCAATCCGTCTGTTTGCACTAATTATACCGGCGATATGTATGCGTCAGTTTTGTTGAACAAAATTTCGAGGAGTAGTGAAACGCCGAACTTGTATAAATGTTTGAACGTAGATACGTCGGACCAACAATGAGTTGGCATAGATACGAGAGGCATATTATTACCCATTCACCGAGTCTCGAGCCGTTATTCTTCTTTCTATTCAGCTGGAGTATAAATGGTATAATATATAACAGCGAAAAGACCGCGAGTTTAGAAGCAGACGAGTCGATGGCTCGTCGATAATTAACTAAGGCGTTAATGCCCGCCGTATAACCACCTGTAGGTATAAGTCTGGTGCAAAGTTATCTAAACGCGTCTGCGGTAATCTTCCGAGGAACACCCTTCCAATTATTGCGTGTATATAATAATTGCGTCTATACCTATACATATACGCCAGGGGTGTAATTCATAGTATATTTGTTACACAAGTCGATGGCCACGACAGTGTTATAAGATAGAGTTATGTCGTGCCTCGTGGGAGTAAATATACCTCCGTAATTCCATTAGGTATTTCGATATAATAGCCGAGCCATTATATTGAGGAGCACAAGACGTAAGATAAGGACAGCACGAATCCGGCACGCCACGCGTCCTGCCATTATGGCTAATCGCTTATGGCTCCCGCGGTTGGTTACGGGGTCCGCGAATAACATTTAATACCGAGTCGTTACACGTCAGCGGGGAAACCCCCCGGGAAGCGCATCCGCCCCTGAGAAACTCCCCCTTAAAAGGTAGGGGAAAGCTTGTCTTTCGGAAAGCCCGGCGCGCCGTCACTTCCGAAGAGCGTGCCGTCGAAGAACACCCGCAGGGAAAGTGGAACCAAGATGCCCGTCGACGCCTGGAAGCGCTGGTCCCCGGCTTTGCTCGTCGCGATTGCCCCCGCAGGTATTTCCAAGTCCCCGGCGCGGTATAGAAATCCTCCCCAGATCGCGTCGCGACGCCGATTTCCACGATCATGTCTGACTTCTCGCACATTTCCAATGCCCACTCTCATCACGTCGTTCTTTATCTTTTTGTTACAGGTACGCGGAACGCAGTCACACTGGCTGCCTCCGCGGGTAAACCCTCCGTGCACCCTCCAGTGCTCTGGAGTTTGCGCAGAACACCAGGTGAGTTCATTCCGTGTTTATATTCACAAGCTGATTTCGGGGCGTCGAGAATGCACGATTAAAAGAATAATTCGGTGCATCAGCGTCGTTTTATCGTTAGTGCTGATGCAGTAGCGGCGGCAGTTTTTTGCAACGGCTGACTGCGGCGATGTTTTGCAACTTTTGATACAACGAAACTCTGCTTGGCTACAATGCTTGCGAAACTTTTGCCGTTGAATGGTTAGAATTTTTCAAATATTTCTGCACGGCTATATCGAAACTACGAACAATTCGCCACTATGCAGCGAATATATGTACTTTTTCCGCACGGAGTCGTGTGACAGATTTCGAGAATATTTACGAAAATCGTGATGATTTGGTATCTTGAAACGTCGAACAGATTTGCAATTCTTCGTTAAATTATCGCGCTCATCGAGACTTTTTCTGTAGGTTATTTCGCTGCGAGACGAATTTTGGGGTGACATTTTTACGCAAATTATTCGGTTGTTAATTCGTATGATAATCAATCGCTGACGTCAAAACGATGACGCGTCGAAAAAACGTCGATTTCGAACGTTGTTTTAAAAAAGAATCGGACGGTTTCTCGTAAATGGTCTTAAATCGGTAAAGTGACCGCGTGACGAAAACACCTTAATACTTACTTCGGAACATCGCAGATCCGATCCGCTCTCGTTCGCCTCCCGTGTTCCCTCGACTCCCATCCGCTCGTCCGCACTGTAAAACGTCTCTTACAAACACTTTCCCTCGTCAGCTGTGAAGATCGACGATGCAGAGCCGGGGTCAACGAGGCGGTAGCTCTGCCAGATTGTATCGCATTAGTCGGTCGAGAAATTGACCCTGACCAATTGGCTGGTCGGTTTGCCAGCTGACTCCGCAGCCGGTCGTTCTTCGTCCTCGTCCTCTCGCTCGGTTAGCCTCTATGATCCCAAAGTTCAACGCAATTTCATCGAATCGCGTTACGCGCACGGCTCGTGCGTTCGGTTCCGTTTTATCGTCGAGGCTCGTCAAAGAGCCGTCTTGGGTCAGCCGATGGACGGGACCGTGTCGTGATCCTCCGGTAGTCCGCGGTAAGATAGCCTTTCGACGGTGATAAAAATAGCTATTTTCTTGTCCGCGCGACACGCGGAACTACAGCGGCAAAGAGAGACGCGGAGAAATTTGATAGTTTCTTTGAAATTCGCAAAATCACGCCAAAAGCACGCGCGTATACACGCGTATGTAAATGTAGAAGTTCTCACAGTCCCGGTACGTTATAAACGCCTCGTTCAACGCGATGACTAGTCATGTGCAAGGATTTCCTCGAACTCGCAAATCTCGGCATTCTACGCAAATTCGCAGATTATTATACGCAGCTGCTGTTATATCCTATTACACGCGCCCGTTTTTCGGATAGGTACACACAAACATTAATCATTCCCAATCCCGTTAAACGCTAATTTATCCCATTTGAAACCACACGCATGCGTACCTACGGACATTAATTCCGATCCTCGTATCATCGCACTTATCAGTAATGCTCTCCAAACTCTAGTTATAAAATAGTACAAACCCGGCGAGGACACCGCGATTATTGACGAGGTTGAAGTTATTAACGTTATCGTAACGAAACATTGAAAAAAAGAAACTGCTATTTTATTATTTTTAAAATAATGTCGATGGAACTAAGATTTCAAAATATGAGTAGGTACGTTTCGCTTTATTACGATTTACCGAAATTCAGACGGCTCTAAAACGCGAAACAACGGTTTTTCTTCAGCGCGAATCGTTACTGACTTCGACACGATGATTATTGCAGGTTAATCGAGCCAGCTCCGGGTTATCAGCAGGCGATCGTCACAGCCTTCAGCCCGGTTGCGAATTCTATGCAAAGACTCGACATTGACACGCTTGTCGTCGCATCTACGTAGGCTCGGCAGAATCGTCGTAATTCAGGGATGCCTCCGCCACGCGATCATGTCGAGCATTTCCCCGAATTACGATATCGCCATACAACGTCGGGGAAATCATTCGTATCTCGGCGATGCTTCGATCCCGAAGCGTTGCTCCACCGCCGGATGCCGCGTCGCGTGGGCGTCGTCTGACCGGAATTACCGTTTTATTTAAGAGGGCACGACGTCGCGTCGCGTGGATCGGGTCAGGTTATCGTGCGGTCGTAACGCGATAATCTTCCCTTTCCTTCGCCCTTCCTGTTCCTCCGAGACGCCTGACGGAGGCTGCAGACTCGCCTTCTGGCGCAGCCGTCGTCCGTCGACGCGGGACTCAGCTGGCCGTCGCGTTGCCGGAAGCGGCCCACTGCATCCGGTCGCTGCGAGAGGCATCCTCTCCCTTTCGCCTCTCTTTATTACCGCATGCACGTGTGTGTGTACGCCGCTGTTTGGGCTCCTCCGTTAGTCTCGGTCTTTTCAAACCGACCACCAACGCCTAAAATTAGACCCTCGAAGTCGAAGTTCCGCAGGTATTGTCACGGTATAATTCGTATATCAGTTGGTGTAGATCTGTCGTGCCCAGCTACCTTGTACGCGACGAGTCGCGAAGTGTGGGTGTTTTTAAACCGCGTAGCTACCGCTCCGTGCGTGGGTAATTATCGCACTCTCGGTTTACACGACCATTGAGTAAAATTACCGCCGTACGATGCGTCAACCGACTCGATTAGTACATACACGTACAACGTGTAGGTATCAATACGCGTTCACCCCACATTCGGAGTCTGCGTCGTCGTTCATTCATGGAATCCAGGCTAACGCCGGATCTTTCTATTATATGACGTACGTGTCTACCTATATCTACGCATGCAACGCAATCCCCCAACTCTCGAGCAGTTATTTGCTCGCTGCGGATCGTTCCGTGGTCACGGTTCGCCAAATAATTTGTTGCGCACGCGACGCGGTTAATTGTTCCTCGAAGTTTGCGTAATACTCTGCCAAATCCATTATTGCAGACCGCAGAACGCGTTGCGCGGATTCATCGGATTCCCCGTTACGCGATTCGCTGATTTAAATTTTTGCAACAATTGAACGGACGTCGGGTGCACGTGGGTCGAAAAAGTCGCGCGAATCTACGATACAGTTTTACCGAAACGCCTAGACGCGTCCTCCTTCCTCCCCCCCCCTCTTAGACGCTCAGAAATTATGCAGATGCAAGACGTCTGATAGTCGAATACATGAATTATTTATCGCGAGAGACTTTGTTTGTTCGTTATCTCGACATGTGCCGGTGCTCCTGCTTTCCGCCACGCGTGCTCTTCGGGGTGCTCGCTTTGTAACTATTGCGTATGCGTACCCCAACGGCATCGAATATCACGTTCTCTCTTGGTCTTTATCCCTTTGCGCATACGGCTCCTCCGTCTTCAGACATTGCGAACACTTTTTGTATCATTCGTCTCTCCCATTAATCAGGAAACATGTATGTATACATGTATTATAGTCTACAGCTTATCTGCCTCAGACTTTGTTCATATTTGCCGACGCGACGCTTGTTTTATGCTTTTCCTTTTTTCCGTACATATACTCTCTGTGTTCTTATAGATATATTTTTTTTTATTTACTTTTTTACACCTCATTCTTCTTCTTCTTCTTCATTGACAACGAAACCGGCTTTATCCGGTTGTCGGAGCGCACCTACTCGCGATAGAATCATTCCTGTAGATATACCGCGATATGCAATATGACCTTTTTTTCTTCCCTCCCTCCCACCTTCTCTCTCATATTGTATTTGTTACTTATTGTAATACATTGTATAGTGCTCGATATAGGAGTTTATTGAATGAAGTAATTCATGTCCGAACATTGTTCGAACTTTTATAAGTTTCAGGTTATAGCGGTGTGATAATCTAGTATTCCGATTCGTTATTACTATTATTACTAATTATTGTGTATCACTTCTTTATCATTACCATTATTAATAATTCTTTACATTATTCCTTCTACTGCATATTTCGTAGCACCGTGTTTAGGCTAAGTACTGATTTTTGTACAGTTAGTTTGAGTTTGCCACAAAGTGTACTTGGAGCGTAAAATATATCATATATCTTTCTCTTTATCCCTTCGTTGACATCGCAACCGATCTTCTTTTCGAACCTATCGATATTTCGAGTTTTCCAATTACCTCTACGTATCTTCTAGCGCCGCCGCACCTTTTCGCTCGCGGTTATAACGACTTGTGCTCAATCAACGCGGTCGTTGAGTATATGTACAGCTTATATATTTATGTTCGTTACATAAGGACCAACGCGACGTACCGATGAATCAGTCGGCCGATCATCAATTTGCATGAATTTCAAATGAATCGAACCGGCACCTCGCCAGCGTCAAATACTTGCCAGCGGCACGTAAGACGGAACCGCGGAGTGCGGGTGAAAGATTCTAACGAGAAGCGTTCGCCAGACTCTCAAGGTCAGGCAAGGTGGAACAAGAATTTCCATTGATATTCGATATGTTAATCACTGTGCTAGAAATTCAAGAAACTTAGCTGCTAGCTTGGCGGATTATTTAAGTTATATTGGATAGTCAAACTATTGCTTGAAATATATACCTGTACAGGAAATTTTTTCTTTCCCAAAGTTTCTGAACCGCGAGAGCCATGTACAGATTTTACAAGTTTACGTTCAAGTAATACCTGCAGTTAAACAAACGGTGACTGAATGTGAAACGAACTGTAGTTGAAAGCTGCTTATGATAAATTTGAGCGTCACGTAGAAAGTCGCAGGTATAGCGTCAACTTCTCTATAAAAAAAAAATGACTCCGATTTCAACGAACATAATCGAAGTATTTCAGGGTTGAAACGAACATAGAAATTTGGCGTGTTATATGATTACATCCACGTGAATTAGGATTTTATAATCGCAATCATTGATCTTTGCACAGATGAAAAAATCGCATCGCGAAATAAAAATAAGAAAAGATGAAGAGTCACAGTCCAAAAATTACGTACAAACCGGGATGAAAAACCGAATCACCGTTCGAATTTCTGTGCCACAACCTACAGACCGACTTATGGATTGTCCATGAATATCATATACGGAGTACAAACGGACGCAGTGCGCAACGAGTATGTACCACATGTATACCTATAACATAATACGCGCGTTTCGTTTGACCTCAGATGGTGCAAGTCCGGCTATACTTTGCACGAGCTAACAGTGTACGCTACGTAAAGGGGAATGAGAATTCAGGTATAGAAGCAGCTGCTTTCGCACATGCGCGAATATACACATTTCACATAGATGAAAAAACGTATACACGTAAATTCACACACACACGCGTGTGCCTACATAGTAGTTATGCATGGAATGAGGCTGAGAGCGCGAAGAGTTGCCAACGCGGTGTTTAAAATTTTGTATAGAAAAGTTTTACGCCGTGCCTGCATTTCTATATATATATATGTATATATATATATATATATACACGCACGTATATGTACGTATATAAGCTGCGGCGTTAGCATCAACTGCGGAGAAATTACGGAGCTGGAGAGCGCAATATCCAAAGTTGCGACGTGTTATCGCCCGCGGCTTCATAATGTCATTCAAACTACGTACCTATAATAACGCTTTGCTGTCTGAATAAAAACGGGAATATTATATGGAAAGCGCGTATCATATGCAAGTGAAGATCACCGTTGTTTGAAAAGATTGTTCGCAAAATCGGTGGCGCGGATTTGGTGAACCTCAACAAATGGGCAAAGTTTGGATTCCGCTACGTATAACTGAAGTGTATGATAAATATAACTCTGCACGAGAAATGATAATTTTTCTTGTACCAAACGAAAATATTCAGTGCTTCGAGTGGGCGGTATGACGCTTTTGAAAATCGCGACTTCAGTTTCTTTCTCATCGGCAACTGATGACGATTTTTGCATGGAAATCAATCTGCGTTCCCGTATAGCTTTGACACTCGGTGCAACACTTACCTGAACGGATCTGCGGCTGTCGTAAGGTTCCAGGATCGTCAGGGTTAGGCTTTGCAGTTTACGTTGTGGAGTTTCCTCGGTCTTTTTCATTCTCTGTTTCGTTTACTGCTCCTCCCGCGAATGAATTTAGTGGAGGGTAAGTAAACTCGTAATCCATTTCTGCCTCGTACTTGCAGAATTATTTATTGTAGTGCACAGGCGATGAACTAACTGAAACAAGATTATTCGACGATAAAAAACGAAAATGAATTTTTCTCGGAAAATAGTTACAACTTATATTCACGTAAAAAAACAAGAGAGTAAGATTATGAATAAGGGCTTTGATATAGATTTTTTGTTTCAAACCGCTTCAAAAACCGTCCAAAAATTTTATCAGGCTTGTTCAATTTCACTCCGCGCTGGGTCGTTTTATTTCGAAAATTGTTTCTTACAACAGTTATTAATCAACAAAGATTTTTTTCCTTCAATAAAAAATTCAATTTCGATACTATTCGTTGATCAAAACCGGTATTATTATTCAATAGGTATTGAGAAACTACATATGTAAGAGGAAGAAGTACCTTTCTAGAGTCTACAGCGATACCAATGTGAAAAACAAAAATTGTCGCGCCTTGTAGACTACAGAATTGTCTGCTGTACAATGCTGTAAATGGAGTTGTAGTGTTGCGTGTGTGTGTGTGTGTGTGTGTGTGTGTGTAAGTGGTAGAGAGTGACGAACGTGTGAATTTGGCTTCTTCAAATTTCGTGTCTTCCGTTGGGATTTTTCCGAAATTTTTCACCACCTTCTGTCACTACTGCAACACAAATTTCTTGTGCTTAGTTCGACGTCCTATTCGTACGTATGCCGCGCCTAGATCACAGCGAAATATTAAAAACTAGTTTCATTCCGACGGTTAGAACTACCGACCCTCTTTCGAACTGTCTCTAACTCTGCCTGCGTCCGTGATCCAAAGTGTCAGTGCGGTGTGTTTACCCCGTGTTAATCCGCCAATACATTTTCGTAACGCGTCTCGTGGAGTCTTCAAAATCAGCAGTTTCCATCGAAGCCACCAATATCATTGTAAGGCGTGTTTCTCGCGTGCAGATTTTTAACAACATGGCGGACAATAGAAACACGCATATGCATAGACCTGCGAACGAGGAGGATACTGAGAGAAATCGCGGTTCCGAATGCGAGCATTCATATCACTTAGCCAGTACGAAGCGTAAGCTCCAGGCATCGTCGGATTGTGAGGATATTGCGCATTTCAGTGGTAAACGCCACGAGTGCATCGCCTTGTCATCCGTCGCTGCTGCAACCATCAAGTCACTCAAGTCCATGGTAGAATCGACACAGAAGAAATTGAAATCCGTGAAAGCCTTACATCAAAGCATTAGCGACGTTTCAAAAAAGATCGATACCTTGGTCAACTCGAATGAGGATTTGAAAAGCGAATGGTGGGTTCTCGATGAGTCGGTGACCGATGTTGGAACTAGCCAGGAACATCTGGAATCACTCGTCGATCATGAGCAGCGCGTTTACGAAATAGAAGATACCAGCGATGAAGAAAGCAGTGAATCTTTGGTCGTCCAGCTGGAACAGCTGCTTCTTAAACTGGTGAAGATCTCCGGATTACCCGGAAAGCAAGGTGAAGAATCTTTGATATCAACAGCTCGATTGGTCAAGCGTTATATATGTACGATATCTCACGATCGATGGAACCGAGAGATGTCTCGATGTACCGTATGAGTTTTGTCCTCTATCTTGGTTGACATCGCAGCCGATCGTTTTTATCTCGGTATTTCGAATTCCTCGAGTTACACAAACCGATTGACCATCCCACCCATTTTTTAGCGCCACCTCTAATTTTCGCTCGCGGTTGTAACGACTCGTGCATATCGGACATTCAGCGAGTACCTGCAAACGTGGATAGAAATCGTGCAGAAGGAAGACGTGCAATCCTTCTGCAACCGACGTCCTCAGTGAAGTATGATGAGATGCTAGAGGGAAAAAAGGAGACGCGTGATCTCTTGGTTCCAAATATCTCACTGGCTTTACCTCCTCAGGAAAACAGTATCAATCGTGATCCATGTGCTGGAGAACTTTTTCAGTGGAAATAAAGCACAAGCTGTTTTACTAGGGAGCGACCCATCCCTGCCACCTTTAAATATTAATAGCATATCCGACGTCCCAGAACAGCTGACGTGATTTCCGACTGCTAGATTAAATTCTAAGACCGACCTTGATCCACCACCATTCCGAATGCCCGATCTATTTTCTACCTTACGGAAACGAGTTTCACGAATTTCACGAATTTTTTCGGACAAATCGAATCGAATTATTGCAATCAGTGAATTAAAGATGCTTAGCCACCAAGATGTACGGTTAATGCGCGAGTCGCCTTACCCAAATATATTACCTGTTCCTCGTACATCGTGGATCAAGGAGCTGTATGATACGTTCACAAGTTCCTCGACATCAAATTCCTTACTTGAAACCTATCGCAGACACAGGATAGCGGTCATGAATACCTTCTTACGGAAGAGTGGACGGCAGCTTTGGGCATATTTGTATTTTTTTTGTTCATCATTAACTGCGATTGAGTAATTAATAGAGTAATTGTTAATTGGTGATTTAAACACGAAAATTAAAAACATTAATTCATCATTATAAAATTTGCAATTGACAACTGGAAAATTAATTTGTAATTATAAATTTACAATCAAGCGTTGCAAACTTTATTTATCACCATAAATTTTCAATTCAGAATTGTAGAATTAATTCATAATTCTGAATTTGAAATTGAGGATTAAAAAATGAATATATTCATCTAAATTTTTAATGAAAACTCAAAAAAACCACCGTTATAAATAGCAAAATGAAGAAGTAAAATCCGAATGGTTAATTACAAATTCCAAAATTGCGTAGTACGTACCATACTACTTTTATTCGATTTCTCAACAAGTATACTTCTGTTCCATCTCTCAGCAAACACGCGTCTATTCTTTACTTCAGCAAGCCAACTTCCACTTCATTCCTTGTCAGTTAGTTCAATCTTCTGTAATCAAATTACACATTATTTACCAAGTATCAATTCCAACACTCATAATTAAACTTCGAGATCTATTTCGTACGAATGAAGAATTTCACACTCAACACTGTGTTTCTTGACCGTAGATAACGAATCATTGATAATATATTCAATCTAGTTATCCCCCTTGATACCAATTCATTTTCCATCCGTTCATCCCTACGTAGAAAGTAGTGCCATGTTATCACTCGTTTAAGAATTTTTTCTTCGGTTTGTTTAATTCAAAAAATTTAATCAATGAACATAGTTTGTTGTCTTGCAATTGATGCTCAGCAGTTTCTCCTATGACTTATCCGGGACACTTTCTAGCCAGCTTCAGTGTTGCTTTCGGTTTGCTCTTAGCTCAAAACGTCGGTGTGCCGATCATGTTTCAGAACATCGCCTGAACGTAGGGTCGCTCACGCTATAACTTCGTTGGATAACCGTAGTACAAGGCAATCAGTCTGGACCAACACCATCGACCAGTTCTTTAGAGACAGGTCGGCACTCCCTGCTTTCAACGATTTGGCCCGTTCGCCGAGAGAGCGGGAGGCTGTCGTATCTGTCGCGATAATACAATGTTTCCTGCGACATGAGGTAATCGGACGATTAGCGTCGCGACGCGTGTCTAGCTGCAGCGGTTGGTCGCGTGATCGGGGAACGTCGCTTTCGCGCGATTTTCCCGCATCTCCGGGAGCCTAGCCCGTAGGAATTTCAGGAATCGCTGAACCCGCGTGGAAGGTTTCGATACACCTAACCGGGTAGCGCCGCTCCACCTCGCCTAGCCTCGTTCTATTCGTCTTTGAAGCCGACGCGACGAAGACGCTGTCACAGCGGATATTCGACGCTATTGCTGACTGTGAGTCTGGCACACCGACGCTCGACGAACGTGCGCACAGTCACAGATGTGGCTTACCGCCAACGCCGCGGAACAACGTTGCGTAACAGCCCCCGAGAATTCAGAAACGAAGACTAAACTGACGACATAAGGGACGGGGAAGCGGTAAAGTAGGAAGAAATACCAGGTGTTAACGCGAAAGGTCGCAATTTCCTTACGAGAACCGCTCGCGTAGATGTGACACTCTTCCTATGGCAGTTCAGATCTTCGATAAGGTTTATCTTGATGTCATATAGCTGATTAACGAGGAGAAACGATGTTGCCGCATCGCTGAGAATAACGCTTTTCCAGGTACAGGAAAGTACGTCTTCTCGAAGTCGGATAACACCTCAAACGAAAGCACATCTCTCGTTTCGTTCTTTTCAAGGAGAAAAGTCTTCTTCCGAAAGCTGTCGGTCCCTGCAATCGTTTACCGCGAACTTCTTTAATCAGAGATTCTTTTCAAAAGGCTTCCGCCTCCACGCGCTTTCACGATTGTCGAGCAATTCCGACGGTCAGCTTTTTACTACCGAAATACTAACTTCAGCTTCACATTTCCCTGTACTTGCCAATCTTCGGCGAATTAGAGAGCGCGTAACCTTGAACGGTCGACGATTTTGAACGGTTCCAGTCCGTTGACGCGAGACTCGAATTTTACTCGAGTAAATTATCGTTATGCTTGGAGTGAAAGAAACTTTTTTTACGATCTTTGTGAACTTGTGGAAAAATCGTTGCTATTTCTGCTCATTGTTGTATGTAGACACCTTCGAAATCTCTAGGTGATCGGCATTTTTAATTACCGCACAGTTTTTTGTTCGCTGGTAAAAATGAAACATGGAAAATTTATGTGTATACATAATAATCGCGTTTTGCGCTACGAGCGCTACGTGACGTCACATCACGCGCCGTCTTACGTCATTACGCGTGCCACGCAGAATTATGAAACACCGTGCGTGTAAACTTTTAACAATTCTTGAAAAATTTTCCTAATCCGGCGGCGGCTTACAATTGAATTCCGATGTAACGACAAGTTCAACATTAAACCAGAGTGCGATAGAATACGAAAGTGAAGAGGATACAATGGATGGATTCATTTCAGGGAAATCAATTATACATCGATCGAACGAATTTGAATAGAAAAAATTTCGCCAGCCTCGGATAAATATTTATATACAGTGCAGGGTGTAAAGTTCAAACAAAAGTGATTTAGTTGACTTCAAACAAACCTGTCGGCTTTTATTAGCCTTCTTTCTAATCCGTTCCGCAAACCTCGTATATAACGCATGAGAAATAATCACCACGACATTAAGAAGCCGGAAAATTATTTTCAATTCAAATTTTGTACCGCGCGCCAAAGCTATCCAAAATACAACATAGTCGATAATCCCATTGCGCGGAGTGAGTTGTTATAAAAACCAAACGCGCAGCTGTGCAGGCACTGAAACTAAGAAAACAAAAAAAAAAAAAAAGAAGTAATTGAACCATATTTGCAAGGCATTGGTTAAAAACTACTCGTTTAAATAAACACATAAAACATTCCACTCGCCTGACCCAAATGATTCGAATAAATTATCGAAGTAGCGAAGTTTTCAACGCGTGGTCAAATTTTTTTCTCCTTTAATTGAAAATTTCGTTCGTTCCAATCGAACGACGATTCTGCCCCGGTGTTTGCCCGCAGCGCGGAAAGACGTACGTTTCCGTTAATCGGTGTATCGGTTGAAAACGCTCACAGTTACGGCGAGAGTCGTCGCGCTGCGTTGCTGTTTCGCGTTGCCGACGCTCCGACTGACGCTGACGCCGCCGACGCTTGATTCCGAGACACGAGCGGTCGCCGGGACTGCGGGCCGCACTCCGTCGCGACTCGACGCCAGTCGCTGTTTAACTCGCGCAGCAGAAGCAGCTCCGGGCGTCCGAGTAAAACGCTCGACGCCTCCGCCTCCGTCTCGTTCCTTCTTCGCCGCGGCGTCTTATCGCTTTTAAACGGCGAGTATCCGACACGCGACGAGAGCCGGCGTGGAGATCGATTTACGTTTCGGAGTAAAATCGCCCCTCGTGTTTGCTTCAGAAACGGTGAAGCTGCCGTTGAGCGGCATCAGCATCGCTGCATCGGCGCCTGCGTCGAGTGAAACTTTCTGTTCGGTTTCAAACACACCGAACTAACCACCAACCGTCCTCTTCTGTGCAGTAACGGACTCTGCGGTTCAACGCGTCGCGTTGTTTGAGTGAAGAGGTGAATGAGTTACCCGGTTTCTTAGTACTGCGTACAGTTTTTACCCTGCAGGAATTACGTACCGATGTGCAGAAAATTGAACAAAAGTATACACGCATGCGAGAAACGTGTAAACAAGTGCGATCGAGACTTTCGTTATCAATGAACGTTATCTATCGGTTCTTAGTTTGCTTTTAATTTTTTGTTTATCTTGTCTTCTTCTTTCTTCTTCTCTCGCTGTTTTTGTACTCCGAGATGAACGACGCCAAGGAGAGTGCGATACTTGACGAGCTGAAAAGCGAGCGCCGAGTGTCCCGAAGATAATCTTTCGGAGGCTTTTCCCCGTTATCGTTGACTCCGTCATTCTTTCCATTACTCTGCCTCTCTTTATCTTTTACTTATCGCTAATCAACTTGGCGAAGACTTGGAGTAGACTCCTCGACGGTCGTGACAAACTCAAATAATCCGTCCGTAATTGCCGTTCAGTGTTACAGACTAGTAAATATTTGCTCTGAATGCGGGGAGCTGGAAGAAAACTGGAAGAGCATTATATTTCGAAACGCGTTTGAAACCGTACCGTTGCAAATCGGTGCCCCTGCAGGACGGGAGGAACTATAATACAATATACCTCTGCAAAGAACGTAAAATTTTTTTTAATTTATCAGCGGTTGTGTAAAATATAATTCTGCGTCGCAAAAAGTTTCAACAAATATTTGTCGAGTCGTAAAGAAGTGTAACGAACCTATAATATCTGCAGCTGTGATACATTTGTATAATAATATCTTGTATCACGCATCGCAAGGAAGACTGTCACAAGCCGCAGACTCGGAAGAAGCAGCAGCGCCTCCGTTTTTGAATTCGCATCACGTCCGATCCGCCTTGGCCTGGACCATTCTTACTCACGACAGTTTCCTCGACTTTTCCGTGTCTTTCAAAGTTCCGAAGACAGCCGACGATCCGTCATTCACGGTATCTCGCAACGGCGGCAGCAGCAACGTCGACTTTTATCAATGTCTCTGCCGAGAATCCATGCGGATGGCAAAATGTCAAGTGGTAAAGCGATAGCGGGATGACGCGTAGCGTTTTGCGCACATTTATCGCCGCCGTTTCGCAAGACCGAGGAAACGCCGCTCGTCGTGCAGTTGACGGAGGAAAAACTAATAGTTGTTTCGTTAGTGCTTACGCGATCGACGCTGCCGCAACACCGTCGAGGGATTAAAGTGGCTCTGCGGGGGTTGACGAGCTTTTACCGAGAAGAGAGCTTGAGTGTCAATATCGCTGAACTTTCGTTCGTGAATAATAAAGGAAGAGGTGAATAATAAAACGTCTCATTCGAAGAGAGACCGCAAGGATTAAAAGCATTCGCCGGTAGTTGTTGCATATTGCTCAACGTGGAGACCGAGAAATGAACCTTTTCACCGCAAGTGCAATATCGCAGATAATAATTGTTTTTAACGCGGGTGAAAGTGTGGTTATGAATTACTGTCTTTGGACGATAAACACCACGTCCGATTATGCAGTTAAAGAAAGCAATGCTTAAGATATTTGATCAATGTAAGTTTCATTTTTTCCGTTTTTTAGTTCTACCCTTTTTTTTTCTTTCTTTTTTTCGCATACACTTTCATTCTTGCCATATCTCCCTCTCGACTTTCGTTTTCTTCTTTATCTTTACCGTGTCTAATAATTTTCACCTCTCACAATCGGGTCGTCACCCAATCTATTCTTGTATTCTCCGACCGGATGCAGACCTCTTTTTCCTCTCGTTGACCGCTCCTCCCCCTCCACACCATCTTTACACCAACGCCCACGCTTCGCTATGTTACTCAAATTTTCGATAAATTTATGATTTTCGTACAGCACGTGACGCGTGTCTCGCCTTCCTCGATCACGGACTCGTTCCGATCGCTCTCACCTCTGTCCAACCTTGATGCGATTATCGCCAAAGTTCGAAGATTGGCATTCGGTGTAATTCATCGGTACCACAGTAATATTCACGCAAATCGTTCACCAGGCCCGTCTTTCCTCCAAACACCATAGAAACTGACCCGCGATATTGTCCAGGATTTTCGTGTAACTCCAGCCTCTACTCGCAACACAGGAAGATTGTTCGAATTCATCAAAATACGCACGCACTCATCGTTACGAAGTCAGTGATTCCACTACGCTTAGCACGGGTCCCATTAGCGTGCCACGGGGTCGTAATAGCGTAATAACGAGCCCTGATTACCATAAAATATCTGCCTTCGAAAGTACCTCCTCTCGTACCGTAAACTCGCTTCCAAGAGCTTCCTCTTTTTTTTTTCAAAACTATTTCCGCAAGATGCGTACTCGTTTATAGCTATTATGATCTAGGCCATCTTGCGCGTCCGATCAGGATACGAGCGATCAACTCAACGAGTTTCCAATTGACGATGTCACGTTGCAGTATCGCGGTGTGTCGTCGTTTTACCTTTTTTTTTAATTTATTTATTTTTTTTATTATTCAATTGCTTTGTCTCTCGGACCATCGTTTCGTTTCGTTCCCTCATTTTCCTATTTGACTGCAAATTTATTACAGCAACATGCCAACAGTTCATATTATAGCCATATCAAGCAAGGCACCGTGGCGATCACGTCCGACAGCAATGTAGCACCATTACGCAGTGCATACACACTTTGCATTGTCGCGCATATGACATGTAGAGTTGAACGTACCATCGTGCACTACCGACGATTAGTCTGCTTGGTCGACGGTCATTCTACGGGTCATTACTCACATGTCTCCGTTTGTCTTTCTTCCTCTTATATTTTGATTTTTTTTGTAAAATCTTTAGAGTCGAGTATACAACTCGTCTCCGATACCCTGACAATGAGTGACCGAGATGCGCGACAGTCACATACGTCAAACGATATATATACATATTGAATAGTTCAAGTTTTATATCCATATATACATATGTGGAGGTAGAGTTTGCCCGCGAAGAAGAGGGTTGGTCTCGCTGCAAGGCAAAAGGTTTCTTATATCGCGAGATCGTCGCGAACGATTAGGGGAAATCGATCCGCAGAGGTGCGGCCGCCGCCGTGGATATAATCTTTCGCCTCGCAATATATTATACAATACAATAGCGGAAATTGAAAGCAAATAAAAGATTAGAGATCGAAAACAACGCGGGCTGGAGAGGATCTTGATCGAGGTATGGAGGTATCTCGCATCGTCGAAGCACCGAGAGCAGACACTCTGCCAAGGTTTGTCGTTAGGCTCTTTTCTGCAACTGGAATAATAGGTAAACCAGCTCTTGTGGCTCTCGGTCTCTTTGAGTACGACAACGACGACGACGATGACGACCAGTGACGCAACCCGCATCAATGCGCTGTTACCTTGGCTAATGCAAATGTCTGTACACTGTCATTGGATGGCCGCCTGTGCAGTGTCTGACACATACACGTTATATGTGTGCGTGTGTGTCTCCTTTCGCGTGTATAATGTTATAGATATAATGCGTCTACGCGACACGACCACTATTCGTAATCGTAATCATAAACACGCGTGGCCCGTGTGTCGTGTCGATACGATAATGCTTATGCCATCCGTGTAACGTGCGAGGTACACCTGTAATCTCCTGCAATTTATTTACTCGCCCGATTCTCGTATATTATCGCTACTCAACGCACATTTTTCACTGCTAGGTTGAAATTTCTCTGTTTCGTACTCTGTGCTCGAAAATTCATAACTCTTGAGTCGAGGGTCGGACATTCGATCGAAGAAATTATAAATTTAACACATGGGGATGAAATTGTAAAGAAAATGAATTTTAATGACTGTAGTATTTTCTTTTAAACAATCAGAATCAATAGAGATGACTCGAAACATTGCCGAAGATGTATTTGCACGGCGTGGATTGGAAATCGAATGGAAATTGTTGACAAGTCTTGCGGTAAACGCTGAATGACTTCAATTCGTTAAAATCTTATCGATTTTCATCTTATCACGTGTTTTCATTGATTTTTAAATACTTCGAGCGTTCCAGATGATTTCCAGTGACTGTGATTCTATACATAGAATCCAAAAATGATTGAAAATCGTTGGAAATTAGGGTAGACACTGGAAATCACAAGAAATTTCCGAAATCAATGTCGACGAACCGGAGTCGAGTCAACTGTTTGATTTCCAAGCGAATGCTCAATCGTCCAGAGCGAATGTGACCTGCTTACTTATTGTCAGTTTCGAAGTCCAGGAAGTGAAGAAAACAACGGTCACGTGGTCACATGCCCGGTACCGACGCGACGCCAAAGTCCGACAGAGAACGCGTGCTGTCGAAAACGGCGCTGCGGCTTCGAGGAGCGGCAGACCGCGAAGGCGTCGTTGTGTTGCCGATCATAGAGAATGAAAAAGACGAGCGAGAGATCGCGTCGTCGGGAACAAGTGGCGCCTGGACCCCGGAGAAGAGGGGCGGACCCACCTCCTGTGGTAATTTGTTATTCCGCGAGGCGGGTGACAGCCTCGTTTTCTCCGAGGAGCCGAGGAGGTTACGCTCCAACCTTGCGGACTAGGAGGCAACTTTTACGTACGTACGTATAGCGTTGAATCGGGAAGCTCGACTTTCAATATTAATCTCGAACCTCTCTCGGCTAGCGCATAATCAGAGGGTTGGGGGGGCGCTAATGGCGATGCTCGTGGAAACCGAGCGTGGCAATAATTTAGGACGAACCAACTTCACCGGGAGGCGGATCCTGTTATTCTATGCAGTGCAAGAAGTTGCCGTCCCTCGTACAAGAACACTTGGTTACCTGCAAGCCGGCTCTGCGCTGCCTGTGCTAAAGGGTAACACGGACAAACGTCGCGCGTATGAAAAACGAACAGCTCTTTAGGGAAATCTATACCCACCTTCTTTGCCGTGCTTCGTTGTGACATTACGCAGGAGATATCGTAGAGTGAAAAATTCAGTCCAAGGCCTTCGGCCGACTGCTCGATATTTGTATTCTCTTTCAACCTGTATTTCGACTCTTACCAGACCTCGAATATATTTTTTCTTTATCTCATTTTTACCAGCAAATCGATTCTCCGTCATCTTCGCGTATGTCAGTGACGTCGCGTTATCGTCGGTGTCACTGCCAATGGCAATCTGCACACTCGTTATTTCACTCCGGGTGTTTTCTTTCGCCCTGTAAATTACGGTTACGAAATTTTACGCCAATTCGATTGATTGCGTATAGTCATGCAGAGTTAAAGAGACTCGACTAATCTTCGTCAATAAAAGTTACTTCTAGACGTTTCATATACCGACACTTATGTGCGCGTGAGGTTTGAGTGATTGGTTCTACGGCCCGTGACGAAGTCCAAGGTCGATAGGTTTTGCTCAACTTTCACTACAACTCACGTGCCGAAGTTCAAACGTAGGTTGGTGATATTTTTGCCAAAATCGTTCCGCATGCGACTCACTGAGACCGGGACAACTCTGAATGTGAGAACGATACAGTTTCCTTCGCAATCCGGAGCGCAATATCAATCGCCGTATACGGCAAGGGTATGCAAAAGGCGTGCTTATACAACTGTCTTACAGTTAGCTGAATTGGCTGTTGAGAGCAGTTTTTGTCCGATCGGCGATTAATCTCATCGGAAGCAGATTCCTACGACGATAATGCCGAGATGCAGGACCTACCGATCGATTCAGAGCCGCGATTACGCTACCAACAAGAGCAAGAGTATCGGGTCTAATTCCTCATTTGGAGATTTGATTCATCGCCGTGTCGTTATTACCCTCGTTTGTTGTTAATCAGGCGTGGTGCGCTCTCCGAATTACGTATTTACAAATTCCGGTCGCCAAATTTCGAGTGGTGAAAAACGTAGACGCGGGAAAAGAAGAACAACTCTTTTTGCGGATCGACCACGGCGCCAATTAATCCTTTTCAGACCTTTTTCTAGACACAAAAAATGACCATTCCAAAGAAAAAGAAAACACTAGGAAGAGTTCTTTATCTGAACGACTCGCTTCGTCATCATCCAGGCAGAATTTTATTCAAGCACCGATTTCTGGTCACGTAGATCAGGACGCGTGGCACCATCGGATACCCGGCCAATGAATTATTCCGATGAAATATCTGCACGGTCGAGGTCGTTCGCTGCTGCTGTTGCTGCTGGTGTAGTAAGAAAAAATCGAAAGATTGCGCCATTTGCTTAGGGGGGGAAAAACCCCAACAGACGAAAGACGAAGGTTATTGTTTAGTCGATTAATTTTTTTTTACAGGCAGTTGTACATACTTAACACCCTCTATTTTACCTTTTTTCCTTTTTTTTTTTTTTTTCCGTCCATCTCATGTTAAAAACTTCTGTTCGTATGTACTCGCTGTTTTTTTTTACAACGAAATTTCGCGACATTGAAACACGCCGACCATTGTTCGCTATCATGAAAATACATCACGTTGGGATTGGCGATGTTGCAACAGTAACGATGCGTGTGTCGATGAGAAATTGTTACACCGTAGTTTTATACGAGGCTGAGATTAGTGACGTTAACTTAGCGTAACATCAGGAATAAAATCATTACTGTACAATTTCTGAATAACTTTCCAAGGACTGGGCTTTTAAAAATATGAGTATGTTCTGTTTATCGTGTTTTATCAAATTTCAGACGACCCTATAAGTGCGAAGTAATGATTTCTCCTGAAAATCCAACGTTAATAACTTCATCTTGATAGTTTTAGCGATCGTCTGAAATTCAATATAAATCATAACAAAGCACGTTACATAATATTTTGAAAACGCAACAGCTTCAGAACTATTTTGCATGTTGAAAAATGTAGTGAATTTTTGCCCAACGTTTCGTTATACGTCACGTTGCTATACGCGTAATCAAAGATATCAGAGTACAGTCGCAGTGCTCCATGCCTTATTGCAATATAATTCTTATTCATATTAAAATTCCGAACTTCTCATAAGGTCGATATATATATGCTGCACGTACAGCAAATCCGTGCCCGAGCCGTCAGCTGTGCGATAGTAGGTATATTTTTTCGATAAAAACGTATAGGTATATACGCGTGTAAACCACACGCTCGTTCTTACGATACGGCACTCGAGCGTACGCGTAATGAGCTCGGGGTCCGATAGGCGATTAATCTGGTGACGATAATCGGGCGGAGTTTTTTATTTTTCTTATTTTTAACCAAACCGCCGGGCTCCCTCTTCCGGTTCATATCGGGTCGGGTAAAACAGCCAGGCTTGCGTCACCTCGCGCTAACTGCCGGTGCGATAAGGCTCGGAGGAAGTCGGTTCGGCATGGGCCGGTTGATTAGGGGGCGTTGAAAACGTCGGGCCCCTCGCCTTGGGTCGCTCGGATCGGCTGGCCGCAAGGTCCTTCGGCGCTAGCCGGTGTGGTAATAAATGCCGAGAGCAGGGAACATTGAACTTGACACGAAGGCGCGCAACGTTTGCCGAGAGCACGTGGAGAGGGGGGGGACGAGGAGTCGGCCAGCCGGTTTTCGCCAATTCAAGGGCCTCAAGGCCCGGCCGAACGTACGTCGCGATTACGATAAATCTTTGCCGCGCAAAACGACGCGCTCCGCGTCCGTTGCTGCGCTGTGGAAATCGACCTTTTTGCAAGCCGTTTCAAGGTCACTTCTGGTCGAGCCTCCGAGAGAGAGACGATGATTTGTTTTTTTTTTTTACTCCTCTTTTTATCGTCCGTTCACTTCGGATCGGCTTCGTTATACGGTCGTGTCGCGTTGTAAGGCCCCTCGATATGGGACCGCTTCTTGCCGGACAAGCTTGCACCGATTCCTCTCATTCTACCCGACGATCTCAACCGAAGACTCCGCGACCGGACGGTTTCGCCGAGGATTCCTGCAGCATATTTTATACTTACTTGTTATGTAATCCCCCTTACAGCTCCGCTAACGGCTTCGTAAAGCCAGTCCGACTAGTTGCGTGGACGGAAACGATTTGAGATCAACGTTTTCGGTAGAACGTATCCTCACTTTACCGACTATTTTTCATTTGGCAATTTTGAGACGGTTTACGGATAGATAATCGGACGCTGCAAGATCGCTGTACAACGACGATGTGATGTGAACACGTTTCAAACGAAACGGTTTATGCTTTTCGTTTCCCGCAAGGAAGACCTCCGATGTACATACATATTATATAGACGGTGCACATAGACATGAGAATGTTGCATTTTCCGCGAGCAACGTCTAGTCGTCGAGGATGAGGATCGAATCGAAGCAACGCGACTTGACGCAAGTGGATGTATACATATTTACGTAAGGATGCGTCGACTATGTCCTACGTGCAAGATGCTCGGTACAGCGTTTATTATACAAAGAAAGTACAAATGTGTGGTTTAAAAACACTACAGGACTCGTCTCTCCATTTTCACCGAGCAGCGGCCCATTCACTCAGCACATTTATAAATCTGAGATTTGAATACCTTATCGCGAATCAAAGGATTTTTACTTATTCCGAAACAGTAACGATGGTTCCAAATCTTTCACATTCGATCTACATCAGTTTTCGCCGATCTACGGTTCGCCAAATGATTTTCAACGACGCCTCAGCGTTCTACGCAATCGCGTTTTGCGCTTTCACCGTCAGCTTCTCGATGCCACTGCAACGATTTCCATCGTTCGAGCTATCGCTTGCAGGAGAAAAAAAATAAAATAAAATAAAATAAAAAAAAATCCCGCAGGATCAACGAAGCATTGTGAATTCGTTGGCGGATTGATAGACGAGTTTCGTGCCCGGCGGCAATCGGCGGCGAGTATCAGCTGACTGCGGCGACTCACGATCGGCTCTCTCGGCGGTCGTTCGCTGCGCCTTTGCTAGCTCACTCGCTCGCGTTTGTCCGCCTGCTACGAGTAGACAGATAGGTCAGCTTGGCGCCGCCAAGACGAGGCTCGCTTGCCACACGAAGGCCGTTCATGCTCAAATCTATATATTTACTTTAGATGCCTTGCAACGTGCGCTACGTACCGCAACCTCCTTTGTATCTAGGTATGTGCGATGGGTAGGTGCGTTACGTGTATATCTCGGCAGGTAGAAATGCATAAGGAGAAAGCGAGAGAGAGAGAGAGAGAGAGAGAGAGAGACTGAGAGAAAAGATGACTCGGGGTGGATTTTCTCCGTGTTCAAAACTTTTTTCATTCGTCTCCATCTTCGTGCGTATGGCGTGCGCGTATGTTTCATACCTCCCGATCCTCTCTCGCTAGATCACCGTTTCACCAGTTTCACGTATCCCCCGTTATTTCGTACGGTTCTTCACCGTTTATAGGTATATATACGCGATATCTGCGTATGCGTGTTATGTCTCCGTTTTCCCTCGCTCCCTTATTCTAATTTTGTTTTTTTCATTTTTATCTTGCGAGTTTACGATTTGATCTATTCGCTAGTCGCGGTAATTTATTCTTATCATTACTGCTGTTATAATTATTCATATTATTGGTATTATTGTAATTATTATTTCTCGGTAAGTTTTGCTGGCACAGATAAGAAAACGTTGTTATGTATTTTAATTACGCCAACGTACAATGTGTACATGCATGCAAATATTTGTATTTACTGTACTATATGGATACACGTATGACTTTATGGTAATATCAAATTGCCGCTGGATGAATTGTCAATTATGGTTGTCGTCATGTTGTTCACGCGTTACATGTACGTACATGTATCTACATAATGTACAGATAATTACAAAAACTAGCAATACACTACACTTTGTTCGCATAGCTGCAGAGGCATTGCTTTCTGGATTCGTTCTCATAGCGACGAAGTTGTGAGTGATTTCCTTTTTTTTTTTTTTTTTTTACTTCAATTTTCTTCATGTTGTAACAAAAGAAAAATTAATAATAGAATAAACGAATACAGGTGGATAAATAAACGAGAGAGGTGGCGATGTTTGTTTCGCGAGAGAAAAATATAACGAGTACGGGTCAAGATTGGTGGCGAAAAACACGAAACTCTGTTGCACCGACAGCTCGTCAAGGGTCGAAAGGTTGTTCCGTATTCGGTACAAAGAAGTACAAAGTGAACAGTGAAGTGAAGTGGGGTGAAGCAAGTAAGTGCAGGTGATTCGTGATGGGTATGGGGCAAACCCTGAACATGTGTAGAGACGTCAACGCCTGTTTCGAGCAAAAGAGTAAGCAAATGACTACTCGAATTTTTAAATTGGGTGTCGCGAAAAAAAGTGGGAAACTACGACGAATTATAGATTATCATTTTTTAAGGAGGAAAGGGAAATGGTATTACGTATCAACTAATTAGCTCGAACGGCGAATGTAATTTGAAGGACGCGATGCAGTCATGGGTGGAAAGTTTCCTCGTGCTGCACTGAACGACGTTGTCATTATTTCGGTTTTTTTTTTTTTTTTTTTTACCAATCGAAGAATAAGACTTCGATCAGAGTCATTTCGTAAATTTTTGGAAGGGTAACGGTTTATTCATCTTCTAAAGTACTGATTTTCGACTTCGGAACAATAATGTTATTATCCACGTGCGTCTCGTCGCGTAAGCGTGAGTTACGACTCCGTGTCGGATATTACACATCGACTTTGGAATTTCCCCCTTCTTATAACTACGGATTACCTTCTTATCGTCTTCGACGAAGCGTCACGTTCGACGCTCGCATATGATATACATATATTTGCGGAATAATTCACAGCTGTGATAAGGTCTCGTGATCGAAGTAATCGGAACGACGATCGTCGAACGATTGTTGGTTTTTTCGTCGAAATGTGAAACGTGAATGATAAATAAACAAGTATATTCAGCCATCGAATCGCAATCGCATGTCACGCGTTAATTCCAGTTTACCTGTGCATTGTGAAATACCTATAGACTTTTGTACTAATTATTATAATGTGAAATTTATGTAAAATTTTTTGCAAATCTTTGAGATAAATCAACGAACCTCCATTAAATTGTCGTTTTTTCCTACCATGCGTATACAGCTATCATGAAAATGTTTCATGGCTTTCGACAATGTTGAATCTTTACTCGATTATATATAGAAAAAATTCTAACAATAAGAAAATGAGGCGATTAAAGTTATTTTTTGTGCCCCTTTTTCCGGATGGAATCGCGACGGTTAATCGTATCACAAAGAGCATTGCAAAATGTCTGTAAAAGAAACTTCAATCGGCCACTAGAAACGAGCGGTAATTTTTTTCTTTTATATATATACATATACACATACACGTAAGGAATTTATCGCATTTTCGTCCCTGTAGGTAAAAACTTTTTATTCGTTCTATATCTTTGGCCTCAAACAAGAAAGATCGTTTGAAAAGTTGCACCTGCATCAGTCAAAGTCGCGGTTGCAGAAACGGCGCTGTGTAATACTACGATATAAAAACCGTACGTAACACCGTTCTGCATCCAAAGGGTGAAACGGAATTGGCATAACAGGTATAATGGAAATCCTCTGGTATTCAAATCTCGCTGGTCGTTCAGAGAACTAGGTGCTATTTTCCGAGTCAGTGAATCTTGATTCCGATGTACGGTGCGAATCATTACGGTGGCGTTCTTGTCTTAATGAGAAAATTGCGGAAGGTGGGTAAAAGGTGGTAAACACAGAACAGCTAGCCGGATTAAAACGGCGACGTTGCTTCACGATCTTACGAGAGCCGGTAAATACGCGGTAGATTGTTATTTCCTCTCCCTCTCTCTCTCTCTCTCTCATCTCTGTTCAAAGACGGTGTACGATGTACAGTGATTCACAGGCTGCTCTGGAGTGAAAAAATAAAGTGAGTGTATAAGATTGGGAGAAAAAGCAAAAGCAGAAGCAAAAAAAAAAAAAGAAAAATTGAAATAACAGAACAAACAACAAAGAAAAGCTTGCGCGATATTTCTTGCGGGTAGATATATGTATAACCGTATACTCACTCACTTACTCATCGTTCGTACAACTGCGCTTGGTTTTAAACTCGAAAAACATCTGAGAATGCTTCAAACCCGATTATCATTACGTACATGTTGCGCGTGCTGCATGTACCAACGTCTCTTGACACAAGGCTTATAGCCATCTGCAGGTGTAACACGATCTTTGCGCCTGACCTGACTCAACCGATATCAGCACGTCGGAGACGAAAACGCGGCGGGGAGAGAAGAAGAGAGAAAGAGAGAGAGAGAGAGAGAGTTGAAAAGAAAAGGAAAAAGGAAAAAATTCCACCGACGACGAGAGACTCACATCCCCTAGTGGTGAAAATAATTCGCGAGCGTTATCGCACTCTTATCTGATTTACGATACCTACGTCGTACGTAACGCATTGGATGCTTTGTGCGATCTCGCACGATCCTCGAGTTGAACATCTTTTTTCCGACGTATTTACGCGCTGATGGATCGATGGGTGGTTGAGTTTTCGTCTTGTTTGTTTCTTTTTTTTCATTTTTTTTTATCTCTTTTGACCTTCCCTCCAATACTGATAAATTTATATTACGAGTATACGTAACATAAGTTTGCCATCTACTCACATTTCGCCTGCTCAAAGCGATAATGTTACCAGTAGCGCGTACGTATCGCCAGAAACCAAGAACAGCGGCATCATTTTTTAAACTATATAACTCGGGAGGCTGCGCGTGCTAAAAATCTGGTCAGTGCTAAAATGGTATTTTACGTAAGCGGGATCTCGCTTTATTTTGTGGAAAATGCGTCGCGGATCGTCGTTATATGGATACGTTTAAAGTTTCGGATCAATTCATCACCGCGCACGTTATGTGATATTTGGTCGACCGCGTGATATAAAAGTTTGGATATACCCATGTGTGTGTGTGTGTGTGTGTAAAAAAAAAGAAAGTAAACTGAAACAAAAATAGCATAATAAATAAATTTATAAAAGTTCAACTTCGCCTCGTGAAGTAATGGGTCGATAAAACGGTAGTTATAAAGAGTAAAACGATTATACAAATAAATCATTCAAAGTTGTTGAATTCTTACGGTTAATGGAAGCAAATTACACGTTATACAGCGGCTGGATAGAAAAAGCTGGCGGCAGCCGACGGTGCCACTCGTATATTCGAAAAGTGAACGATTCCCAGTAGCGTTGAATCATTTATTAGAAATCATCGGCGGCATGTCGGAGAGCGAGCGAGGAGACCTAATAATTACATTCAAGTTAATTAATTTCATTTGACACTATGTGATTAAGTGGCGCCTGCATGACGAATGCAATGTTCGCTCTGCGGTGTGGAAAAAGAATTGAATAAAAGAAAACGAAAGAAATAGCGGGGGAGAAAAAATAGGACAGAAATTAAAAGTTCATTATATACATACATACCTGTACAAAAATATTCAAGGAATTACGTGTTGTTGCAATTTGCCGAGGGTCGCAATAAAATATTTACAACTGTGTAAAAATGTTACTTCCTCGGCATGTGTTGTAATAATTAATATGTGTGCATTATACACCCTTGTAATACGCCGTAACATATTTTACATCGTTACACCGTCCTCCCTCATACGTTATACAAAGATAATTAGTTTTATACGGAATCGCAATTATAAACAGTTTTTACTTAACGTTCTCGCATTCGCAGATTGTATTATAACTGTGCCTGTATATTTAATTGTCGCATTCCATGAATCAAACTTCTCTCTAACACGTATTTATACTGCGTATATTATACTGCACGTTTTCTCGTACGTATAAATAAGAAATTCGGAATCTGGGACACGTATAGCAGAGGTTCAAAGTTAGCTAAGTATTGTCCATCATTTTCGACGAGCTTTGCGGATATATTTTAAGAATTTAAACAGAAAAAAATTCAATTCTACAGTAGATGGTTTATTTTTTATGGTTTTACACGTTGCATTAAACTGTATATAGACTTTTTGTTTTCTTTGCTTCAATTACCGCGCTCAAATTCTGGACTACGTATATTGGGAATGGAAATTTTCGCCCTGTGTAACGAATCTAGCGTATGTGGAGCGACGCCGAAGCAACAGTCTTTCACAAAACTTGAGTAAACAATGTGTGTGCGTGTGTGTGTGTGTGTCTGTTCATATACACCTCTGCGGGAGGTAATTTCCTTCAGATAATCGAATATCTTTTTAGAAAGATTTCGTCGATCCGCTACCAACTGGCGTATAGTATACCTATAACTCGAAACGCGGTATTCCGTAATGATCCGAGAAAAAATTGACGAGTTTCTTCAATCCTGCGGGAAAAACGTTCGCAAAGTATTCGTTATTTTGAAACTCAAGCAACTGCAGCGTAATAATCGATACCTTCGTTTCACTGGCATAATTCATATCGTTAATTTTCCCTTTTGACTCTGACATTTGTAATTCAATTTCTGATTCACCACCGCCGTCGTTGTCCCCTTCATGTTTGCGGAATAACCGCCCTCGGCAAGCCCTGAATGTTTGATCCGGAAGACGAGGATCAGCGATCGAAGCGCCCGTATAATTGATTGGGTTTATCGGATAACTCACCAAAGATATTATGCACATTATGGCAGGAGTGTATAACTTAGCTAGGTATTACAGGTATATAGGTATGTACACAAAATGTAAGGTAAATAGTTACGACGTACGTTGCAGGCAAGTTTTTACGGAAAAAAATATCTTCGCTTCTCTGAAATTTTTTATTTTTTTTTCTCCTTAACATTCCTTTTTGTGGAATATTATAATTCATTATTATATTTGTACACGTGTGAAAATTATCCTCATTGCCACGGTGAAACAGTCGACCGCAGCTATCTACATATCGTTAAACTTGGGAGTTTCAAGTTGCGCGTTGCCGGTTTTATTTCACCGTGTTTCTTTTTTATAACTCTCGGTTTTTCTTCCGGAAATCTCCACGGTATTTCCGTCCGTATTTATAATACACGCGGTTACGATCGGTCGGTGAAATCTTAACGCGTATGCATATCTGTAGGAAAATCACTCTGGTGTGGAAAAAAAGTATCACGTATGCAAAATTGAAAGCAGAAATTAAACTCCGCGATTAATCGCCGGATCACCGAAGGAAAAATTTACTGGCATTCTGTTAATTTATTATCGCATTATATTTCTCAGTTGCGTTCGGTAACCGTGTGAGAGTAATAACGAATTACGGCGAAGAAGGTAAACGTCGGCGATGGCAGGCATAATATCACGTGTGTAATGATTTTTGAATACGTTTCATCCCGCGTTTCATAGCCGTGGCTCGCGTTATCTTATCTTCGACGATGCGCGACGACAAAACAACACGGCTGTAACGTGTGTGGCTCTGGAAAAATTGGCACGTGTTATTAGCCGGTTGCCAATTTCCGTCATGGATTTCCAGTTGCCTTCAGGATAAATATTTGATATTTACTTAACTTTGCGGAGATAAAATAGGAGGATGCGAGCTGGCTCCCTATACCGCTGATAAGCTGACTAGCCTACGCCTATACGTTACACATATACTGTACATACTCTACTATATACCTAAAATACATCTTTTACCGCACAGCGACACCGCGACGTAGCTACTGTACCGCTTACCGTATAATATTATACATTTTCCAAGATTGTTTGTACCGTTTTTCTGCCAGTGTACATAAGTGTGTCGTACATACACACACTCGGTCTCTCACGTGCAGTATTTCTCGCTAAATAATCCCAGAGGTAGCCGTAGCGAACGTGCTCTTCTCTCTTTGCGTTATAGGTATATATTATATATAATCTACACACTTGATGCTACCTCACTTCAGAGTTTATCCATCCCTTGGGAATGGAGATGATAAGAGAAGGAAAGCGACGCGAACAGTCCAACCAATTTTTGCCAATTTCCACCCGCACGTGGATTTGAAGAAAAATCCTTTCTCTTTGTGCAAAATACATACAACTTTGATGCAAAATCGCTGCGGCAGATGTTGCACAGATGATGAAAAACCTTATTGGCGTGCAGTTTGAATGACGCACATCGTACCTAGTACGTTTCTGGTTAAGCCCCGTGATAGTTTGGCATTTTTCTTTGCGTTTTTATCGATACTTATCAGCAGCAGCTAAATGTGTTAAACTTTTTGGAAATAGAAAAATGCAGTTCGGTTTTATCCTCATAATTCTATCAATGCATTGGGGATTCAAGGTATTTCAAAAAATGTTGACTTTCTAACAAACATTAGAACGTTTGGCTGCTAGTTCTAGCTTCTAGCTTCAGCCTCGTTGCTTTGCGTCCTCTTGACTCCTTGCCAGTTTTTTGGTCAAAGTATAATAAATCCCATCTCCGAGAGTGCGGATATGCAGGGTCAGGCCGACAAGGACGATAAATCGTCCAAAGGATCCGTCGACGAGTGTGCAGTTACTGAAAAATGGTAAAAAAAACCGGGAGGTGTTTGAAAATAAACCAAAATTAAAGAACGCGCAAAAACTTGTCGATGATTCACCCGTCACTCTTTCGCCCTGGGATAACATTCCGCGACTCTTGTTACATCCGGAATATACATCCGAATCCCGTGTAGCTCGATGGCGCAACTTACAGTCGTTTCTTCCCCTCCTGATCTTTCAGCCAACTCCGACACGAAGCGTGATAGTAACTCGAAACCTCCCGCAGCCTCCTATAACGGTAGATAGACAATGACGGCTGCATGGCTGCATCGAGATGAAAAATTTGAAGGGGGCAACGACGTCTCGTCGCTCTTCTCCCGTCCTCTTTACATCTCCGTCTCGTCAAGAGGAGTCAACCTTACACGCTCTCAGAGCCGTACGGCGACTAGATTCTTCTCTTATTTTCACCAGCCAGCCGAAAGGAGCTCGTACGTCTATACCTGGGCACCTTGTACAGCTGCGCTTATTCGCCCTCAGAGCCAACCGAGCACCTGCATCTCGGGACCATTTCTTACCTGTTTCACATAATGGCTTGACCCACAATCTAGAGAGGTACGTGTTTCCTTTCAACTCGAAACAGGTGCATCTTGCTCACACGCTTTACCTGCACCTACTCGCCGTGTTACCCTACGACGAGAGAGAGAGGTTGGTTCAGGTCTTTTTCAGGATAACAATAAGTCGGACGCACTCTTATTCCTGCAGCAGTCCTCCAGGATCACGGGGTGACTTTCAACGACCAGGGCTGAGAGGCGAAAGCTGTACGTTTCTCACGTCGCTCACCGTTTCGTCATTCGCTAAATTATTATGGTCATGTTTTCTTACCTCGAAATGTCGGTTTAACTGGAATAAATGAATATATACATGTATATGCGCTTATGGATAGTTTTGTTTTCTTATACCAAATTCTCGAAATATGTCATATACTTTCGAAGTTGTATTGCGAAAAGCGATACTCTACATCTTCCAGTCGATGCAGTAGAGAGAATCTATAGATTATTCAAAACTAGCTCGGTGTTGTATGTCATATTTTATGGAGTCAACTTGTTTGGGAAAACCAGTGGTATAATAATCAAATCTGAACCGCGAAGTGAAAGATTGATTCAACTTCAATTTAGAAAGTCAGATTGTTGCTAAGTTTGATTACACTTAACGCGCTTGAATTGACAGCGGTTTACGAAACAGCGGCTTATTTGTGAATGAATAAAGCGAATTAGCCGTCAAGACTATGTAGTATTATACGTATACTTATAGTACACAGGCGCTAAAAAACGAGCGTGTAACGTTAATAACATTTTATTACTTGAACGCGTTCGCGGTAGATATTACGAGTCGCTTTTTAGCCTTCCATTTTACCGTATACAAAAAGTTCATCCTCTTTTCCTAACCCCTGAAGATAAGTTTCCCTTGATCTATCATGTAGCCTGTTCTCTAAAGCGCAATACGCAGGTCGCACAGAAGGCTACGTGGCCAATGCACTTCCCAGCTGCGACAGAACCATTGGAATTTCATTTCTTCATTTCTTTCTCACTTTCCCTGCACTGTGAAATATCAACCCATTGTTGCGGCTTGGGGTACAGTTTTCGTTCTCCGAGACGGCAGTGTCGAGTTTTACAAAGGAATTTGAGAAGGCTGAACCTCAAGAACCTTTCTAAGTAAAAGGAATATTGGTATACCGGCATTTCACGAGACATTCGTAAGAGGAATAAAACCGAGCCACCCACGCCAGGGGTAGATTAATATATCCTCTGGTTCACCCGTAAAGTGTTTTATTCGCTATCGATATTTGAACGGTTCAGTGCCAGAGTAACCTGACCCAAATTGTCGATAAGGCCCGTTATAAATGACTCAGGATAGTTAAATCGATCAGGCGGATCAGACGGGATCCCGCCATTCGTCCTTTGGATATAATTTCACTGATATTTATGTTATTATATGAATAATAATTATACCTCTCAACTTTTGCCAGCTCTGCAGATTACCGAATCAATATCGAGACGTAAATTTTGCACACCGCACGGCATTCGCGTCAAGTCGAGCAGTGCTTGTCAGATTTTATTCGCTCTAAGTATTCCCCACATTTCGAAAACTATTCGACTCAATCGTTGAGCAATATTCGTCAGCGCGAGGAGTAATAAATTATGAATGAATTTACCGTCGCGCGTCGGATCGTTCCGAAGGTTCTCGTACACAAGTTACATTAGCGAATCAATCATCAGGGTTAACGTGTTCGCGCGTCGTGTACCACAGCATAACCACGTGTGGCAATACCGTGAATCACGCTTAGTTGGGTATCAACCTGATCGTTCGCGTGCTGTCCTGCACGAGTATTCCAAGATCGGATACTCGGGGACCGTGGAACGTTTGCCGTGATTTGCCCAGCGAATTGACTGGCTCTCGGTGTGTGCGTGCATGGGTATACAGGTGTATACGTATATATACACACGCATTCGTACATGCGTAACAAAACACCGTCCGGCCAACGCTGCGCTCCGATCAACGGCGCTAATTGTAAGTGAACGTTTTTATTGAACCACTGGATCAGTTCGCGCGGACCCGATTTGCAACTAATTCGCATTCGGCACGGAGCTTTTTGCCGTACCCGGTAGTCCTGCGGCCACGACGAAGCGGGACAGTCGCAGGATCGTAAAGCGGAATGGGAGATAGGAATTTTACCGCGCAGCTCGTCGTGATTTTCCATCTACTCCGCACTCGGTTCAACTCTGAACGAACGTCGGCTCTCCTCGACACCCACTGGCTTACACTCCGGATTCCATCTACGCTTCGTCGTCTGCGCCCACACCAATACGTACGTTGTACCCACATCTCGTCGTTCGCCGTGCTCCCTTCGCACGACACGTCGCACGCGGGCTCGTGCTGATCACGCCTCGTGTTCGCCTCGTGCATTGATTCGGGAGAGGAGGAACCGCGGTGACGAAATCATCACGGAAGGGTCTCTTGCGAATAAACTCCTTTCACCGAGGCCGTCCTCAACTGTCGTCGAATTGACGATACTGGCTCACCTTTCAAGGAAGGCTATCACTCTGCATTTTCCTCAAATCACTCGTCCTACATTTTCTTAAATCTTAATTTCCTCGATCGGACGCTTCGATTCGTTCGTAACTGTACACGATTTCGTTGTAGCGCGTAAGATGATAACGCACTCGCGGCTGCAGGTTTCGATTGCCGCGTTGTCGCAGCGTTTGGATATCCCCATATGCAAAACATCAACAAACCTCGGCGCAGTTGACGGGTAGCTTCTGCATGGGTGGTAGTTCTGGGTGGTCTGGGGCACCATCGATTCTAATGGGTGCCGCCCATGCCCGAGGAATACGTAAGCGATCGCGTAAATGAATTACTAATCGTTATACGCACCGTGCGTTACAACGAGCCATTGTCCCTATTTATACATATATGTATGGATGCGTGTGTATATATTTATACATGCACGCACGCTCGCGCAACGAATAGATACCGGCGGATAAGTTGGGAAAAACTGTAGTTTCTTTTTTCGTTTTATCGAACCTCGGATTGAATCCTGTCGAACAATCTGTGAGGCTTATATTTACAGTCGATTTTTGTTTCTACTCGGTATTGTCATCACGATTCAAGTTGTTTCTACATGCGGGTTGGAAAACGACGAAAAACGTACGGTTTCAAATTGACTGGTAGTCAAAGGTTTATCGAACACGGTGTTTCTTTTATCCGAATAAATATATTCTAGAATAAAAACGACGCGTCGATTAAAAAAAAATGTATAGTGTAATTTATGCTTCGCGTGTAAGGAGCGCTGTTTTCGAATTCGCAGTTTTGATTTTTTTGAAATTTCATTTCGTCAACGATACACGATAAAGGTGATACGTTCGATTTCGAGTGACGATGAAGCGATTCGCTAAAAATGATCGATCGAATGAATTTCCCAACGAGTTTGACGCGATACGTGACAAATTCCCGAGTTGACGTCGATACTTTTCGAAATTTGTACCCGGTTTAAACGACGACGTACACGAAAGTCCATGCTACACATACATGCATGTATGCTTGTACCGACATGTGTAAGTTATCTCCTATTTTACCGAGATAGAATCGATTCGCGTTGAATGAATCGAGAGAACGAAAATCCGCATTTTATATTCCCATGTAGAAAATATTCTCCTGCATATATTTTTCCTACGACGATTGCTGCAGAGTGCGGATAATTTTACATGCTGCTGGGTGAATCCGCTGATCTATTACACCTGTAGAATCTACGACGTGAATATATGGTCCGCGTGCAGAGCGAAAGTGGAAAACTTTTGGAAATTTGCCGCAAATTTAACAGTTCATTTAAACGATCGGTATACGTTGAAGTGTCGGGGTAATTGTTTTAGAAAACAGTATCGATAAATCCGGGAAAATCTCCTCCGTCGATCCGATCGATCGGTGATGTTCCTCTTCTGGTTACAACGCGTCAGCTGCTACAGGATAACGGTCCTTCGGACTAATTTCACGGATACCGTATTTCAGACTAACGATAAATTACACCTATGAACGAACTCTTGTACAAATTTCACGTTGATTAATAATCGTCGTGCGGAGGAGCGTCGCGTGTTTCGCAACGCACGCCGAAAAGGAGCCGCTCGGTGCACGCACATGTATGTATAGGTATAACAAACGATAAGACGCCGACTCGGTTTACTCGATGAAAAATCCAAGTCCTACTCAGCCTCGCGGGTCCGTACCAATACCCAAGCACGCACGCGTGCATACATACGTGAGTACGGCGTCGAGAGGACAATAAAAATTTAACCTGTGCAAACCGCGCGTTGTTTTACAGTAACCCGCGCTGCCGTTATCAACTCTCGTCGTCTACTCGTTATCCTATATAACGCAAGCGACGTCGCTGTAACGTGCTGCAGCGGCACGTCCGTGGATAGAATTGGGTTTAACCGACGCGCGCACGCTGCGTTTATATACACACTATACTATATGTGCATATACAAACCGAAACGATTACGCGACGACGAAGGATGCACATCGTTATTTTATATTTTATTCGAGTTGAATTTTGCGCGATGCGACGATTAGCCCAGTCGTTGGGTATAATAAGTAAAACAGAAATAACACCGGAAGTAGTCATTTTTTTCATAATACAATTTTATTTTTCTAATCTCGCTGGGGGATGTGTCTAAATCCAGACTTTCGACCATGTTTTGCAGTAGCTTCCGCCGAACTCTTAAATGTATGGTTTAAATCAGAAAATAAAGAAAATTAAATTTTCCACAAGTTTAGTCATGAGTTTTTAGTAAAAAGTTGAAAATGGGCGAGTTATTTGACGAAAACAAATTACCTCTGAAATTTTAAATACTGCAGAACCTGGTTGAAATTCTGGGATTTTCATTGCCAACGAATCTCTTCCCCCACCTGACTATTTGAAAAAAAATTGTGGTATTGAAACAATCGCAATTTCAAGGATCGAATACCGCGGTATGATTCAAGCTCAGGTCTCTCGTAGGTAACCAGCTTGTCCGCGGAAAGTTTCCTTATATTGTTCAAACGAACAACAAAGTCTCGGCTTAATCCATCGCACCGCATCGAAGCATTCCGTCACGTATTCGAGCCTTTTGTAGATAATTAGTATTCGTTCGATCGTCGGTCGGATCGTGCCACGGTGAAATTACATCCATCGACAGTGAAGTGCCCCCTTACCTTTCGCAGTCGGTCGTATGTATGCATTCACGGTAAGCACGGGAATTATTATTGTCGGACGAAAGAAAGATTAGAGGCGAAGCTGCGCTGCACGACCAAATATTGCTTTCTAAATTTCTTCTCTCCGCTTTAAATACCGCTGCCGTGAAGCTTTTCTCTCAACATACTCGAGATGATCGTTCGTTAGTTCGTAGCACGTATCAAATTGTCTGAACAATCGATTTTTATTGCCACATAGAATAGAATGCGTACATATACAATTGTACAATAAATTTTAAAACAAAGCAGAAATACCTCGGACGATTTTTCCTCCCTCATTAACCCCTCGGATGAACTCAAAGTGCGAGTCGAGAGGTACCTTGGGAGTTTTTCGCTCAAGTAAAATTAAATCGTACCTCAACCTTTTCCTTGTCTCGTTCGCACTTTGTCGCCGAGTTTCTCATTCTCCAATCTCCCCCATTATTCCTCCACCTTTTTTTCTTCACCTGAAAACTTTGTCCCCGGTAGGGTTCCGTCCTCGCCCTGGCTTCCGTCACGCCTGATTAGGCGAATGTGAAGGGACTTTTAACTGACTACGAGCCGGGTTGACGCAGTGCGGAACCCATATCAGCTCACCTGGGCTTGTCCGTGATGATTATATTATGAGTCAGGCTCGCCGGCGTCGAGCGCTCGACGAATTACACATGTTACACGGGCCGAGGAAAAGCGTTGCAGCTTCCGAAAGCACGATCTCTCAATCGGATATCGATAGCCGAGACTCGGTGGTCAACAGAGTCAAGTTCTCTCGGCAAACTCTCACCGCTGTTGCGGATCCCCGGAATCGACGCAGCCTTGTCCTCTGTAAATAACATGGAAGCCACATAATGAAACCTGCAGTTCGTTCCGAGTCGACGTTGACCTCAATGAAGCTCCTCCACTGCCGAACATCCCGGGTGAAAACTTTGGCTTTCCAGAAGTATGCTGTACCAAAGTGTGGCTTTGGCTTTGGCTCGCTGCTGCTGCTGGTGCTGTTGCGGCTGCCAGCTGTTTCCTACAAATTCCTACCCGTCTGGCTGCTGAGCTGTTCTTTTTTTCCCGTTTGCCCCCGTCTTTCTCCTGTACTGTGCTTCTTCTTCTTCCTCTGCTTCTTATCCTTCTTCTTCTTGTTCTTCTTCTTTCAAGCGCCTCGCCCCTTGCCCCTGCATGGGACGGCTACCGCCGAGTGTCAAGGTCGAACGAAGGATGAAACGAGTTTCTTCGCGTGGTCCAAGACTCTCCTTCTCCCGCGTGCAGGAATTTTCCTCCTCTATGCCGGAATGGGTCGACGTTGCCTTACCTACATCGCGGCTTTCGAGCAGACGTTAAGAAATCTTTTCTTTGTTCAATTTATTCGCCATCTCGTCTCTTCCTCCATTCATGGCGTCCTCTGCAGCATGCGCATCGTCAAACGTTACGACCCGTTCTACCGGCACGGTTTTGCTCTTTACTCGTACTCAAGAGTAATGAAACACCCCTCTCGTACCGTACAATTTCACAAACTGACGTCGTGTAGCCGTGAACTTTACCGAAAACCACCCTTGCGTTCTCTCTGCACCCTTGCGCTTTTAACTACCGCCATAAAAGTCCTCGGATTCTTGCGTTAAGATTTTTTGTATAAAAATTCATCACCTTTTCAGAAGCTGCAGAGATGATTTATGCAATTCCAATATCTTTGATCTCTGGTATCATATTTGGACCTTCGTGTTATGAGGGACAGAGAAAAATAGGAATTTTTTTTTTCACCCTTTTTGTATAAATATATACATTATCGATGATTAGAATTTTGTTCAACGCCATGTTCACTCGAATTATGAATCCGTTCACTCAAATTTGTTACAAGGCTGAAGTTGGTGACGTCGTCGTAACGTTTTGCTTTTCGGAAAAATCGTTATTTCACAATTGCAGGGATGTCTGAAATGCACTAAATCATAACAAGGGAAAACTTATTCATATTTTTGATGACTCGAGTACTTCAAAGTCACTGTAAACTTGCGAAATAGCAATTTCCTTCCCGATGTTTCGTTACGTTAACGTTACCAACTTTAGCCTCATGATTATTTGATCTGTTCAAATGGTCGTTCACCCTGTGCACCTTCGACATTATCTTCCCCGGTTCAGCCGTTGAACTCTGACTCTGTGCTTGCTCGTGAATCGCGTCCTTCGGGCCGAGAAAAACAGTCGTCAATCCGAGTAGCGTCTTCCGGGTCCGTCATTGTCGACGATTATTGGCCCTTGACACGATTTTTAATAGGTACCCGCCAGACCGCAGCCCTGCACGGAGCGTCGAAATCACGCGTCTTCGTTGGGGTTTCAACCTCGTTCTTGATTGGCTGAACGATGCGCCTTTGGAATAAAGTCATTCGCAACTCGGTCTAATGCGACTTGTAATTATGATAGTGGTGCACAATCTGCCGTGACGTAATTTCTAACTTGCGATTATTATACGCTCGCCTTACGCGTCGTTTATACCGTACAAGTTATACGAAGCTCGCGGTGGTCAAGATAAACAGCAGCTAGTTAGACTTCGCCGTCAATTACGGTCGGAGGGGAGGCAATTTCTTTTTTCTTCTAATTTTTTTTTTTTTTTTTTTTTCGTCGCCCACTGATTTATGCGGAAGTCTTTTACGCGACGCGTGCGGGCTAATTAGACGTGGGTTCGTATAACGCGAATCTCAAACCGCGAGACAACACGCGAGAATCGCCAGTGTATATAACGCATATTTATCGTGCTTAGAGAAACGTGAAACGCCGGCTGCGAACAAGGGGATGGAAAATTTATCGCACCGATAAATAATCCCGGAATATGCTGACGTGCGGCGACGCCTTCGCCGTTTCACTGTAATAATAACAGCAGCAACAATAACGATCAGCATTTTTCACCCGTTTCAACCGAGCTCGTCCTGTCATAGAAGAACGTCCGCGCCCCGAACTTCATTCGCCCCTAATTATCTACCCGAATCTTGTTCCAGGCCTGCATCTGCGGAGCATAGAGGAGCCCAGGATGACGGCGGAAACTGCGGCCCCCTGCGTTCAGGGGGTCAACGCCATGGGTTCTGCCTCCCAGCAGGGCCAAGACGGTGGTGGACACATGAAGTTTTACTACACGAACGTATCCTCGGCACCTGCGATATACGATCCGGAATACGCCCGGATGGAGGCTTGGCTCGACGAGCATCCGGACTTTGTCACCGACTACTTTGTCAGGTGAGAAGAAAATCACGCGCGACGATTCGAGAGATCCGGGGAACATTTACGGACCGGGGGTCTAAATTCTCGCCTCGTTTGGGTCTCGATCATTATATTGGGTCGGCGGAGTGATTGACCCCTTGATAACTCGGTCGGATTAACATCACAGCGAATTGCCACTGCGAGCAAAGTACTTATTGGCACAACGTGCACTAGCGCGTTAGACGCTTGGCTGAATGCTCAGTGACCGTGGGTGGAGTTAAACTCGTGTCGATACACATACGTATTGTGAATATTAACAGGGCTTTGCTGGACGCACGCAATTGCGTTACTTGCGCAGACTGCGTATGTGTGACACTTCGCACACATGCGCGCAGAAGCTGAACTTTGAAAAAGCGTTTGTTTATGGATGATTTTTTGTTCTTACATGTGTATAGGTAATTTATTTCAACACTCCCGGAAGGATATCAAACCGCATAACTGAAGCGCTAGTCGCACGTAATATCTCGAAATAATTACTTCGTTCGCTTCAAAGTTTTTTTTTTAAGAAGATAATCGTGGACTCTGAAACCGTTGGTTTTATCGTTTTCCGCCTTTGAGGTTGATGAAAATTTTTATTTTTCCTCATCTTACTTCTTTTTTCCTCAAAGACTTACCGGCGACGCTTGAAAGCGGTTTCCTTGCTACGGACGAGGGTCTTTTCCTGAACAAACCCTACGAGGAAACCTTTCAGTGTAACAATTCTTGTGAATTTTCCCTTATGTTTTCCTGTAAGAAAATATTTTTCTGCCGATACTAATATGCTAAATATGCTAATTCGTTTAATCCGTTCAGTACAGTCACGTTTGCTGAACAAATCGGTCATTTGATAATTAAGCTCTGATCGTGCTTCCGTTCGATCCGGTCTAACGCCCCCGTATCGATTGACCGTTAATTTTCAGGAAGGTGACTCGTCAGACGGTGGATTTGTGGCTGCTCTCGCACGCGACACCAACCTCGGCTACGGGGAGCTGCATGGAGTTGTCAAGCCCGACGCACGCGGCCCCGTCTTCCTCGAGTCGCGGAAGTGGTTCCGGAGCGACGACACCCGTCAGAAAGATATCGGCCCACGAGTTCGAGAGAGGCGGCCTTTTGAAGCCGATCGTTAACACCATCGACGGGACGCCGACCTTTTTGAGCGTCTCCGGAGAACCGGGACAGCCGGGAAACCAGCAGGTCGGAGCCGGGACGCCGGGACGACCTCAACGTCGCTCGAGGCACGAGCTGCGACACCTCGACGAAAAGGATCTCATATTTGAACTGGTAATTTTCCACGAGTCTCGCAGACTGGAACGAAAAAGTCTTCAAATATGATTTATGAGCGGCGATTCGATCCACTTTCGAGGACCGTGCCGGACGTTTTCTGTGAAACTCACCGTCTACGACGCCAGCGGATCTAGGCGACCGACGAGTTTCACCGAAAACTCCCGGTTAGATTTGATCTCTTACACCGCACTGCTTCTTCTTCTTATACCCTGACTCTGTACGCAGGTAAAGGATATCTGCAACGAGCTGGACGTGAGATCGTTGTGTCACAAAATTCTCCAGAACGTTAGCACACTGCTGCACGCGGACAGAGGATCGCTATTTCTAGTCCAGGGTGAAAGGGGCGGCGGTTGTACGCCCCACAATAACCGGAACCGTGATCACGGTCAAGGGAGGAATCAATCATACTCGAGGAGTCGATGTCTCGTCTCGAAGCTCTTCGACGTGTGTTCGAGGTCCACCCTCCTTGAGATGGAGAAGAAAGACGAGATTAGAATACCCTGGGGTACGGGGATCGTCGGTTACGTCGCCGAGAGCGGGGAACCCGTCAATATTCCTGACGCGTACAAGGCAAGTTTCTCGTTTCTCGTTTCTCGAGGAAGAACGGGGGTTTCTTTTCCTAGAAGTTTTCACAACCATTTTCCTACCCCATTCCGTTTTCGTTCGTGCCTTTTTACACCCGCGGCATGTGTGCTGGTTGCAATTGCGGGCTTGGTTTGAGGGTCTCGCATTGATGTCGGATATCAGATTTCACGGAGGTATACGTAGGTAATAGCTCTATGTACCCAACCAAAGGCGGAGCTGAAGGGTCCGGACCTCATACATATTAATGGATTACCTCTCGTACACGGTATATGTGTGACCCAGACTCCTGATAACGCGTGCCGCACGGGATCGATGGACGGAATATCATGTCGGTTACCGCACCAAGAACGCCCAAATTTACCTACGATAACGATCGAATTGTTTCTAATTGCGGACAGCGGTTCCGAAATTCCGTTTCATACTTTTTCTCTCTTTCTTTTTTTTTCGTGAAAACAAAAAAATTGCTCGTTTGTCTCATTCTGGTATGCTTTTTGTTTTCAAAGCTGAGTACCACAGGAGAAATTTTTTCTCTCCTGAAAAAGAAATCGTACGTCGATGCAAGACTTTTGCCGCAAGTGTGATATCCAGCCTATTGTTAGGTGTGAAAACATTCGTTCGTCCACGCAGTGTGGATCGGTGTTACCAAAGATGAAAATTTGTCACCTGACACGGCAATCAATCTCTCCGCGTCACGACGCCCAGACCTCATTATACGCGATCGAATACATTCATACACACACGCGCGCACACACACACACACATATATATATATATATATATAGCCGGGTTAGAGGCGACAAAACTCTTATATGCTCACGTATATTATAAGGCGGCTCAGAGACGGCTGCGTCATAGAATTCCGTCGTTGTCTTCTCCGGCGAGATCTTCATTCCTCGTCGACTGTCAAGCCAGCTGTGATTTCCGGCTAACACTTAGCAGGATGTTACTATTTGCCGTTCGGTGTATATATATATATATATGTATGTATATACGCATACCTATATATGTATACCTAAAGCTGCTGCGTTCTGGCTTGACGGACGGACGCGTCATGTGTTACGGTGAAACAGATGTTCGCCGCAGACGCACTGAAATCCTCCGCTTCCGTGCATCTTTCGTCCTAGAGTCGAGACAATGGGTTTGGCATTCGGGTGCATGCAGAGGTGAAGCAACATCGACGCACAAACATATGCGTACGTTCAATCCTCGATGATCTCTTCTCAGCATTTTTTTACACAGTTTTCCTGCAGCACGCATTTTACGAATGCAAATCACATGGTTAAACAAGGTGCAAGAGTGATCAGAAAATCCACAGATTCTCAGACCATTAACGAATCCCGTAACGAATACAGTATTTTCTCCACCGAATATTACTACACTTCGTTTGAATTTGAAGCAGTATGTAATTCAAGCCGAATGATGCACTGTAGTATAAGTGTAACCGAAAATAGCACGCATCTTCAAAATTTTCGGAACCTCCTGCTTTCTACGGGCCGACATCGTTCTCACTACTGCGGCACGTCTATACTCTCCGAATTTGCGTCACTGATACGTTTGATTCGGAGAGCGTTCCTGCAGATCGAATAGTTTTAAAGAATAATAACGCGATCCTATCTTACTGTCGGTCATCTTTACAGGACGCCAGATTCAACCGGGAGATAGATGCGTTGACGGGGTACAGGACGAGAGCTCTGCTCTGCATGCCCATCAAGGACTGCAGCGGAGACGTGGTCGGAGTCGCCCAAGTGATCAACAAACTCGGGGGCGAGGGCCAATTCACAACGCAAGACGAAAAGGTGTTCGCCGGATATCTCCAGTTCTGTGGTATCGGTCTCAGGAACGCACAGCTCTACGAGAAGAGTCAGTTGGAGGTGAAAAGGAATCAGGTAAAGTCGATTTCGCGATAGGTGAACGGTCGATACCAACGATGTTGTGTAGGTGGAAAGTGATCACGGTAAGTGGGTCTATTCCTAGGGGTGTTCAAACACGTGTCCCCCTTATTCCTCACTGAGCCCTAGGTACTTAACGTTAACGTGAACGTTAACGTTGTTGTTTGTAATCGGAAACTGTGTGCCAACGCAGATGAGATTGAGATGAGTATACAGCCATGTCGTTCGCGACGAGCGAGCCTATTGGCGAACATTTTGCTTTTGTTGTAGCACAAGATTACGTGTAATGTACGTATATCCATATTCTCATCGAATTCCGTGAGCGTTATTCTTTTGATCGGTCATCGCGTGTTTGATTAACTCGATTTTACTTATCTTCGGAAGATCAACACACCTCGAAAGAGAGTATCTTATGTCGTCTGAAGTGCGTCGGTTTAATTTTACTAGAAATTCCGCTCCATCAAGTGTCAGAACTTATGAGTTTAGCTGTGTCAAGAGTACAGATCAACCGTGGGTTGGATTTTGAGTTTTACGGTCTCTTGATATCCGTGCAAGACGTTTTCAATTTTTCAATAATGGAGAAATTACCTCGGCTACTATTAATCCTGAAACTTTATATTACGTGATATATACATGTATGGATATAACGATAGATGACTTAGCAAAAAGCTTGTGAACTCGTCTAATTTACGTGTTCCCACTCCTAACGATCGGAATCGTAGATAACCGGACTCGAAACACTTGTCCTATCTATCGCGAAATCTATCTTTGTATTAATTGACTACATAATCTAATCTGACAAGAGTTAAGTGGCCACGACTTACGCGTAGAATCCAACTTTTACATCATAACAAAGCTACTTCGAATGACCGTTCGACGAATCACTTTGTCAATAAAGGGTGTTTTTCCTCCGTAAAAAAATCTACGCGTTGGCCGTTGGGAAATCAACCCAATTTTCAGAAGTAAATCTCCCTTGTCTCCATTTTACCGTCTCTTAAATTCTCGTCAACTCTATTCCTATGTCAAAATGTGTATCGGCTATCGCTAAGACGAGTTTTACCCCCATTTCCAAGCTATTTACACCCTTTACGCCCAGTAGCCCTTAAAATGAAAGCTGTGAATGATTCAGCCAAAGTATCGGGTTTCGCTCAAAGATCGCTTTTCTCCCATTATCATACCTCGTGCTTTGGCCCCTCCTTGATCTTTTCCTAGAAAAAGCTGTTCTACGCCCATCGCAGAATGAATCTAACGAAAGTGAAATTGAAAGCCCGGTGTTCACTGATCTCCACTGACGCTTTTGTTCCTTTTGCGTTTGCGCAGGTTCTTCTCGATTTGGCGCGGATGATATTCGAGGAACAGAGCACCATCGAGCACATGGTCTTTAGGATTCTGACCCACACCCAGTCCCTCATACAGTGTCAACGAGTCCAGGTAAGTGTGCAACGTTTAAAACGTGCAGGAATGTTTCCAAATCTATAAGGCATATAATATCAGCAGCGGCCCTTATATAGGGACTCGAGGAGTCACGGTTATTTTATTTTTTTTTCCTTCTTTCATATACACGCTTGAACTAAATAACTCGCGGTAGAAACTGCGCCATTTCCTCAGGGTCCCCGTTCCACATATTTCCTCGGATGTGTACGTCCGTGTATACGATACACGAAATGTTAGGATCGCTGTTCGAAGTCGTTAGGCGCGACGGTAAAAAGTTCGTTGCGTCATATATCACGCCGATTACGTTATATATGTTGTAGTACGTACAATCCGTTGCGGTAGCATGTATGTGGGGAGCACGTGGTTACGACAGAATTCCTATACGCCGAGTCAGGGACGCTTGATGACGGTTTCTGTCATAAAAGAGTTACACCATCGGTCATCTCGATCGGTGCAAAGTTCTTGTCGTTGTTTCGATCCCCTTATAAAACGACATCAGGTGTCGATTGCGCGGTGCGTTTTACCCTGGAGCTTGTTTGTAATAATCTTTTATTGAACGCGATCTTTCTTCCAAAGTTTAAGCTGGCTAGAAATCTGAATTTTGTCAAATCAAAGTTTATATGTGTATATCTTCGGATAAGCTTGTCTCGAACTTTGACTCGTTTTTCATGATTTAGGTTCAAAGTTACACCCATAAACGAAAGCTACCTAGGAACAAAATACGACCCCTGAAAAGGAGTTAAAAGCCTGCAAAGTTTATTTCTTCTTTATTTTTTCCACAATCGCAGGCATTGCCGGAAAATAAATGTCGGATTTCTTCGGCAGTTTTTAAAGGATTGACACAGGGCAAGAAATTAAGAGAGATTGAAATTTTTCTTATCTCTTATGACATAAGCAGGCAGAGTGGCCATCAAAATTTTGGTATTATCCGTGGAAATTACTTCTTGTTTCCATCATCTCTCGAAACGAGGGTTGGAAAAGGGGTTGAAACTTGATGAAATTACGGGGTACGATATCAGAATTTTGACCGTTGCTGTATTTCGCCTAAAGCAAAAGGTGGAAACCAAACTTTTGACACGATAATCACGGCGAGTATCAAATCCAGGCACTAATCACTCGAGAAAAGTTCACCGCAGTTTTGGTACAAGTAAACGTTAAAATTGTAACACTATTCATCATTCTACTCGCGATCCACGTGCAGATAGTCCGAATATCTTCTGTTCATCGATTCTTCTGTAGCAATCATTCTAATGGAGGAAATTTTAGAAAAATACTAGCGAAAGTTGACCCGGTTAGAAATCTGGTGGATCAACTTTATCGCTCTTGGGCTTCCAAGTTGCACCGGACACGAGAGGCACCTGCTTCCTTGGCATCTTCGAAAAGGGGTCGAGAGGAGGCGATATCGTCTATGCTCGTCTCCGCGATGCGTGCGCCACGGGTCCGTGTTTATTTATAAGACTTTGCCCGCTGGCACGGTACGCACTGACTCACGCCTTAAACTCTGTGCCAATTTGCATCACGAGATCCGTTGCCGTGCCTTTTGACCACCTGGATTTCCCGGTGTCCGATATCTGGAAACGGCGATGTCCGGTCAGCACGATTTTCTTTACGAGGGGTGATTCGATGCCCTTAAACCGCTTATCGAGCATTCTCGACACGTACCGTATCAAACCCGGAGACTCCGTATCGTTTTATTTATGAACCCGTCTCCATACTCCAAGAATTCTTTTTGCGGATCAAGGGGGGCGGACATGAATACGGGAAGAAATTTTTCAAGTATAGTAACAAAGCTTTTGAAAATTTCGCATGCAATTGTATAGAATTTTCATCTAGCGATCGTCCAAATTGGTTGAGACGTTTCTCCGGAATCGAGAATTGAAAATTCGTTTGAACGCTCGGCCGACGATGTGAGTTGAGATGAAAGGCCTCCTCGTCAGTCGAGGAAGATAATTTGTTAACGAAGCTGCTTTTTTCACGATGCCAAATCTTGAAGGCGTTTCGCTCGGAGATCGTGTCTAAAAATAAGAACGCGTATTGTTATGTAGACTTATACAAGAGGAAATGCCCGCGCAATTCCCTGTAATCACTGATCTCTTATCCATTAATTTACGCCGACGCTTCTGCTGAATATTTCGATCCATGTAAAATACTTGTATAATCCCGTTACGATAAGAGATATGCTTATAATTAATCTTCCGCTTTGTTCCCGGCACAGGTACTTTTGGTCCACAAGGCGTCGAAGATCAGCTTCTCCCGCGTCTTTGACTTCGAGGCGAATGACCTCGCCGGAGAGGATTCGGATTCCCGCACTAGGTGAATGAAGTTTGTAATTGCCATTCCATTTTTTATTTACACCTTTTACAGATGGTGTATAAAGTTCTCCTAATTTAACCCATGGTTATTTTTTTCACGTCTTACAGTCCCTTTGAAAGCAGATTTCCTATCAACGTCGGTATTACCGGTTACGTAGCGACGACCGGAGAGGTGAGTCTTTAATTTTTTTTTTTTTTACAATTACTCTCCATCCATTTCACCGCGAGCTGAAATTCTTCCATTAGAGACTAACACGATTTGCTATTTCATCATTGTCATCGATATTATTTCCGAAAGTAAAAGTATAATATTGACAGTATGATTCGGACGCAATTTTACTCGGTCAGAATGGATATTTGTGAATATTTTTCAGTTCGTAATAGTTTATCGTTCCTGACCAGTGCAATACTTCTTACATTGTATTACTCCTTCAACAGACGGTGAACATCCCCAACGCCTACGAGGACGTCAGGTTCGACCCGTCGGTTGACGACGGCACAGGGTTCCGCCACCGTGGAATTCTTTGTATGCCAATCAAGAACTCGTCGGGGCAGATAATAGGCGTTATTCAACTGATAAACAAGTTCGACGACCTCGCGTTTACTAAAAATGACGAGAACTTCGTCGAGGCGTTTGCCATTTTCTGTGGTATGGGTATCCACAACACTCACATGTGAGTAATGCCGTAATTGAGCCGTTTTCACCCGGGAAATATAAATTATACCGTTTAATTTATCAATACGTAATGTGTCAAGAAAGTAAATTATTTTGTTTCTTTGATTCCATTTACAGGTATGAAAAGGCTGTAATAGCGATGGCGAAGCAGAGCGTCACCCTTGAGGTTTTGAGTTATCACGCTTCAGCGTCTCTAGAAGACGCGTTAAGACTGAGGGTTAGTTCATTCAAATCAAAAGTATCTTATGCGTTGATCTGAAACCGAGACGATTCTAGAGATATAATACGGATTTCATAATTCTTTTAACTCTCACGACCGGAGTCTTCGTCTCGAAACAATTAGCCAAATGTCGATACTTACATTTATTTTTGGGCATTTGCTCCACTCAGCAGGAATTGCGGGTTCCTTCTTCGGCGCATTTCCAGCTCCACGATTTTAAGTTCGACGACATTCATATGCAGGACGACGAGACGCTCGCTGCCTGTCTTCGCATGTTCCTAGATCTCGACTTTGTCGAACGATTTCACATAGATTACGAAGTTCTTTGCCGATGGTTACTCAGTGTCAAGAAGAATTACAGGAACGTCACGTATCATAACTGGCGGCACGCTTTCAACGTGTCACAGATGATGTTTGCCATCCTGACGGTAAGTCCAGTGGAAATATCAATTTTATTGCACTTTAACTCCGTCTTAACGACCAGCGATGACGCATGACGTGAAAAATTCCGAACTTTGGTTCCAAATAAAATCTTCACCACCACACCAGTAGTTATTTTTAAACAAGGAAAAACAAAGAATACGTAAAAAAAGTCGATATATTTGATAATTTGTTATTTTCATCGTAAACCGAGTTTCGATACAAGGAGAATTTAATTAAAATTGTTTTGCCAAACCTTTTGAGACAAATATTTTCGTATCTACACGAATATACGACAAAAATTTCTTTGGGGAATTCTTTACATTCCAGTGATCAGACTTTTTTTTAAATACACCTAATGCTGTCGTTCGTTTTTTCAGGCCACTCAATGGTGGAAAATCTTCGGAGAAATCGAATGCCTGGCATTAATAATTGCCTGCTTGTGTCACGATCTTGATCACCGGGGCACCAACAACTCGTTTCAAATCAAGTAAGCTGTTTCTTCGTCGAATACAATCCAACCCCGTCCGTATAAATACATAATATATAATATCCGAGTCGATGAAAGTTGGCATAACTTCTTCTGCGGGTTGAAGAACGCTCGTAACAGAGGGATTGTTTTTTGTCGATTTAGAGCGTCTTCGCCGTTGGCACGGCTTTATTCCACGTCTACGATGGAACACCATCACTTCGACCAGTGCTTGATGATTCTTAGCAGCCACGGTAATCAGATCCTAGCGAACGTCTCTCCGGACGAATATTCCCGAATAGTCAAGGTCCTGGAGGAGGCCATCCTGTCGACCGATTTGGCCGTCTATTTTCGCAAGAGAGGAGCGTTCCTCAGTTTAGCCCAGGGTGGGTCGTACAATTGGGCGCTTGGTGAACACCGTGAACTGTTACGTGGTATGTTGATGACTGTCTGCGACTTGGCAGCAATCACAAAACCCTGGGAGGTAGAAAAACGCGTCGCCGAACTCGTGAGCACTGAGTTCTTCCAACAGGGTGACATCGAGAGACAAACACTGAACATTACTCCTATTGTAAGTAGATTCGGCGAACTTGCAGTCCCCCTTAATTATGAGCCGCGTATCCACCGCCTGTGCCAAAGCACAATCTTGTCACATTCAATCTCGAATTTACCTGATCCTCGGCTGTAATTACCAGCGTAATTTGCAGACATGAATTAGTTTTTGACACACTTTGAAAGTAGGAAATTCAATGGAGCTCTAACCATTTGGAATAATTCTCTCCCGACACGCGTAAGTACAACACGAGTCTCCACACCCCTGTCACTGTTATTAGAAAGACATTTTCCGATGAAATTTTACTTTATTTTTCTCCTATCCATGCCAGATAAGGTGAGTCAGGTGCCTGGAATTTCACGAAATAATCTACTACCGGCGAACAGGTATTCGATGATTTACGAAAGTGAGATTCTTGGAGCTTAACGTTCGGGAAACAGTTTTGCTCTCGGTTTTCCCGTTGCTGGCACACGCGGTGTTTTTTTTTTTCTCTTCCGCAGTCAGTACTGGTATTCAATAATCATAACAACTTACTGAAAACACTTTGTTGCGTATGTTCTCATATTGACATTTGAAGAAGATCGTTAATCGACGAAAAATAAAAGTTTTAAATATCACACAAACCTTGTAATTACAGGATATTATGAACAGAGAAAAAGAGGACCAACTACCGATGATGCAAGTCGACTTTATCGATTCAATTTGCCTTCCCATATATGAGGTAGGCCGAGCTTCATGCCAAATACCAATTGCACAATTTTGACTAGACTAACTAGAACAAAGATTGTGAATTTATGACACTCGTTAAATGTATCAGAAAATAATTCATTGTTACGTAATGAATTGATTATCTTTACAGGCATTCGCGCTGCTATCGGACAAGCTAGAGCCATTGAGCGAAGGAGTTCGAAGTAACAAACAGCATTGGATTGAGATTGCAAATTCGCAAAGCGAAAGCATGAATCATCGTACGAATCACGATAGGTCCTTGGTTGAATCACCCTCGGAAAATTCGGACATCGATAATACTGAAGACACTAACGAGGGTCACAGTATCGAGCAGTAGATTATGCATAACGTCGGAACGATTATGCCTCCTCAATTTGACCTTCGATACCGTCCTCGCGATCCCTACTCGGCCAGCACTTGAACAGGATTAAATTCATGAGCTCTTTTCATGGTCGTGTCAGGGGATTGAGGGTGAACCGCGTTTTAAACCTGGCAAATATGTAAACAGCAATTCGAACTCACGTTGGGCTCTTTGTCAAAAGAGCTGACGCGATATTTGACTGAGTCTTCGGTTTAATTCAACGATTCGAGTCAGTCGGAAAGTTTTACCTATACAAAGTCCAAGTGTCAGGCATTTGCTTCGGTGATATTCGACGTGTTTCGACACAACCGCATTGGTGACCTCGTACAGCGAGTTTAATGGGACCATATAATAGCATCGAATTGCCGTTTAGTTTATGTGCAATGTAAGTGCAACTATACGGACACGGGGTGAATTCCGAATGGCTTGATACTTTGATTTTATAGATTTGCGTGTGGCTCGAAACTCTTTTCAAGCTACCGCCGTCACCGGTCGAAGCGAATCCTGATACTGACTGATACAAAGACTTAATTCTCGGTTCGTTCGCTCGGCGACAGAGCGATAGTATTGAAAAACGGCTATGATGCGCTAGGCACGACTTAAGCATATCTTAAGTTTTTAAGTGTAAATACCTAGATCGATGAATGGTTCAGTTTTCCTCCTCGAACATGAGCAACGACTAAGTGTGAATCGTCAAATCGTGATTTTAACCAAATTTTAAACGAATAAACAATTAAATGAAATAATAACCTAATTAAGAATTTAAAAAAAAATATAATCGTCATTTAAAAGGCTGTCAGGCGGGTGAGAACACGTTTTGAAATATTTGCTCTCTGTCACGGTGCTCTGTATACTATATGTCAAGGACATCAGCGCACCAATTATTTATTTAACTTTAAAAATAATATTATTACGATGTAGGGTCTAATGTAAGGAACGCTGCCAACGGTTGATTGCAATCCTATGTATTTAAACCGAAGAAAAACAGCATTCGAAAAATGAGAGAATAAGTAAGAAAAAAAAAGATGAAGAAATGAATTCGCAAAATAGCATGAATAGAACACCAAAGAAAAGCGAATTGAAAAATCAAGAACAATTTAATGAACAGTAAATATCTAACGACGTACTGCTTTGCGTCTGTAATAATGAACTGTTTGAATTCATGCAGAATATTTTAGCGAAATACCTAAACTTCTGATCTATATTATATATGAACGAGCATGTGGATGCTACTTTTGTACCTGATTGTATTTTATACAGCCATGCGGCGAACCGTTGGAGCGTTAATAATAGTAAGTAGTTTGATGAAAATTGCAGAAAAGTTTTATATATACATATACATATGCTAGGTACTAGATAAATAAATACACAATTATACGTATACACCTATATGTAGGCATACTGCGTGCGCAAAGGTATTTCTTTTTAATTAGCATTAACCAATATTATTAATTACTCCATAAAACCAGGATAAGTAAAAGACGAAAGGAAAGAAAAAATAATAATAATAGTGAAAACAATATTCAACCAAAGTGTATATTTATATCGAAAAAATCGAAAAGGTGCGGTCTTCTCGTTCATCATGTCTATGTCTTAATTAAAACAATTGTGTACTGAGTGAATAAAGAACTAGAAATATTTGTGCAAAATGGTGGACGCGCGCACAAAAACATAAATATTATGCACACCTCAGGCGCAACACGATACCGATACCGAAACGATTACCTTTTGAGAATTACCTGTACGTGTACATATAATAATATAAACATTTTCAACCGTCAGTCTAACGTGTAGCGAAGACCCGCTCGAAATTGAGGATACCGACATGTTTCGTCGCTGAGAGCGATAATCAGTTTGAGAAAAGCTTTGGTAACTTGAGTTTGCGAGAGTGTTTTCTCTACAGACGTACGGTGCGTGTTTGTTACTTACATCGCGTTGTGTCGTTAATGTTCCTTTATTCTTATACATGTTTCGTTGTTTTATCTTATTTTATTTAACGTTAGTTTTTCAACGATTAATTGATGATGAGTTGATATTGTCTAATCGTTGACGCAACCTACAGGTTTTAATTTAAACGCGAAACGACGTTGCTACGTATACAGATAAACAAAGAACATATGTATATTGTACAGTTTCGTGTAACTCGTCCATATAAGCAAAGAATATAAAAACATGATGATTATTGTTAAGGTGAATTACAGCACAAGAGTTATATAATATACATATAAATATAAATATATTACGTGAACAATATCTAATATATTAAAATGAAATTAAATTATATATTGTACTTACATTTCTTGATCCACGAGTGCTCATCCTTTTCCTTTTTCTTTCTCATCCATTTTACCTTGTGCCGTAATCTTCCTCGCCTTAATCATAAGACAGTAACGCGACATGATCTACTATCTCGGCAGAATCACGTCCGCGGAGAGCTCTCTGACAGGTAAATCTTTCGCGTCCTTCCACCGTTCAACGGATTGATCGCGTGTCTTGCTTTTTGCCTCGAAATTGATTTATTGACCATTCCGAGAATTTTATTTTACGAATCGGAAGAATACCGATTCGCTCACACTCCTTTATTCATTGCACCGAGGGACAATGAAGTGTTCATATGGTCGATAAGTTGAATATGGTCGATAATCGATAGTTTAGAAATCTGACTTTTGGATTTTCATAGCCCCATTTTTGCTCAATCTGTATTAACGAGCATTTATGGTGCCTCGCGAAATCAACTGCACGCCCTAGTTTGAAGGTATTTCAAAGTCGTTCGGAATAAGAAAGAAATCCGATGACATTGTATACGAAGTCAGTTGAATTGAGTTGAAATCAGCTGCAGTCGGTTAAAATCAGCTGAAATCATCTGAAATCACTTGAAATCATTAGAAGTCATGAATCACTTGTATACTAAAAGTCTGAGCAAATAGCCCGCCGGCTTACCCTGTAATTCAGTAAAAATGAAACGATATTTTTTCAAAAGGATTCAACGCATCTAATTCTTATTTAATCTTTTTTCAGTGTTGCAGGAGGTAAACGATATATATATATATATATATATATATGCATATATGTATATATAATATACATCTACTATAATATTATGTATACGACACGCCTTAAAAGCTAATATTTCTGAAAGGCCTGTATGTTTCAAGGGAATTTTTTTCATAAAACAGTCTTATTACACCAGTTTACTAGCCTTTTGAAGTGTAATCGAGTCAAGGTGAGGATTCCCTTCGTACCTATAGGCAGTCAAAGTAAATGCGTCCGCCGTAAAAGGTAAGAAGGAGAGATAGGATACTTTACAATGAAGTTATTACGAAGTTGAAAGAGTGTACGCGTAAAATATAAATGTTGTCTTTAGTGATTAAACACACAATACCGCACGTAGATTCTATACCTATGTAATATTTGTGTCGTGCAGACATTTGCCACAAAAATAATACTGGAACGATGTAATTTATACAACGACCAAAAAATTCACTATAAAAATATTCGCCATGTTTTTTTAGGAGTACTCCAGTGATTGTCAAACTTTGACTACACACCGCTTTGGGCATATTATTGAATACAGAAAAATTTTCAGGAGGTGAAAATTGTTCGTTCGAATGGAAAGGGGTTTTGCAATAATTTCACCGAGCTCTTTTGATTTGCATGTAACGCCAAGGGGGAGATGGGGGTTCGAATAATACACAGGTGTTTGTTAGCTACCAATTTGACTTGGTAATCGTAGAGTCCGTGTGTGCTGTCAGCGCGTAGAATCGAGTCGCGAAAATTTTTTACAACCTCGCTCACACTGTTTTTTTTTTTTTTTATCCATGTGGCTGTAAGTGATTTCAAAGAAAATCTTTTGCTGCGAATTACGCACGCTCATTCATACACGTAGGATATACTGACAGTAGCTGAATGCCTACGTATACCAACTGCACATTATAGATCTATCACTCAACGGATCTTAATTCAAGCAAATGAAATGCAACAACGGATCCCTTATCTCCCAAGCTCGCACTCTGCGCTGAATCCCCGGCCCATATTGAACGAACGTAATATCAACAAATCTTAAGCACATAAAAGAAGTTTCTTCAACCAATAGAAGGAAAATGAAGTCAAGCTTAAGAGGGTGCCCCCTGGTCGTACCGTAAACATGACTAGGTATACAGAACAAGATCAAGGGGGTGCCCTGGTCGATTTTGACGTTGACGTATATATCGCCAAATATCGAAGTCTACGTATTTCAAACGCGTAAAAGGGTTCATCAGTCCAACTCTATAAGCAATTGTGAACGAAAAAATTCCAATACATTTTCATTCGACGCAGAAGTAAAGAAACGGCGTGCTTTCTACGAAATTGCTTGCAATATTAAATTAGTAGAATCCATGCCGTTTCTTTATTTCTGCGTCGAATGAAAATATATTGGAATGTTTTTGTTCATAATTGCTTATGGAGTGGGACTGTTGAACCCTTTCACGCGTTTGAGATACGTCGACTGCAATATCCGGCGATATATGTATATGTCACGTCGAAATCGACCAGCGCACCCCCTAGGCTTGTTCTGTATAGCCATGTTTACGGTACGGCTGTCACCGGCCTCCAGTATTTTTCCGTTACCTAAGTTTTTGAATGAAATATTTAAAATGCAACATATCGATTTTTTGAGCCGTTGGTCGGTAATTATCAGTACTGGGACCAAATAGACCAAACAAAAATATCAATACATGTGAAATTCAATTTAATATTAATATAATTTAATTGTTTGTCAATTTTTTATCACGGATTATTTGTGGTTGGGTTATTTATGCCCGGTTATTTTTGTACGGGTTATTTTAATGCGGGTTATCAAGATCAGTCACCGTGATTATGGTACTTTTCATCAAAGTATGACAGTAAATAAATGGCTCAGTCACTACCAGCGAATATCAAATATTGTCAACTGCAAATCGTTAATTGCACAAACAAATCCGTATCTGGATATTCGCTCAAACGATCATTGCAATTGATACGGAAATTCTGCGTTCTTCACGCAGAACGAGATATGGAAAAATACGGGCGTGTCCATTATAATATGTGACCCGCTCAATTCACAGATAGGATGTCAACATTAATTGCGTATCTACCTAATTACGAATTATAGAACACGAATCAAACTACAATACGTACAGTGAAAAAGTATATAGCAATATATTTTTTTTATCTTCCTATAAAGTCACTTTATATCATAACTATAAAAATATTTGCGACCCGCGCGGGGTTTTCTGAATAACCAACATCGCCATCCGGGAATTATTTTCTCATTTCGAGTCTCGTACCCTTGTAGCATTGGAAAATATAAATCCATCCCGAGACCGTCTCGAAAAGCTGAACGAGAGGTCGGACAAGAATTACGATCAGGAATGGCCGGAGGTCAATGGGCCTCTTTGGCGATGCGATGATTGCGGACGACGGAGAGAACGAAGTTGTTACCGGCTCGCACCAGCCAATCGTGTGCCTGTGCGTGTGTCAGATTCTGCAGAGGACTGTCGTTGACTCTTATCAGGACGTCACCTGGCTGCAGCCCGGCATCGTCGGCCAAACTTCCCCGGGCCACCTTAATTCGGATTCAAAATTCGTTATTCTTATCTCACCCTTGAACATCGCGCGGTGTTGTTGGATGAGCAGTAAAAAATTTGAAGATGGTCGGATCGCGGGATCAAGAATCTCCTGATTCATTATTGAAGATGCAAGAACGAAATTAACGCGATAAAGATGGAGGAATCTTTAGCCGTTCGATTTTAAAACCTGCCCGAGTCTGCGCACGCATGATGGATAAAAAAGGAGGTCGTTCTACTCGTATGCTCCGAGTAACGATCAGTGGATAAGTTTCTGCCAGTTTCAAGTTATTTATAGACGGATATATTATGAATGATTTACCGACGGAAATACTAAGTTTCTCGGACATCTGTTGGTGTTCGGTATCGTTGAGCTTTGTGCAACCGCCTCGAGCGTTTGCAAGAAACTGGAACAATGCTATATTTGAGGATCGAATCTTTCTGAAAAACCAGCGTGATTCGAGTAGACGGTGTCTTTTGCTGAGGGGAAAATTTCGCTCGTTTCTCAGCTTGAATACCGGAATTACACGGTCAATGGTTATCCGTTCACTTCGCGTTAAGTGATACTTGACAGGCTTGACTGGGGAGGTGACAGAATCTTCGAGGTAGAGAAAACCGACGATAATTGAAGTACCAAAGCGTGCTTCGAGCTCATTAAAAGTAATTTCAAGATCGCTGATGAATCGATATCTCCGTTTCCGCACTCCCGAGCTTTCTACGAGCCTTTATTACGGAATTCGGAAAAACTTGTGAATGCAATCCAGGCTTTGTCATTCGCTTGTCGGTCACAGTGTGACGGTCTAATAATTAATTGAACAACTCCCCGTGAAAAGCCAGAGCTCTTTCCTTCGGCCACAAAGTATTTGCGGAGAAACGTGTTTGATGCTCGATCGAGATTAAAAATGGAAAAATCCCACCAGGAGTAAACGATTATGCAAAAAGGGAAGCAGGAATTGCGAATATTTGAAAAAACATGTGCTTTTTTTACTCACCCTGACAACCGTGAGTGGATGGGGAAAATCCGCTCCACCGGAAAGCCGGAATCCCCATGGGATGTTATTGAATTTGGAAAGCTTGATGTCTATCGCCATACCCTTGAGCCGCTGCACTGCACCGAATCGTTTCTGCGGAATATTTTTGAAAAAATCGCATGCATCAGCAATTATGGAAGGTACTGCGGACCGCATTGTGGCGAACAAACCACTTCCGTCAATTTCCAAAGCCACAATAATCGATTTACGGACGCAAACCTCTGAGGACAGAGTATCCTACCCACGTCAATTTGATCCTAAGTTGGGACCGGAACCAATCGTTGGAGCTCATCAAATTACAATATAATGCACTCATGGTTGCCATTTAGGGCTTACTTCCTGGAACTGTATTCCTTATACTGAACTCGAAATGGGAAAACTTGGAGCCGGCCTCTTCCTGAGTAACTTATGAGTCGGGTCAATATTCTTTTGCTCTTTTTGAGAAACTGCTTGCTTTAACATCATAGAACATTTACACGTTCATACAACAGATTTCTCCGTTTATTTCTGTCAATCATCCACGATACAATCTTTTGATACCTCATCTTTTGTGAACAATCTGGCTCAAAGATCATGTAGATTTACTGAACTTGACGGGAAATTATGCGTTGAAATGTCGTCGATCTGTGATTGAAACTGGAGGTATGAGTACTCGCGAAATTCGATCAATTTACGCGTGGAAAGGTTAAAGATGCTTGAGTGTCATGTATACGTTGTTTTTAATTTGCAGAGCTTAATGTCGAATTCGAGCTTAGTGCCCAAATTACGACGTGAAATGCGGACTGGTTTTATTTTTTGATACATTTCGGCCAAGTCCTAAACAATCGAATTGCACAAATTAATTAGTTTGGCGGATTTGGAGATCTTAATTTCAGACAGTATTCATCAGGACTCCTGCATCTCAGCATTCACAAGTCGCGGCGAGTAAAAGATAAGTGTGATTCAATAATTCGGTCCACGATTTTCGGTGAACTTCTTAAGTCGAAAGCTCAATTGCCTTTCAGTCAGCAAATTTGTCGCGGAATAAGGACAAGCTATTTAGGATAGAATACCAACTGCGTTTCACCCATTTCAGACATTCACGTTATTAATTCCAGCATTAACCGGTTGAAATTTCAACTTAGACGTTTGTTTGTTGCGAAAAAAAAATTCTCGAGACTCGTAATTATCGCCAAAGTTAACGCATTATTCGGAAGAGAATTTATTAAAAAAATTGTGCAATCCAGAATTTCAGTGGTATTCAAAATTACCTCAAGATGCTGGCGTGTTCTCATTGAAAATTGAAAATACCATCCTACGATCATCGATGATAACTTGAATATTTTTCAAAGGAAGAAATTTTGTTAATTTGCATATTATGGCTGGGTGATAGCCTTAGGCGTTACCCAGGTTCCTCAAATTCAAATTAAGTTTAATCAGTCGGTAAACATTTCCCGGCGCCCTGGCAACTTACTTATAGAGTCAGGAAGAAACTCACCGGCTTAGAAGCTGATCGTTACTGCGTAAATCCCCTGTACAAGAATTTATTCAAAGGTTGTTTATAATTCAACCGTGAGTGGGTCGCCCACCGCTTAGAGTAGGCTTTGCTTCGATCCTGTATCTTTTCCCTTTTTAATGAAGGTTCCAAGGCACTGGGATCCGATCGGATGTTAGCGGTTTATTCAAGGGGGAAACTGGGTCTGCGATAGTCTGAAGAAAGCGTGATTTCGCCACGAGTAGCAGCTGGCGACTGACTCCTGGGTAAACTTTCGGGTTCCGCACTCTTCCAAAGTCTATTATAGAATCGGATGGATGTACACGCGCCGGCTAGAAGTCTGCCGGGGAGTTAGAGGCTCCCACAGACCTACATACTATTTCCGATGCACCGTTCGCAGCGTTACAGACAAAAGCAAAGCGATGTAAGAGGTGGAACGGCAGAACAATTGTCGGCAAGTTGCCGAACAGTCGTTAGCGATATTGCGGATGAGTTACACCCGCCAACCGGATGTCGGCCAATTTATAATGGAGGAGAAGCGCTTCCGTCTTGACCCGTATTAGGACTCGCACTAACAGCTGGATGGTTCTGCACTCTAGTCAAATGCAGGAGAATTTTGGTTAACGAAGTAGAGACACTGCGGACCGTCCAACGTCCATGATCACTATCAAATTAAGCGCGCCCAAAACAGATACCTCGTCTAGGACAAAACTCGTTCAGTAAATTGGGCAACCAGCAGTACCGGCAAACTACGTCCTTTGTGGAACCGATTCTGTAGCTGGAGTGCCCTGCTCTGTCCAACGGATATCTCGACGGAAATGGGTTTTCGACTTTCTCAAAGCTTCGACAATCGACGGCTATTCTTGTTGAGGAATTCACCCGTTCGCGTCGTCCTTCCCCGCTTTTAGTCGCGATGTAACTTTCCGCACCTGGTGTACTTCCTGATCGATCGATCTTTAAATCACCTCGTGACGCCTTATATACTTCGATGTATCCACGTCACGGTCGACTCGCTGGTCTCATTCACCGAATAGAAATTTTCATTTTGAAACGCCTTCGAGGATTTTCATCCTCGATGAGCTTTTCCTCGTCGAACCTTGAAGCTGCGCAAATATCGTGAAGAGTTATCGAAGTGCGACCCTCGAAATCATTCGACGAATAGTTGCAAGGCTTCGAGCCCTCTTCGTCGTAGTTTAAAGTGCGAGAACTCGCCGACCCTTTCAATATTTCCGGATCCATTCAAGACAGAGTCTGATTCCGCTGGGATGTCTCAATTTGTACCGTTAAGGCGTTGCGAATGGTTTCGCTGGAACCGAGAAGGTGTAAATCGAATACGTAGAACGAGGACACATAAAGACATAGAGTATCGACTTATCCTCAAAGGAATTGACAATTTGTGCCTCCCTGGTATATCGCTGGTCCAATATTTTTTCCATATACCCGGCAATCGCAAGACCCACGAACTCTGACGGTGGCAAACGGGCGGGTATCATTTTATTCGCCGTGGCAGTAAATTCAATTTTATTTCCCCCCAGAGATAGAGAGAGAGAGAGAGAGAGAGAGAGAGAGGGAGAGTGTGTGAGAGAGAGAGAGAAAGAGATATTTCGGACCGTGTACGGCACCTCGCCTTGCCTCGCCTCAATCTTTGAGTGTAATAGCTGCAGGTTTGAGTGAAAACTTCCCCCGTTATCATTCCCGAGTAATCATAAATTTGCCATGACGTAGAAAATGTGTCGCTAAGAAGAGCGCAAGCTCCGTTTGCCGCACAGCTGAGCGAGCTTGCGAGCAGTCTGAAACGAGACTTGGTTGGGGGTGGAACACCCCGGTGATTCCCCGGGGGCCTTGAAAACGCCGGGAGATAAAATATTGAATTTTCTGCTTGTCGACCTCCGCATGGTTGACGGGTAATTAGCCCTTTGAATCCGCACCGCGATGGTGCGCTCAGCTTGCGTAATATAGCGATGCTACTTCCGGCCAGTCGATTTACTGGCAGTAAAGTTTCTGCGGATTCAATCTCGATCGTGACATGCGGTTGTAACGATGCCGCCGCGTTATACTCCGAACGAGACACGTGCTACCGCAGGTAAGTGATTTCCCTCAATTTGCAATGTAGTTTGTATTTGAAACTCAATTTCCGAAGGGTTGCCCTGTCACTGGTCCCTTATATCCTGTCGCCGACTCTGACGTGAATTTGCGCATCTTCCGCACGTGACCCAGCCGAGGTTGAAGGATAGACATTCGAGAGATGCGCGCCGCCAGGTTCGCCTCTCAAAATCCTAATCCATCTACCAACAAGCCGGACCCACCGAAAATCCCGCGTTTTTATTTACGAGCATGTTCCATAACCGGAGCTCTATCCCTGTTTCTATCACATGGGTTATACGGATCGGTAAACTTCCGTAGGGCAAGGGTTCGCCGTAAATGCTACGAAGCTCGAGGGTCTCCCGAGTGTAAAAAATACGTAAAAATACCTCGTCGGAGCGTCACGAGGGACCGAGTTTTGCGCAAAATAACCCCGCATCAGCGTCTCCGCTGCTTCGTAATCCCTTGATGTAACTCAGGGTCAACTACTTCCGGTCCAGCCGCAATTAGTAGCCGATCGTACGGGTCGTGGGTGTAGCTGTGATCTTCGTGTAACTCGTTTACTCCCGCATGTATCCACTTCCGGGTGGCAAATCTGCGCCGAAAACGTTGAAAATGGATTGATGTCAAGCACGGCTCGCCAAAGCGGGAGCAAAAATGTACAAGTACTTTTAGATCACGGGCACCAAGACCGGAGGATTACCGATAACGCATCGTCCTCCGGAATGAAACCGAGTAGTACAATATCCTGCCAAGAGGGTGGAAGCTCTTTTCTTTTTTATGCAAAATCTGCAAGTTCGTCTAGGACGCTGCACCCTCTCGATCATCCGGCAGTGGCGAGGACGGCCCTAAGGGTCCTCGTGGCGGCGTTGCCTGCACGGAAATGAACGTCGCTCGCCGCTGGCTGCATCGATCGCGAACGAAGGGAGCGAATGCTGCGCGCCTATATCTGAGCTTCGGCCTAACCGAACCTGACTCGACCTAACTTAACCTTGCCTTACCTAACGCAATCTTATTAAACCACCCCTTGCCCCACGGGGCAGCGTTTCTTAGGCGTAAAGAAAGCTCCAAAAATTTTCAACGCCACATCCACGCGGCGACAACGTTTCATTCTGCGTGTGACTTCCAGACACTCGGTCTTCTTCTTTTATGCGAGTGCGGGGGATGTTTTCATAGACCTCTATTCGCGCACGCGTTTTTATGCCTAAGCATGACACGTACGCGCAGCACATTCAAAATAATACGATTGCACAGCGTTTGGCGCACCGCTTAACCGCGAGCAAACAGGAAGCTCGGAAATCGTTTGCTCTAAACGACTTTCAGGGTGAGAGAGTGCTCGTCCATCCAGCCTTCTCTCATTCTTCGGGAAGAGAAACGGAGATGGATGTGCGCGTGTGGATTGACGAGAACAGAATGAGGGGAGCTTAGGAGACTGAAGTAGATTATCTTGCGTTTGTTTCATCCCCTTCTTTCCGTAACCGGTGAATTTTTAAGCAACACTCGAAACGACGATGCGGAATGAGATATACCGTCACGGTTATCTTCATCTCGACGATTTCTTTATACGCGGCGTCCCCGGGAACCGGACGACCTTTGCAATAAAAATCTCAGCTTCCTTGTCGCAGGGCTTCTGTAAGGTGGATTCTAGTCCCGTGCTGTGTTGTTGGGTTGTTTATTTTTTTCATCTTCTACATTCGTCCGTTCGCAAATTATTCGCCGATAATGATTCCAATCGGTGAACGCGTCAGAGTTGCTGCAAGCATGAGTTGTGGTTTTACGGATCCGTCGCCAAAGGCAATGGACTTTTCGGCTCTCTCTTTCCGTGTCTGAAAATTTTAATCGAACCAACGACCATGTCCGTCTCGAATGCTGACGTATACAATATGCTTTCGAGAATATTGCTCGTTCAAAATTCATGAGAGAATGTAAACAGCGAAGGTTTGCGCTTTATGATCAGAAATTGCCATACGCGTGCCTTTCGGGAGTTTTACAAAATTACAATCCCGTTCGCTTCGTCTTTCCGTACCGCGTGTGCTCGGATAAAAGTACACCAGGAAATCACCGCCGTTATTACTAATGTTTGTGAGAATATCGCAGTCCCAGGTTCGATAATGATTGATAACTTGAGTCATGCACGATTGCAGTGAGGGGCTGTTGTTGCTCGAGTTGGGGTGGCTGAGGTGAGACAGGCACTGATAGGTTGAACCGTTCAACGTCAAGTGGGTCAATGAGGAATCGACAGGTGGCTTACATTCGAGGTTTCGGTACTTGGTTCGCACATCAACGGGGTTGAAAATTGAACGGATTCCGTTCGCGCGTAATTTTTATCTCACCGTGGTCATCTTGCGCTTGAGAACCCGGTAAAACTCTGAATTCTTTGTTTTACTAATTCATTCTTTTACTTATAATTAGCGAAAACACTGTACTGGGAATCAAAGTTTTTACAGTCTTAATTAGATTTGTCTTCTTAAAAGTTAGCCTTGTTAATGGGAATATTTGGAAGGTCTCTCTTTGACTGTGTAAAAACAGCGTAATGAAACAAATGCACATATTTTTAACAGTTGATTGAAATCGGTGGCGGAATTCGGCACACGTTTTTATCAAAACTGTGGTTACCTACTTTTTAGTGTATATTTTGCTGAACATGCGGTATGGGGTTCCAAAAAACCGACACGAATTTCATCTTCAAAACTTATCTCGCTCTTTCCACCGCCTCAAAATTGAATAATCATAACTTGAGAGCCGGAGGTTCCATTTCGCGGAGTAACTTGATAAAAAGAAGGTTCCACAATTTATAAATATTTCGGTCTGCTGGTCACGATTTAGCCGTAGACCCCTGTAAGTTCATAGAAACTTTGGTCACGGTATTAAACATAAGCGTATAATTCATCACGAAGAATGTTTTCGCAGTGAGTTGTAAAAATATTTGAAGGAAATTTTATTGCGTGCAACATACAACAATGCGCATCATTTTGTAATTCGTATACACGAACTTGTATAACAATACAAATATCAAAATGGCCCTCATGAACCTCGTCGCCTACGCTAAACTATATTTCAGCCACACTCAGGAAAATTTTGTGTTTTGACAACCTAAACTGTTTCATCGTAAATAAATTACAGGGTTAATAAACAACACAATAAACGTTGTATCGGAGCGACCAAAAATTGAACCAAACGATTTTACACAGGAAACAAAAATATTTTAATCCCGTATCAAAAAAAGTTTGGCACCACTATCCTACAGTTTCTGTTGCAATTGTAAAACCGGATCTACGCAGCGAGGTCATTTTTCAAAGATTGGTAATTGATTGTTTAATTGCTGTATTGAAAAAGTTATCGTTTCATTGTCATTTATGCTACACGAATTAAGTGCCACATTAAACAACGGCCGGGAAATATGCCACTGCAAATTGACAGACTGATTCAATTGTAGGTATTAGGCTACAAATGATTTAGTTTTCCTAATTTTAGTAGACGTGGAGATGCCCTTCCTAATAACTGTCCATATTTTACTTCTCTTGCGAGAAAGGATTTTCGACGCACCATCGCGGCACAAAAAGTATCTTGACACTTCAACAAAAAAATTTTGTAGATACACGCTGTAATACATTAATTAATTGCGGTAATCAATTAGTGGCTTTCATGATTTTGTGAATTTGACTAATGTCCATCCACCGAATAGGTTTAGTGAACTGTGTTAAGCAATTTAGTTGAATCTATCACAGGATGCTTCAATCTTTGCATGATAGCACGAAAAAAATATCATTTCATCAAATTTTCTGAATGAAAATAGCGATTTCGTATTTACAAGTATATTTCATTCAACGAAATTTTCTTGCAATTTTGAATAAATTATTGAATTAATTTTCGTATTTGCAAGAAAATGTTGTGTTCCGACGAGAAAACTTTCTTCAAAAGTGTATCCTCAAATCGATTTATTTAAAAGAGCACAAAGTTTTCTCCGATTGGAGCAGCATCCCTGATCCGGCGTTTTGTTCACGCGGTTTTTCATTGTTTGGCGAATAGGATAAGCTAGCTTTTTCTCTGCCATTTCCCCTCCTTCTTTGAACACTATTAGTTACAGTTAGTGACGGGTGCAGATTCTTTGAACGCACGACTTTAGAACCCTCGACTCGAGAGGCCCGCTTCGCAAGGGAGTTCTTTCGGCCCTCGGCAGTCGCCAGCAAGCTTCGCCCCTAAAGCACCATTGATCGTTCACATCGGCGTGAATTGTTTTTTATCCAGCTTTCGGCTTACGTCGATCTTCTTTCCTGACACTCTGGATCATTATCCCATACATCAAATTCGACTGCTCAATTCGGGCCGTACGCAAGTGGCAAAAAGTACTCATCGCGACCGCTTCTGTTGAAAATTTGTAGGTAGCGGGATGTTTCAAACAGCAACATTTATACGGCATTTGAGCGGGTTCAACTGTTGCAACAGTAGCTGCAAAGCTATTGCTATCGCGAAAGGTCTGTCCGTTAAAGGAGAGGGTAATTTGAATAGGTCTCAACGGGTTAAATAAATCTGCCGGAGGCGCTGATGCCCAGATCAAAGTACCTACTATGCATATTCAAAGGGACAGACGAAACAGGGTAACCTTAAAACTTAAACTGGAGAAATGAGAGATTGCATCAACAGTTCGGGAGTTAGGGGTAACAGCTATTTTTCAAGACAATTATAACGTGTAGGTCTCGTAGTGGAGGTGTAGCGAAAAAACGGAATGGGACACGAATTGACCCCGCATGAAAAAATTGAAGAGAACTCGCAAGTCGAGCGAAGCCGCTTTGAAGGTGATTCGTGTCAAAAAAAAAAAAAGAAAAAAAAACGACACTTTTCATAAAATTTATTACGAGACAGTCGTACTTTGAGTAGTTATGAAATTACTGTATACATAAGCTGCGAAGCTAGTCTCTTTAAACATAAATAAAATACAAATATTGGAATTCTAAATAACATATCGATAAATCGCTTGAGAATTGTCGACAAGATTATATTCGTGTACACAGTCGTTCAAACGTTATTTTTCATCACGTTGGCATCATTGGTTATTGAATTTCAAAACACTGCGATAATAATTAAAAAAAAATAAAATAAAAAATGGCAATGTAGAATTGACCGCTGATAAGACAGAAAATCTGTTTCAGTGACTTGGTAGATAATGGTCTTGCGAATAAGATGAGACATCGTGAGGTAAAATCGACCGAATCTACCAGATTTCAATGCATTGTTACAATAGTACAATAATTCTAAAGACACCTAGGTAGATGTACTCAACGTACGATTGTCTGGTAACAAGATAAATAAAAAGCCTGGATATCCGGCCAGCCAGCCTCTTCGACTGACCGAATACCGCGCGATTGGAACGGAAACAAAAAGTGCGGATTCTTCGTGCGGAGACCACGAGGATCTGTTTCAGGGTAATTCACCTGATCCCGGGTGTCGAGAAGAAGCGGAATCACGGAGTCCTGGCATTTCCAGGTCCTCCTAGTCGGCTCGATATCCACATAACAGCGGATACGTTTGGGGGGGTTGCCGAGGGCAGGGGTGGCCGAGCAACCCTCGCGGCTCTCGGAAGGCTTCGTACATCCTCGGTGGATTCCGGGGGTTCCGCTGGTTGCGAGGCTCGCGTTGGTAGCGCGCTTTGGCCAAGGGCTGCCTCCGGCAGCTGGTGGTCCCGCTCACCACGGTGTCCCATGCATATTTAATGCTCCTCGAGCGCGTATCGCGGTCGTGCGTCCGTCTCTCCGGCACCTGCTCATCACTTGTTACGGTTTCGAGCTTCGGTATCGGTGTCGCGATTTCGTTTTGTATACGCGGGGGGTGAACGGGGGTCGTCGTCGTTGTCACGGTCGAGTTTCCCTTCGGAGTTCTCGAACATGGTGTTCAAAGCATTCGTCACTTCCGGGGGTTAAGTACGCGTAGGAATCGCTTCGATACATCTACCATCGAGAAACTATGAAAGTGGCTAAAAACGGAGGTAAGCGTCGTTGTGCTTGCAGACATGTTTTCAAGCCCATTGTCGCTTCTTACGCCTCCCAACATGCAGGCATAACGCTCCTTGAATGTGTTTTAACTATCCTGCTGGCATGAATGTCGAAATTTAAGCTTGTAATTATCGCGGTACGTGCCAACGAGCTATTCTTGTAACCTTTTAGAGCCATTCACGAATGAGTTACTTGACAAAGAAGAACCGTTTGCGTTCAACGGATTGATAGATTCGCAGACAAAACTTGGAACAAACACTCAGCGTGGTCGTGTAGTCGTTGAATGTATCAGATATAAGATTCGCGAATTTATCAAGTTGAAATGGAAAGATATCTGTAGCTGAATTTGTGAAAACAAATGAAGATACTCGCTGGAGATTGTTCCAAGATAAATAAACACTGCCAATGTACGCTCTGCGGATATTTGCAATCCAAATATATACGAAACGGGCTTCGCTGAGTATTGGTGCCGAACACATTTCACATGAATTTTTCCAAATTGGAGTTTACTCTTATGGGGGAATAAAGTTACGGTAATTGACGGTGCCGTAATACCGCCCCAATAAAGCCGGAATAAAGCTCAAGGTTATATTTTTACGGGCTTTGGAGACTGCAGACAAGGCTTCGGTGTATAAAAGAGAAAAGCACGTAGGCGGGCTAAATTGTAACGATTGAATAGCTTCGATAGATCATTGCATTTTTTAGGTAGACGACATCTACGTCACTCGTAAGCGACAAGTAAATTCCGTGTATAGTGTACATAACTTCATTTACTTTCACATTTATCCAATAATGTGAAAGAATAATGAATAAACATATAACGGTGCCGTATAAAAGTATATTGCACCGATCATTCCTATGAATTTTTTCTCGAAACAGTCGCGACAAAATTTGGAATGGCTGGAATTAAAGTAGAAATGTAAGAAAACACTTTTAACGTAATATTTTCTTTTATCTTCCCCGTGGTAAAATTCGCGCGGCTTCTTACACGATGTTTACCCAACGCATATATTTTCACAAGTTTTCGAATATACGTAGTAAAAACACCGTACGCTTTTACGGTCGTCTTGTTCAATTTCACAAAAGTTTAATTCAGAATCTACGTAGTTTCGAAAACGCGAGGGACTGTGACTTTTCATTTCAACTTGTATTAACTTTTGGTAATTTCGTAGCAGCGAAAGTTTTATCCGGGCTTATACGATCTTTCACGGTAATTTTGGGATTTCGCATTCATTCGTTTGATCTAAATACTGGTGAGACTTATATGACTTGGCAAATTCCTTCACGCTTATCGTCGAATGTCCAGAACATGAATTTTTCCGTTTAAGGAATTAACATCGTTAACATTAACGTTTTCAGAATAAATTTTGCAAAAAAAAAAAAAAAAAATTGAGTAAAATACAAAGGTTCTCAACGATAGTATGCCGGGAGTGAAAGCGAGTGTAGGTTGCGTTTTGCAGAATTAAACCTTCTTCAGGGTGTAGCTAAATTGAGATAACAATACAGTGAGAGGGGATCATTAATAATCATCAAAACTTCATAACGTTTGTTTTGAAAGGTTGACTTTACCTTGTGGCTCGAATCTCATCGTTCTATGGATATCAGGTTGCGTCAACACGCGACTATCGCTTAATCATCTCCGCGGCGTGAAATGTCATTTTTGCGGACCACCATTTCCATCATTCTTTATTCGCCGTAAAACAAAGCAGGTGTCGTCGTCGGAGAACAAAGAAAATTGGATGGCTATAAGGGTGGTTCTGGGAAAGCTTCAATCGCGAAGTGAGCTTTGCGGCAAAAGGTGCCTGGGGTAGAATTCTTCCGTCAAAGCCGTTAGGGTGATCCATAGGTTACTTACTCTCGAGTGTAGCTCGGCAGTTAAATGGACGACGAATGCCTCGAGGCCATTACGAGGGTTAATCGCTTCACCGTATGGCCAGGAAAGATGCCAAGAAGAGAGTCGAACGTCCTGCGAAAACTTGGCTGCCTTCCGCCGCCTGCAGACGTGACTTAAATCGTATTCGAAACGCGAGCTTTACGAACTGTCTCACTAACACTAGGTGCTTTTAGAAACGAAATCAACAACGTCGTTTCTCAGACGCGTATACAGATCCGCACTCATAAATCGACTCATAATATCCTCCGACTCCAATCATCCCGATGTTATTCAGGTCACTAGAACGTAGATTCGTTAACTCGCTGGACGGCAGCAGGCATTTATCGAAGCATAGGAATCAATTTTCCGCCAAAGGACTGTGAACAATGGGACTTGATTTTTTATCGGAATGAATAGAGCAAATCTCTTCGTACACACTTGAAAGCTAGCTAGGCAGCTAGCTGCCTCGATGGAATCGCCGTTTCGTTACTCAAGTTAGTAATTGCGCTCAGGTTTGGTTACCGTTTCTATCGTTTACCCTTCGTACAGGTATTCAATCAAGTCAAGAATTGGTCAAAAAAGCTGGCAGGTAGCTGAGTAGAAGATAATTACACGATTATTGGGCGGGCGGGAGTTAGTCGAGAAGTTAGTCGAGGCGCGCAGTTCATTCCTCGAGATTTCTATGAAAGGTGGGGAATATTACCGGGTCGGAGAGGCGGGTCGACGTTGATTAGATTAAACTAGATCAGATTAGAAGACGTGCCTTGCGCGCCAAAGTCGCGGAATTCTCAGGCTGCTCCAAGTCTTGTTTAATTTTTATTTTTATATTATCTACCGACTCGGGGTTGAAACCAGGCCGAAGTGGCCTGGGATATAGAAAATACTAGACGGAGGGAAAGCCAAGCCGCGGGCTGAACAACACCAGCTACCCGCGATGGGACTTTGACAGGTGATGCGTAAGATTCAACGAACCCTTGCTAAGTCCTGTGACGAGCCCTGTTCTCTCTCTGCTGACAACGTATCTCGCATAGGTGTACACCTATCCCTGCGCGTATTGCACATATGTGTGAATCGATGCATGTGTTCGTACATCCTCTAGCCACGGTGACAGGGAAACCCCGTCGGGCACGCATCTATATTTTATGGCTAGCATACGTGCCGGGAGGCAGACAGGCTACAGGCGGTTATCGAAGCGAGTACGGATTTCCACCCATGTATAAGTTACGCGGACGTATGCACGTGTGTAACTCGCGTTGTTGGTTATTAATAACGCTGGCCGTTCGGAAAGAATAATTAATCCCAGGGTATACGGCATAGTTGAAGATTCGATCAGACGGTGGGAACTGATATGGCGCTGCATATTATTGAAGACAGCAAATGATTGTGCGAAAGGATTCCGATCACGATAAATTTTCCAATTTATCCAATCGAGTTTTGCAACTGTATATTCTACCCAAAAATAACCGCGATCCAAACTCGTCGATTGCGTTTTTATTCTTGAATATAATGTTGGTTGGAGGCATTTTTAATCTTGTTTTTCTAGTAAAATTCTTTACGTCAATGGATACGTATTTTTCGTGCTTTCGAATAGTTTCCGTGAAATTTTTACCGTGCATTTTCCCCGTTTCACCAGTATGAAACAAATTTAGAGCTCGCGCTGCGATTGAATTTCATATAAAAAGTTGCAGGGCTTTCTGGGGTATGAAGATTAATGAGACTGAAAAATTAACTAGTTAACGTTTCGGCCCAAGTGGTGGCGCTTCTCAGAACGAATATGTTTTTACATCTGTCACAACCAAAAAAAGCAAAACAAAATCTTAAATATCATGGAAGTAATTAATATGCCACCGAGTTATAAATTGTTCAACAATATTACACATCACTAGGAGGAGTCTTCTATAATACAAGGGTTCTTCGTCTAAAATACTAGTCTGATCGTAGTTTAAACTATGATAGGACTCAACCATATGTCCAGTTAATGCAATATAATTTTCTTCACAATCATAAAATTTTGATGAATGAAATTCGTATACTTCAAATTTATATTTGCTTTCAGAAATGCTGTGAGAAATTCACTTTTTATGTATCATACTTTTCAAAGACTTTTCGTTTCGCTTGTGCTCTTTTCGTGTATCGATTCAGTTAAAGGAGAGCATACTGCTTCACTGCTACGTGACTATGATAAATTCTCAAGCTTTCAACGGTGATCGCATAAGCTTGTTTACTATATTGAGAGACAAATAGTCCGGTACATTCAGAACGCAAGATTCTTCCTCACTATCCGTATACGAACTAAACACATCATTCGGATCGCTTAATGACACGCACTTCGCTAATCAGGCGAGTGTATTCAATCACCACGCTCACATTCGAAGAATAAACCGGAGATGGATCTTAATATATATTCTACAGATATAGGTTAATTGTTCAGTGAGAAAATATTTTTTTATTTTAAATACGCATGAATAAAAGAATGGAACAAATCGTAAAGCAATTTGCTGATTTTGATTGTATCTCGAATATTAAGTGTATGTTTGATCGACGCGAATCTTTGCTCTGTTCCGTGCCGAACACAAAATCATAGAAATTTCGACCAACAGTCGTTTGCAACGTGGTTACTCCGAGAGATCGTGACTTAAGGGTGCGGGTAAAAATTCCGAATTGTTAAAGTTTAGACTGGCCGTTTCCTGAAATGTAGAAATTCCGAATGGTTGAAACTCTGAATGGTCAAACCGCTAATAAAAAAGGATTTTGACTGTTTGGGATTTTAACCATTGTTAGCTTCGATGAAATTCTGATTCAGATCTTCGGCACTTTTGAATTTAATATTTTGAAATTATGTACTTACTATTCGGAACTCTGACAATCCGATCGAACGACCTTTCGGTTCGAACTTTGACAATTCGATACTTCGACCCGCATCCTATTCACTTGAAAACAAAATCAATAGTTGCAATTCCTTGATATTCATACATATCAAGTGATTTATATTGATTCTCATAGATATTCTATTCTGCGTGATTCACGTTTTCACTGATTTCCGTTTATTTGTAACGGCACCCCTGATTTCCAAGGATTATATAACTATAAATCACAATAAATCACCATCACTTAACTAAAAAGCTGCGATCGAAATCACTTGGTAAACTAGAGATGAACGAAAGCACACAGCAACACAAAAATCAATAGGAAATACTCGACATCGACGTTAATGAATTGAAACCATGTTGGTTTCACCGCAAGACTTACAACAATTTACGCGATGATTTCGAACCTGCAATTGCCGCGAGACTTCGCATTGTTACACAATATACCGTTTCTTCGATTTCCGATTTGATTTCCAACCGGTAAACTCGTAATGACCTCCTTGGGTGAATGGCGCCTGGAGGGATTTAGGGGTAAAAAAAAGAAGGAATAAAAATAAAACGTTCTTTTTTCCAGGGTAATAATAGGCGGAGAGTGACGTAGCAGAGCTCAGGAACAGGCGATGAGGCGGCTGGCATACTCGGCGGCCCTCGGCAAGGGCCCCGGCCGCCCGGTCAGCGCCACTTGAACGAGGCACGAAGAGGTTCTTTACTAGTCGATTTTTCCACCAACCTTGAACCCGCAATTCCCGGTTCCGCACTCCGTCCTCGTCTCTTCGCGAGGCCAGGTCCTCCAGGCCGAAGTGCATCCTGACCGTTTCTTTCTCCGACAGGACCAATGAGCAGGGCGCGGGATGGGCTCGTCCTGGCTCGCGGCCCTGCTGCTCACGGTGACGGTGTCCACGTTCTCCGGAGCTAACCCGACCTCGGCATCAACCTCCCCATCCGATACGGAAGGATCCTATCTCGAGAAGGTGAGTTTCCAACGAGCAGAGGACGAAGCGGTTCCGGGCCCCTGGTTTCGACCAGGCTCTGGCATGAGGGTTGTTAAAGGGGCGAGGCGCCATTTTATATCCCGGTTGGGAAACGGGTAACGTCGCTAGTGCCTCGCTCCGTTGACAGTCGTATCAGGGTCAAGGGGCGATGCGAATAGAGAGAAGTTTACTCGCTCCGGTAATTCCTTGGGAACTTGGGAGGAGGTTGGATGGGCAAAAATCGATACGTACCTATGATTAATCTTATTACGAGTCTGTCGGACATGGAGTATTTGTCTCGTGAGATGAGCTCTTTGAAAATGGGAAAACGGGAAATACTAAAATTATTATTATTATTGTTAATATGAGATTCGAGAGAATATTTTCTAGGAATTGATTGAAACGGTTTTTCGTTTTTTTCTTCACCAGTCAATTCAATATTGCTATTTGCCGATTGGAATTAATGTTCGTTCGATATTCCATGATACCAGCATGAGATAAAAAAAGGTTTTGTGAACTTGTTGAAAATAGTCTCCTAAATGAAATGAGCCATCAAATAGTGAAATCAAACAAATGTATTAGATTTTTGATAATTTTGAAGCTGTTTAAAATCAAGTATCGATACCTAAACTTTTGTTTACGATTCTGGTATTTTCTTGTATTTTTCTATTTTTAAAGAGCTGCTTCGATTAAGAATATAACAATTTGATAAATACTCAATGTACGATTATCGCTAATAAAATTAATAAAAAGTAATGATTATGGCCAAATAACTTCCGTAAGGCTGAATGGGACGCTTTTGAAATAAAAACATAGTATAGCAGAGGCTTAGAAAGTCTCTTTTAAGCTAATCCGGTTACATATAACTACGAAACTCCCCGTGACGTACGAAAAAAATTTGAATTCTGAATTTTATCATTGATCATGGAATAACTCGCATTACATTTGATTCGCAAATGCATTCTTCGTAGATCGTCTGAGTTAGATTTTGAGCAGCAATGATGTATTTACTGCCTAAGCACAAGTTTTTCACCTGTAAATCATAACGATTGCAGATATCCGATTTGTTTTATCGACCGACGAGCGCAACAACAAAATCTGTCTAATTTTCAGACAATCAGTAGTGTATTCAATTATTCGTAAAAATGAAAAAAAAAAAAAAAACTAGACGGCTTTTCCGGTTATAAATAAAAATGAAAAAACTTGCCGTTGATAAAACAATTCTTACGGTTGAAATCCAGTGTTCAAACATGTTTTTCTAAATCACAGGGACCTTCCTTCGAATCATATTTAACCCGACGACGTTCAGTTACACCTTTTAAACCTCCGTCTAGTCTGTCTTTTGTCTCGACCTATTTTCGAGCCTTGTACCGTGAGTCCCATAATCCTCAAAATGCCGCCTCCCCTCCGCTGACTTCACCCGTTTCTCAGGCCAGCATAGAGGAGGCCCTGGCGGTGATCGAGGCTGCGTCCACCGGATCTCTCGGGGAAGCTTGCGCCACCGGTTCCGGTTACAAGTCCCTCCTCGCCGCTCTGGATCCTCGCCGGTACGACACGGCTCGTCAAAAGGCCGACATGGCTGCGATGATGCTCCAAGACCTGGGTGTCGCTCGCCACAACAGTACGTATAGGAATATCCTAAGCCCCGCTTGTCACCAACAGGATATTCCGCAATGCCTGACGAACAGCTGGGTCGCCGCAAAACAAGGTTTGATTGGCAGGGGATTCTCATACGTAATCCAGCGTCAGACGCAATTGTGTCTCCTTGCAGTCCGGGAGATGACATTACATTTGTCACCGAAACGCGAGAGTATAATTCCGAATGCAGTTAGATTTCGGTAATAATATTGCTCGTGATATAACAGTTCGGTCAAGTTTATAGGAATATACGAAATCAGTTACAACTCGGAGATTTCGTTGTGTCGTATTATATTACACGTACTGTTTTGGCAAAGCATTTCCTTCGAGGTGAAGGAGACTAGACTATCTTCTTTAGAAATATTTGTGCAACATTATCATATTTATAATTACGGGCATGTGGTACGACATGCCGGCACTCCGAGAATATTATTTTCAACATATTGGTACTTAAATTTCGATCAGTTGAAGACGTGACCGAAACCAGAATTTCCCTCATTCTGAACTTGTTGTAGACCTTGGATACCTGGACGAAATTTTATTTCGTCGTCCGTTCCGGCAGCTAAATATTACTGAAATGATGGAAGAACTGAACGAAGAAATAAAGACAAAATAAAAAAAAATTAGGTGAAAGGACCAGCGGTCGTCTTCCAATTTCACCCACACGACTTACGCGGATTCGAAGGGTCTCGAAACAGGATTACGGAAGTTTCGGGAATGGTCGTATCGTGAGCAGGTTGTTACGCCAGGTCGAAATTACACCGCGACGTAGAATATGCAGATCGACATCCTCCACGGATCGATTATCAGCTAATGAACGTGTGTCGGGTGCCAAAATCGCTTACCCTGATTCGATAACTGCAGCTAGGTGTTTTTGCAGTGATTGATTCGATTCGATCAATTCCCGACAAGGTCCTTCAGCCCACTCCCAATCTCGGTTCCTGGATTTCACGAGTATACTACACCTACAAGCATATATATAACAAACGCGTCATTTTGCGAATACCTTGGCACCTCGCAAACGGATATCCTCCCATACCCGGTCACCCACTTCCGTCAAGCCTCAACTGCACCGAATTCTGGTTCCCAGCTCTCCTGGACGCCGTCGCACGGTCGCTCCTCGCCTCCGTCGACGACGCCGTCGCCACAAGAGTCGTCGCGCTGAACGCATCGACAGGGATCGTCGTCGGGTCCACCTGGTGGGAACGGGCCCCCGGGGGTGTGGGCGAACCCCTTCGCGCCCGGGACGAGAACCACGCTCTCGAGTCAGGTTCCCGGCCGGATCCAAAGCTCCCCTGGTTCGAGGACGCCGACACGAGTCCTGGGCTCAGGTTTGATTACTGATTTTCATCGAATCGCGGCCCCCTCGACGTCAACGGCACCGAGTAGTCTTGGAAAATTACGTAAATGACGAACGGATGCTATGGATGACTGAAGTTGCTTTTCGTCGAGGGGGCCGATGGGGATCGGTGCATACATGTACATGCAATGTATACGGATCAGAGTGGCCCTTTATGGGGTTGGGAAGAAGCATTTCACCCTGCCTCCTCCACCTCCTCCTCCTCCTCGTCCCTCAAATCGACTTCCAACGAATAAATCAAAATCCACGCCAAAGTCAAACTCTGTATCTGAATTACGATTTATGGCGTTTGTATGAGCCAGGTTTTATTTTTCATTTGAATAACGTTGGTAGTGAGGACATTTCGGGTTATTATTTACCCCCAAAGTTTGGTGAACATTTTCAGACACCTGAAATTCATTTGAATAAAAGCTCTACAGTCAGTACTATAATATATGGTTGGAACAATATTCGTAGGGAAGATATTTCATATCTACGGCTGCGAGACAATGAAATTTCGAAACAACAGTGACAATGTACCTTCGATTCGTTCAGTGAATTTCGGATTCTTTGATATTGAACGAACGTAAGGAAAAATGATAACTCGAAATACTCCGTGAAAAACTAACGCTATTCAAATGGCAAAGGACACGTGCTCACAGGCACAATTCTAGTATCAGTTTCGCCTGGGTTGTAATTTATTTATTTGGTAACGGTTTTCGGTGGTGGTAGGGTCACATTTTGTCGACCCTTATTATAGAGCCACTCTGACATAGATATACACGTACAATGAAATATGTATGTACATACCTATGTTTTATCGTCCTCTTCCTCAATGTTCATTCACTATAATTCTTATATACTTATGGATATACGCACCGCAATTTCATTCGCCCGCACACACGTCTGCCCACCACTCGCTAAATCGCACTTTCCGTTTAAGCTGTCGTCGCACTTGCACAAATTTCGCTTATAAATATTATATATTTATATATTGTTACAATATTATATACACACTTCGTATTTTATACTTGCTACAATATTGATTGCTATTAGTTTCAACTCTTTACTTAATTTTTATATACATTTATATATACGTACTTATTATTATATTTTATATTGCACAGCAATTGAAACTCGAGCAAGATTTTTTCATCGTTTGAATTTAATGTGTATATATATATATACACATACGTATATCAATATAACGCACCGACAATCCGTATAATTTTTCTCTCGCGTGGAAATCAGTTTCAAATTGTATCCTGCGTTTCGACACTTCTCCGCAGTCTCAATCTACAGCCGGGTGTATACTTTTCACGTCACATTCACTTGCCGCGGTCTGCTCCGCGGAGCTGAAGCGCGTCGCGTCGCGAATCCGAACGTGAACTGAGATCGAAGTAGACGGTATAGGTATCTTTCACCCGGTGGACACCCAAAATTCACAATATCATCGCCATTCATCCCCACTTCATCGCTATGCGAACGTCAGGTCATAGAAACTCGTGCGAGAGACGAAATAACGTCCTCGTCTGTTTTGAAACTGTTTGTAAACTGAGCTGAGCTTGTAGAGCAAAGTCGAATTGTAAACCAGCGTTTGGATTACTCGTTTCATCGATAGTCCAAACACATCCAGAGTTTCAAACTCCCGGTACAATGACAGAGGTGCCGTTACACCTTCGACGATTAGCCACAATGTAAAGTAGATTCGTCGGTGATTCGAGCCGTATAAGTGATCTCGAAGAAATTATACGTACAGTTACGCCCAGATCTTGTGAAGAGCTCAGTTGATGTGAAATCCAGAGGATTTGAGGGTGAGTTTGAAGTTTCTATGGCGGTGTGGCGTTTGTGTGTGATCCCAGGTCGCCGAAGTTCATGCAGTCACCACCGATTGAATCCTACAGGGGGTGGTGGACCCTTCCGTACTTCTCATGCAAGGAACATCGCTGGCTCATCTCCTACAGCGTCAGCGTGCCGCCTCCGAATCGACACGGGTTAGTATTTCACCAATTACGCGGTGATCCTTTATCGAGCGATCCTCGTGTAATGAATACGCACTCTACCGATAATGTCGAGCATTGTGCAACTTCCGAGGGCTGTAATTTCATCCAAAGGGACCGCGATTAGTTTACTCTGACGATTTGGGAAATACAGAGTATAAGGTACATGGATTCGGTTACGTCGTAGTTTCTGCTTCGACAAAGACTCGTACGCGTATGAAGGTTTGAATTTAGTTGATCGGTTGACCGATCTCAACTGTCGAGATATACAACTCTAAAGAATAGAGACAACTGCAGTACGAACAAAATAAATTGCGACACAACTAATTTCTTCAACATGGCTATAAGTAATTATAAAAAAGGCTGGACGAATTTTTTCTCAATATTTTCACATTTAGTCGGATAAAGTTGAAGAATTTTATAAAGAAATTTCTTTTTCACTGAAAATTTATTGATATGCGAAATCTTGAATAACAAAATACTCGTATTACAGGCAGTTTGACATAATTGTCACAAATTTCCAATGATCGATTGAATGAAACATGTTTCAGACATTTATCTGATTGATGAACCGAAAAATTGATGCGATTGTATCCATGTATTTCTCGTCTATCAAAGTAAGCTCGTATCGATCATTTCTTTAATTTTCACGCTCGTTTGTACAAGTTCGTCGAAAATTTCCATACGTATCGCGAAATCACACTTTGATATAATTAGCTGCGGATCCCGAAATTATCACAAAATTCAATTATGGATTATGTCTGGGGCCCCGATCCCATCCTCAGCCCTCCGATATTACTCTATGATAATGAAGTAATTAACGATTTCGAACTGATACATAGGCAATTTGCGAATCACCAATTGTTACCGGGGCGTATTTGTAACAGAGGCGCTCGTCGGCAAACTGCCTCACGTATTAAGTATACAACAAGGGTATCACACTCAGGTTTGGCAAGTATAATACAAACTCATTACCGGGCTGATTTTCATCGTAGCTCAATTCGTATTCACAGCTTGTCGGAAAATTGTTGTTTATTTTTCATTCGAATCGATTGTGAATTGAATTCGTTTTAAGGAAAGCTGAATATTCTGTGCCGGTCGTCAAGCGAGCAAATCACTCCACCAAAATTCTCCAAGTTAAACGTACGTCGATTTCCTGTCATGAAGGTTTAAAAAAATAAATAGATAAACTTGCAACATGATTCGAGGAAATGATGAAGTTGTAATTACAAAAAAATAATTCAATCTCGAAGTGGCAAAATTTTCGGTTTACCAATTGGCAACAATTTAGTATAATATTTGACAGTAACTTCAGACTCCGGTACATGATCAGTTAACCTTCGTATTCGACGTACTCTTGGATATAATAATAAAACGACGTAACGCAGGTCGAAAACGGATTGGTACCTTCCCTTCAGGTCTCACGGGACAACGAAGTCTCACGTTGATGATTAATTTGGTTCCTACATACACATTTGATTTACGGTATTGCCGAAATTGTTATAAGAGTGGAGGGTCGAGATCCGGTAGCTTCCCTCATCAGTTAATCAGCAACTTTGATGTCAAAGTTGGAAAGGCGATATCAAGCATCCTCGAGGCGAATCGACTGCGTAGCTCGAATACATCGGTAATTAGGGAGAGACACTCGAGAATCATCCAGGAAGCGTACGTGTTAAACATATCGGAAATCGATGTACCTTGCCGTAGAGTGAAATCCGATCCTCGTGAACATTATTCAGTAAAGTATATCAGTCGTGTCGCTACATATTAGCGAATAATTCACGATGTCTGACTCGGCTCCAGGATCCGGGATTTCCTCAGCATGGACGTCGACGTGAGTGACCTGGAGGTGAACCAGTGCGACCTGGAGCAGACGACGCGCGAAGAAGCATCCTCTGAGAACCAAATCGCGTCTTTTCGAGGGACCCACAAGTGCCATTCGACAACACAGGTAAGTGCGGAGGTCAGATTCCCGGGGCTTTTTTCGTTGTTCTTTGCCGCAGCAGACGGTGGGAAAATAGTTTCAGATCGTTACTGCGAGTTTGAGTTTTCCCGAAGATCGATTCGACCCGATTTCTTGAGTGTGGAGGCGGTTGACGGTGTCTGAATGAGTAAGATGTGGGGAGCGAACTTCTTGGACAAAGTTTGACGGGCTTCTTTTCTCTGTTTCTCCTCCTCGACGCCTTTCTCTGTACATATACATACATATACCTGTATAACGCTTTTGTTCCCGAGTCTCGCGTATATGCTTTTTCCTCACTTTCAGGACTTAAAAATAGCTCTCTCAAGTGTCAGTCCGTTTTTCCTTCATATTTTCTTATTTATTCTTAACGAAGTACGCGCACAGCCACCATGAGACGCATAAGGTACTACACGCCATTCGTTTCAAGTAAGGATGTTTGCTGTGGCGGAAAAGAAAACCCGGCATGAGTACGAGGATCATCATTTTGCATTTAATTCTTTCGGCACGGCAGGGAATCCGATGTTTCTTTTACGAGGACGTTGAATCATTATATTTTACATAACTGACACACCCACCGCGTTTACGATAATTTAATAACTGCGTCCTCGAAATTTAATTATACATTTTTCATTCCAACGTCTCTTTATTACAGAGAATACCAAGACCCGAACATTTGAGTCACGCTTATACTCACCCAGTGACAGTTCTATTTAGTAGAAACCACGAATAACTTCGCACCCTGTTTTTATGTACCACACGCTCCGTGTCTCGTCGCATTATCATCAGATTCCACGTAAAAATATATGCTTCTGAATTTTTTCACATTTCTCGTGTATTGACGCTCGCAAACTTACAATTTTGGCCATCGTTTTTTTTTTTTTTTACTCATTTTGAAATGCAATTTAATAAAGTAAAATTTCCCACTATAGTATACGAAAAAAGGCAAGTCCAATTATCCGACATAAGTTTTCTACGTAGTATAATTTATTCTGTTTGAAATATAACGACAGCGAGTGAATTTTTTCTCTAGTATTTTTACTTCATTTTTTCAATTTATGATGCTATAAGTCACGCAAGCCGGTACTGATACTTTTGAGCGGGCAAAACTGCACCGGCTTTATACGCTGCGATATTTTACTCAACACATGCAGACTGATCAAATCTCGAGCTTGGATTCGCTCACCAGCGGTGAAGACTCGAGAGGCCGAGAAATACGGTTAGCTGCCTGGGCTACTTACGCGTAAAGCGGGTAGCAACAAATTTAAATTTACTCAACAAACACATACAGGCGTATTGTACAGCTACTCTCGCCGCGCGAGGAAATCCCCTCGGAATCCAAACGTGGGCGTAGAAATATCCGCATACATCCGATACAGGGGCGAGTTCCACTCGATCCGATGAACGCGAAAATATTTAATTGAATTTTTCAATAAACGATTCTTAATTCCGATCAAACATCGGAGACCCGAAGCTCCGATCGTGAGCTTGACACGAAAACTCGAGCGGAAATGCTTGGCCTGCTTTCGTAGGTGACAAGTTCCCCGTGTGCGAACACATACACGCGTACATCGGATAAACTTTGAGTTCCGGCCGAGCGAAAGGCCTGCTTCAAATAATTTGAAAATAAGCCCGGAATCGCGTGTTTCTCTCTTCGTCTTCCGGTGGGCAAGGCGATGGATTTCTTTTGAAAAGGCAATTCTTCGAGGCGTGGTTCCGGGTCGAGTATCCTCCCTGGAGAATCTTGGGGTAAGATCTATACGTCGAACTTTTTGTCCCATGCATCAGTAAAATTCTGTGAAGACGTATATTTCTCGGCTCGAATCGACGACTTTCCGTGCCCGAAAATGTGAAGCGTCAAGGCAACGAAATTTTGGTTGGGAATTTTATCTGTTCGGCACAAATGTTAGCTTGAATCAAAGAAATTTCTTACTCTCACTAACTCATCTTTAGTTGACAAAATTTAATTTGATTTCTCCGGAATATAAAGTTTCGGCGAATTGAATAAAGTCCATTTACCGTCACAATATTTTTATCAAGTTTGTATACAAAACTAGGACTTTACTCGTCCTCCGTCAGCCCATTTTTCACGTAGAAGGGGATAAAATTTTATTTCAAAAAGTAATAACTTTCATTACAGAGCTGACCGAAATACTCCTCGCGCAATTTAAGCGCGAGGTACGCAGATGCGGTTTTATTTTCGCATTTTTCTTTTACGGCAATAACGACTTTTGCTCGGTAAATCAATTCGGATGTAGCAAAGGAAAATTTTCCTCGCTTGAAAAATGTTTCGAAAAAAAATTCAATCCCTCTCTTCGCTTCAGAGGGATTATAGATGTGTAAAACTATGCATATACGAGCCTAATTCAGTGGTTTTTATTACAAACAGCAATAGGATTTGTCTGATCCGGGATAACTAAGTAAATATACATTTATACGATACAGGCGACAAACTTGGCCAGCAAAGTTATACATATAGATAATAATACATACGACCCACGCACATTTCGAGCCCGCGTGAAAAAGAGGCAATTCTTGCAAGCGCCTTGAAGGTGAGACCTAATTTAAAGGCTGATCCACAGAGGTGGTGGCTTTTGTCCCTTCAGAGCGGTTAAAAAAAAAATCTAATTTTCTCACAACGCTATGACTTTCTTGAACCGAGATAACATTCCATCGCTAAAAAGTGCGGTAATACTTTTCTATCGTCCTGCAAGTTTGAATGCCCGGCGTCAAATCGAAGTTTCTTATACTCGCGGAAAATTGGCGACTCGTTATTGGCAACGAATTAAAAAATGATTGCAGTGCGAGTATCAGAGTCCTGCAAGCCGAGTCAACGGAAAGACGGTTGGTGCCGGGTGGATGAAGGGTGCCTACGTCTGCAGATGTCGTCCAGGGTTTTATACAGCCGGGCATCATCAGTCTGGGTTTAATGGGACGCTCGTGGAGGGTAAGCATCATCCTTGTTGCATAACTTCCCTCATTATAACTTGATCGCGCGTGCCGTTGACAGAGAGGGAGTTTCCTCTTGTGCGTTGCATGATGTAAGTATACCACTGCGCGTATAATGTGCGAGAATTCATTTCAATAACGCAATTATCGCACAGATCTTGGGTTCGATTTGTCGGTATTCGTTGGCTAATGGTGAAAAAAAATTTTCATCTCGCCGTTCACCCATCGATTTCTTTTTTCTTTCGAATTCTCGAATCGCTTATCCTCGTAATTCGGTGTTCGAATTGAGTGTTGATTAACGACACTCCTCTCCCTCGACCAAATAGTATCGAGCACCTATAAAATTTCCAAATTCCCTGAGGCCTTGCGTGAGCAGAACCAATTTCTTGCCGCATTCCTGTTTTAACGCGGGCAGCTTGACCAGGGTGAGAAACGGGATTCGATATACGAGACTCCGCGGAATCGTTAATGCTGAATAATTCCGTCGAACGAAGACTAGCCGCGAGTAGTATAGGGAGCCGATTTCGCTCGGGAATCAAATCTCTTTAGCATATGCAGTCCCTCGCTTTAGAGCGTTAACGACTGTCCAAGGCAGCCGAGCTGTAAAGGGACCGTGACTAGCTCGGCTCGGTCGAGCAATCAACTCGGAATGCAATTTGCAATTTGCAGGTCAGCTTTACGTCCCGTGACCCGAGCCTAAGACCACGGTAATGCGACACGAGTTGCTCGCCGCTTGTAATATGCACATGTATTACACTTCCGAGTTCCGACACTGGATCGAATTCGAGAAATTAGCATTTCGTCAGATCCTGCATCTTGATCGTGACCCCTGACGGAGAACGATTTCCGCAGTATTATGCCGCGCCAGATATTCCGACAGCTAATCGAGGTAGTTCCGAGCAAATTATTCGCGGCTTTGACTTATCAAGGCAGGAAAGAGACGTCCCAAATTGCCGAACACATCGAGTTTGTATAATTCGAAAAACGCTATTCCCACTGTAACGGCAAGCGTGATTTCAGCTGCGTGGAAAGAGATGAAGGAGAACAAGACCGATCTGTACGAGCGGGTTTTCCGGTGCTTGGCCTGTGCACCGGGATGCAGTTCGTGCAAAGGCCCGGAACCTTGTCTGGCCACCTATAATTGGCCTTTTAGGTGGGTACCGTACGCTAATGATCACCGGGATATCGGTGTATTCTTTACTCCCCGACGAGAGTGATCGGAGCGCATTATTTTACCTTTGAAGGATCGCCCTGCTCACCGTGTCGGTCTCCTGTGCCTTCGGAACCGTCGTTCTGGTCGGTTATATGTACCAGCATCGGAAACTCAAGGTCTTTAAGGTCGCCTCGCCAATTTTTCTCTCCATCACGCTGCTCGGCTGCGCCATAATGTATTTAGAGGTTCGTACGAGAAGGTATACGCATACGTAAGTACGAGTATGAACCCAATTGCCATCTACCGTCATCGTTTTACGTACCTTACACTAAGCTTTTCATCTCCAATATACGCGAAGCCACCGCCTTCTCCTCACATTTCGAATTTTTCTCTGATTTACCTCAGCGCGTGTATTCAGTTTGCAATATTAGGCTTTTCCGAAAAAAATTAATACGCTTGTAAGTTTCTCGGATGCGGACTCTTGCGTTTCAACCTGCATTGCTATTCTTTCGCATCTTCGCTTAAGCGATTTAATTTTTTTCGATGTTTTATATGAAAATATTTTCACAGTACGTATAACCTGTTTCCGATTCCGCGGTCGCACGGAAAAAGCAATATTCTATTATTTTAGCTACCGTTCGTTCGACTCAATCACAGGACCGACGTAATTACTGCTGAAAATCAATTCCTCTTCAACCTTACGGCCTTGTCCAATTGATCGGAATTGTAGCTGGCCTGTGGTATACGTATAAATAGAAGAAGTGAAACAACTCGCTGCATCGTGTATTGATCGGCTTTCAATTTCAATATAGATGGCTGCAATTTTTCCCGTCTTGGATATCTATTCTTGTATCGCGACTAAGTGGAGCAGGCATCTTGGCTTTTGCATCACGTACACGGCGCTCCTAATGAAGACGTGGAGGTAAGTCTTGTCGTTGAACGGAAATAAGCCTCCATATAACCGGATCCTCAATTTACAGATAGCTTTTTTGCCACTCAGGCTGGCGCAAGAATTGAATTTTTGGTGTTTTTTTTATTTTTAGTTTTTTTTTTGTCATCACTGTTTTCATTTTCCATGAAAAAACAAATTTATCCACATGAAAAACTCGCTTTGTAGAATCGAAAAAATTCCATGAGGTTGAATTAACTTTCACGCGAATTGTATTTATGAGTAAAGTGTGAAGCATGGAAAAAGATTAAAAAAAAAAAAAGAAACAGAGTGGCTGCCTGAAATATTCGTATGAGCTTTGTTTCGTTGTGAATTCGCGAGAAATGCAAACATCCAAGCTTCGACCACGTAACCGATGTGTCACGCTACGAGATTGTGACAGAAAATCCAATTCGAATCGATAGACTCGTTAATTTCCAATTTGAAGAACGTACCAACCTGATTGCTGTAGATACTGTACATCGCGCATACACACGAAAGCGCGGAGATGAATGGAATGGAATGGAATGGAATGAAATGAAATGAAATGAAATGAAATAAAATATGTACGGTATGAGTTGAATAAAATGTGACGTTATCGTTGCTAACCGATGCTGCCTGTCACCGAAGTGCAATCGTAATGAGTGGCTGTAGAATACATTCAGTAAATCATATATCGATATTGTTTTATGCGTCAAAGATAAACATGAGTTGTAATCGTTGTACTATTCATTCAAACTGAGCCGTAGGTAATGGTCTCCGTACAAATACAAATAAATTTCCACCTAGCTCTGAGCTGCTCAAATTGCGATCACCCGCAAAGATCACGGACGGTCAGTAATACATACCTTTTTGACCAATCAATGTTGTATTACAAATTCGCTAAATGGTTCGCTGAATTTAAAGATTTACACGTTAGTTTTTCACTGGTAAGATAAAATTCGCCGAAAACTGACAACAGACTTTCAATTCTCGTCCAGTCATAATTAAGTGTCACTGCTGTCGGTTGGACAGACGATTTATTGTCTTGCAATGGCGAGCAGCAACGCGCGTGAATATTCAACGGTGCGCTATGGGCCACGGTTCGATATTCCGTTGCATCTAGCCAGCTCATCCGTCATAACATTCCTCGATATCCCAACAGAGTGTCTCTGACCTACCGAGTAAAAAGTGCACACAAGGTAAAACTCACGGACAAGCAGCTCCTCCAATGGATGGTTCCGATCCTCTTGGTGATGCTGATCTATCTGGGAACCTGGACTCTGAGTGCTCCACCGATTGCCGAAGTGATCGCCGACAGCCACGGTCTCCTCTTCAACCAGTGCTCTTTCAACTGGTGGGACCACAGCATGGCTATAGGTTGGTATTGATTTCAGGATCGATTAAAACCGCCGTATAAATCATCTTCCATTTTCCGTGGTTCATCACGCCCATCGAGTTTAAGGACAGTAGGTACCGCATCACTGGGACAGATTGATCGAGGTAGATTATCACCGCTACCGGCTCTTGGCGGCGATCGAAAGTTGTTGCGTTTCGTGATCGAACACCTGGACACTGCGGTAACGTCGTCGTAATTCTCGTCTCCGTTTTAGTTGTTTATCGGCATCCACACCACGTACGGTATTAGCGTGATCCCCGCGTCGTTCGGGATATCGTATTAGCCTAATCGTTTATCGATTATCTTTTTACCTCGTGTAGCAGGTCCCACGCACAGTGTCACTCGTCCCTGCTTAGGCTAGACAAACGAGCCGGGCTTAGGACACGCCTGTAACGAAAGAGCAGGTTAAGACGGTAGATTAAGTCCATTGGTGTGCCGGATTTTTAGGGCCAAGCTCGCGAAGATTTCACCGCCCGATTTAACCTGTTTGCTGTGATACATTCGCTGTGAATTTTAAAGACCTTTGCCTCGGGGCGAGAACGTCGATCCGCGATTTTGAAGTCGCGCGGATAAGTGTCCGGTCTAATTATATCTTTGTAAGTTTTCATGTAATATCGTACCTACAATGGTCGCGTGTTCACTTCGGTATCAGTTCCGCGATCAGCTTGCGAAACACAAATTCGCTTAGCCTCGAGGTAAAATTTCAGGAACAGGACACGTAATTATTAGGGTCCCGCCCTCAGGGCTGACAACAGCAATGAAAAAGTCGAGGATCGGGTGATCAGGTCCACGAACCAGAGAATTCTGAACTATGCCGGGTTGTGTATTTCGGTTCACAGGTGAGGTAATCTTCTTGGCTTGGGGTATCAAGGTCTGCTACAACGTCCGGAATGCCGAGAGTCTCTTCAACGAGGCGCGCCTCATCAGCTATGCGATATACAACATCGCGGTAGTCAACACTGCCATGGTCGCGATTCAGTGAGTTCTCGTAATCCTCGTCGTTGTCGTTGTCATTGTATTTTTCATGTTAACACCGAACTCCCACGTTCAGCTCCGCATCGGATATCGATCACCTCTCTGTCCCCAAAGATCCAGCGCAATCTTACGCAGACTTGTTTTCATAATTATCTAAAAACGCATCGAATAATAGAGATTCGAATATCGTATCGAGCGTCATAAACTTCTGAACAAACTTCTTCTGTGCTTGATTTGTCCAGCCTGTTCATATTTCCGCAAGCGGGACCGGACATAAAATACCTCTTGGGATTCGCGCGTACTCAGCTCTCGACATCGGTGACGGTGTTCCTGGTCTTTGGCCCGAAGGTATGCATCTGAGAGAGACAAAAAGACACGTTTAATCGGAAAAAAGCAATTAGGGATCGATAGCCTGGCACGATGTAATTCTCACCACAACCAACCCGGCACAGGTACTCCGGGTACTTCGCGGTCAAGGAGACCAGTGGGACAGTAGAGCCAGAGGAAGAGCGGGTGTCAGCGCCAGTTTCTCGTTAAACGGCATTGGCCTGGTCCCGGAGGAAGCGGCAGACCTCACCCAGGAGAACGAGGAGCTCAAGGTACGTGACGAGGAGAGGCGGTTTTTTTGTAGATTTCCCGACAGTTAACCGCTCACGCATATCGGAAAATCGGTCCCTCAGGAAGAAATCCAGAAATTGGCGGCCCAAATCGAGTTCATGAAGATCGTCCACATGGAGATGCACAACAGGCACATCAAGCCCAAGGCTGGGGGATACTTCAGCACGCCGGGTCACGGTCATCCCTCATCGGCGCAGAGTCCGATCGCCAAAAGTTCGACGGCCAGTTTCATCCTGAAGGTAGATATAACCGTCGGGCGTCGAAACCGCCTCGGGCATTTTTAACTGCTCTTCTTCTCCAAGGCTCAACATTTTTGCCAAAGCGCGGTCGAGCGCGGGGCGACAGCGGCGGCCGCTGCGGCTGTCGAGGACTCCACCTTTCCCTCGGGGAGCCTGCACAGGGCTCGTCGTCGGGAGATGCGGAAGGAACGAGAACGCGAGAGGGAACGGGAGAACGAACGGGAACGCGAGAGGGTCGAGAGAGCGGAGAGAGCCGAGAGGGCCGAGAGGGCTAAGAGGGCCGAGAGGGCCGAGAGGGAGTCTCAGGATCAGGCGCAGAAGAGCGCGGAACGCGTCTGACTAGTGGTAAATAGTGAGGAGGTGAGTTTCCGGATATTAAATCACCAACGATTTCTACTCCCCGATAATTGCGTATTAAGAGCATTAGGTTAATCTCGGAGACTTCCGGGAAATTCAAGATTCCCATCTTTGAACGAATATTTCTGATATCTTTACCATTTACCGAGAACCCTGAAATTACAATTTCAAATATTTTTAATATTTTATCAATGTTTCTTCGGAACGTTCCTAATTGTTACGTGGATTTTTTTTTATCATAGTTTTCCTACCCATGTGCTTCATCATTACAACAGATTAAATTTTTCAATAAGCATTTATCATATTGTGACCGAAATTTTACCGATCTCTTTCCTTCACGGAAGTGGGTTGGGCAAAACATCGATACGTTTAATCAATTTTATTACGCGATCATCCTACATTGGGCAATCGTCGAATTATCATAATTATACTGCGAAAACTGGAATCATGACCATGTCAGACCATGTTTTTTGAAGTTGAGCCTGACCCGTAGAACTTTTGGCGTCCAATTACATCGATTACAGTAGTTACGCGTGGTGTTGAGAGTAGTTACGAGTTCAGTCTGCAGTCTGGCCAGCGGTTAACTTCACCCTCTCGTTAGCGCCGGTGTTGATAAATCGTTATCACCGTGGGCTCACGCAACAAAGACTCATTATCAAGCACTTAGCGTAATGTGTAACGCGTCCCTGGCTCAACAGGGGTGAAAGTTAATTGGGATAACTAGAGTAACGGTTAGTTTGTCGCACGCATGTAAAGAAGATCGCGCACTAAGAGAAATTTTTAGTTCCGGTCACCGCTCAGTCCTTAACTATATTCATTTTTTACCACAATTGAAAAATACAGTTGTAGGTAGAAAATAAAAATTAGATTTGTAGCTGTTACCAGAAAGTCTAGCATCCGTTACTATTCTTTCTCATTGGTATATTTTCTTGTAACTCTTGCGAAAATTTAATGCTTGTGCAACAATAAATTGATATTAAAGCCTTATTTAATTAAAAAAGTACAGTAAACTAAACAAACTGATTTTGCGTTACAATTACCAAAAAAAGATTGACAAGAGCGCAAAATGGTTACGCGTACCTCGTTTTTCGTAATTCCAACAATATTCAAACAGTTTTTTCAACGATACCTGACTTACTGATTTTTTCTAGTTACTGTAACAAATGAAATTTTTCTCAATGCGGGTGTGCGAAATTCCGTTGTGACCCGAACGAGATGCTGGATTTAGTCTGTTTTCGATTTTGCTACCTTCCATTTCAATTACTCAAACTCGTCCGATTGCAGTCGTAAAACGGCGAAGGAGTAAAATCGTTACAAACGATTATCGAGGTTTCATTGCCCTGCAGATAAGCCGGTAATTTATGCGGTAACTAAAGTTTCTTTTACTGCCGCAGATATGGTTGTGACAAAGACGGTCAATAAAGTTCCGAAACGCAGTGTTTGGAAAAATCCTGGAAGGCAAGACGCGCTCGAAGCGTCGTGGCTTGAAAAAATGGCGTCTCCCCCGACTCGACGCCAGGCTTCCGGTCTTCGTCTGAGTCGTCGGCAACCGAAAGTATGACCGGAATCACTGTCCTTGTAACTGTGTCGATTAACGTGCTCTGCAAGCTCTACGGCATGTCCGAATATTGCGAATATTGCTCCTCGCGCCTTGAATCTGCGGGGCTTACACGCCTACATGTGCAACTACATAGGTATGTATGTAATACGCGACTTGGATGCGAACGTTTCCCAAACCCGTATGTATGTCCGAATACTTGCCCTGTACCCATGATAATATACTATACGCGCGTTTTGAAAACCGTTTACAAATTTTTTACACCATGATATACCCGCCGCGGAGACGATTAGAATTTGGAGTGTAGAGAAAACGGTCATGTTACGTGTACCTTCTGTTCACGATCGTAGCTTCTTACTATTTGCTTACGTGTACGTTTGAGAAATATATATTATAATGTTATTCGACCGCACGATGTATACATGGATAAATTGGACGTTGAACGTTCGTATTGTTTTAGACGCGAATTATGATCGTGGCTATCGGCAAAGTGTCGATCCACTTTATTACAAAGTACTATCGGTGAATTTATCGTATTATACCGAAGTAACTATACATAGATATATTACAAAGTGTTGATAAGGGTATTCATATACATTATCTATCAGTGTTGACAATATGTACGTACTTACTACGCTATAAGGGAGCGACGAGACGGGGAGCAGGGCTAGCTGTCGCGATTCACGATCCTTTTCTTGGATTTATTCATTCAATTAGAATTTCTACCAGACTACTCCATCGTGCGATACAAGACGTTCCCTTTTTGTACCGGGACTAATTTTTTTACCAGGAGAATCCCGGACGTCGCGAAAATGCGAACCGCCTTTGGTTTCGGTTTAGATTCGAAATCGCAAATTTGCTTCATACCTGAAACATCAAGATTTACCATAATAAAAGAGTCGACATAAGATAATTTATACTTTACAGTACTCACTTTTATTCAGCAGAATCAAAATAATTACGAATAAAATTGAAAAAAACATACTCAAGCAAAATCCAAATATCACGGATAAATGCAACGTTCAGCCTTGCTCTCCCGAATAGAGATATATACCCAGGTGTATAATGTTATATATTTTATAGAAATTCTTTTCACTAGTTAATATGGTTACGCATTCGAGCCCGTTCTAAATTATCACTCGTCGAACGTTTTCTGCCGTATTTAGAGGGACACGTGAGTCCTCCACGAACGTTCTTGGCTCGTTACACAAAGACTCAGGCATTTTCTAGTTGTAGTTATTCCGTTATAGACGCACCTCCGTCTTTCTATTGCCGATACTTCATAGTCGTACAGCTGTATGTCTCCTAGACTTAGACTAATAATAAACGCTTTGGCCGAATGCGCGACGCCTGGCTAATATAGTATTCAGTAACAAACATCGCTTCCGGTGTCATTTAGAATGGGCTCATTCCGCGGCTCGTATTCCAGATGTCTCTTTTTCACCGATGCCTGATCAATCGGCAAGGTGAGTTTTTCTTTTCGTTGCCTGTTTTTTCATTTATATATATATTTTTTTTTTTTTTATATGGAGGAACGAAGATTCCGTAATTGACGAGGTAATAATTCCTTGTATTTTTTTTCTTTGCTTTTTTGGAATTCGTTTGGGTAAATTTTAGATATATAGATAGATAATTACGTATGATGCAAATGCAGATTATTTATACGAACATAAATCTATATTATATACATCCATATACACATATTATTATTATTATACATGGACACAGAAATAAGTATATATATATATATATTATAGGAACATAATAACATAATATTGCCGTTTAGGTGTAAAATGTTTATTGTACAATATCGATGTTGAACGTGTGTAATTTTCATAAACGACTTAACACATTTATTATGCTTGACGAAAGCGTGATATTGAGTATGTTACACGATTCATAGAAGTATAAATCACTGTTGAAGGGTGAAGAAATCTTTAAAGTAGAAGTAAAGAAAGAAAAGGGAATATAAAACGAGATTGTAAGAGAATAGGAGAGAAAAGAAAAACGATGAAGTAACACTCGCAGTAATTGATAGTGTATTAATTATTCACCTACCAGTCGCGTAAATTAAATTGAATCTGATTTGCGGGAGGATATTAAATAATTATATGATAAACTTGTCAATTGTGGGCTAAGCGCGTACCTGTCTATATTATGCATACACACATGCAAACAAACTTGTAACGTACAATAAGCGTGAAGCGAGATCATTTTTTGCATTAAGTGAGTAAAACATGGCTCGAAATTTCGTGCGTCTAAAACGACGTGGAAATACAGGCCGAATTAACAACCTGCGGTAAGACGAGACTCGGCGTTAGGTGCAAAAACCGTTTTATGATTAAAATTGGGCTCGCCAGGCAACGTGGGTTGGCTCATTTTCGTGAAACTATGTACCTTGAGCTATACCTACACGTAGTTGCGCTTATTGATGTCCGTCGCGTAGAGATGCGTGTGCAACTTTCGTCTAACGAAGTTGCTTCCCTCGCCACATGCTTACGCCCAGTTCTTCGGCGATAGTTTTAAACTTTACCTGAGAACGGAAACACCCAAGAGAGAATAAGTAAGTCGGTAAAGTTATTGTATATCCAATCCAGAACACATCTGGCAGGATTAATTATTCGGTCCTGTTAAATTGTGGTCTAGGATTCATCTGCGATTCCACAGCGGAAGATAAATCGATGTCAGAGGTTTACAAACCGGCAGGAGTAAACTATAATTCTCACCGGTGGTGTCGTATCAAATTATGTAACTTACAAATAACAAATTCCACCAGAATTTAGTCTCGTTCCGGGGAAAGACAGAAAAGATTTTTCGAGTCAGCTGAGATCTGTTTGAATCGCGAGCCAAAAATGATGATCACATAATACGTCTGAACGAGTATTTTACCTCTTACGGTCAAAAATACTTTATCCAATGTTAAAGATTGAAGATAAACTAATTTTTTTTTTTAATCGATCACATTGACCGCAAATTTGTTTTATGTTCGATGGTCAGGAATACAGTAAGCTACAGTACTTGTACAGTTCAAAGAATATTTAGAAAAAAAAGTTTCGAGAAACCGATTGAAATTACATTATTACTGAAAACGAGTGCAGACACCATTGGTCGGTTATACTGATGACCGTAACAACGTAACTGCGATGTCATATTAAACTTCGGTAAAATTATAAGATATAGTAACAATTAGTGCGAATTTTGAATACGTAAGTAGGCTCGTAAGTTATAATTTTAAGATTATCAATCTGTCGTTAATTAAATGAATAAATTATAAGGATGCGCGAAGCGTTGAGAGGCCACCGAGAAGTTATACGAATGAGCCCCAAACATAATTTTGTTTAATATTGGAAATTGTTGTTGCCAACCGAGTATACCGTTCGCAAGAGCAAATTCCGAGGCTGCTCTCTGGCCCCTCGCGAGAATAGACAAACATGGATCCTCTACGTTGTATAGGAATTAGGTTGAGTTAATTATGACTCATTAGATAAATATACGATATGCGCGGACAAATTGCTATTTGCAATATTGCTTTCTATGTCGTAATTGCACTTCATTATAATCAATTTGGATGTGCCTCGTCAAAGAGATGAGTAGATAGATACACGTACAAATAAGATTGTGAAGAAAGGTAACAAATAACTTATTAGATCGATAAAGAAACAAAATTAGGAACTTAACCGATTGTCTGGCGAGCCTCAATTGTACGGAAAACATATTCGTACCTAACGTCGTATTTCTTTGTTGAAATAGTTTCACTTGTTTTTTGGTCAATATTTTAGATATTTCCAATCGAATTCATTTTTCACCCCTAGAAAAAAAAAAAAGAAAAAAAAAAGAAAAACCTGTGTACAATGGAAATATTTGTAAAAATATACTGTATGTCAATAACATATTACATGAAATAAAGATGAAAGGAAGAAATACGGAAGTTGATACAAGTGGTTAGTCGAGACTTCTTTTTATTACAATAATAATCATTGTTATATACATATATATTACCCATTCTAGTATTAGTAATTCGTTCACACAATTTCTCGAGATGTTTGTGGTTCTTTGTTAATGAATACAGGATTGACTCAAGGACGACCGCGTTGCATATTGAAGTTCTCGTTAATCGTAAATTAAGATTGCACAGATCCGTATAATTACGATTCAGAATATAATTACGTGTTAATAATCGTACGTTGTATACCCTAAGCACACTAATGCGTATTGTTTATCAATAATAATAATAATAATAATAATAATAATAATAATAATAATAATAATAATAATAATACATGTATATATATATATTTGTTTTTCTAAAGTAATGAACACTAAAAGATTGCACGTCATGTGATATACATATGTATGTATGGTATACACGTTGTATCTATAATATACATACATCATGCTCATAAAGATTAATCAAGCACGTTAACATTGAAATTAAACAACAATAATGAACAAACAAAACGAACTTTATACAGCAACAATAAATACAAGTTTTATCATCAAGTATATTTCAACTGGATTTTCGTGCGGTGCGTGGGTATATGTATGTATATTGTACAGTGATAAACCATAAATCATTCAAATGTGAGAGAATTTTCAAATCCTCTGCATTGGCTTGGCGTAGATTGAGGGAAAGTAAAAAATTTGGAGAAAAGAAAGATAGAATAAAATGTATGGAACATTACCTCTGATTGGAGACAAAAAAAAAAAAAAAAATACCTCGGTTTTGCAGGCGCCAAATTCAGCTAACTATAAATAAATAGGGACACTGCGATAACTCAAGATCAGTTTGATTAATTTGAACTGTAGCTATTACAACGCGTGGACACGATGCCAAGTGTGTGTGCGCATGTGTGTGTGTGTGTAAATCGCTATGAATATTAATATTTGTACTTTACGTATATCATATGTTACAATATTGTGTATGAAAAAATATTGAAAAACTACTTTTAGCTCGTATTTCAGTTGAGCCTATAATGTGCAGTCTTAAGTATAAAAAACTGTTAGTTGGTCGATATTATTCTAACTTTCTTATCAGTTTTTTTTTCACTTGTTTTGGTTCAATACGTATATCGCGGTGTAATCGTTGGAACGATTCAAGGTGCCTAGAAATCGGGGAATTCAGACCACTAGAGGGATTTATGGTGTTCAAGAATCAATTTCAGATTTTATCCTGAGCTAAAAACTCAAGCGAATAATAATATCCAACGGAGATAAAACTCTGAAAATACCAGTAATTACCTAGAATTTCCTGGATTTTTCAGACAGTTCAAATTCCTTGGATATTCCTTGTTTCCCAAAATTCCCTGAGCGCTAGACGCCCCGAATCATTTGTTTCTTCCGTGTAATTATCCCTGAACGAAACTTTACGAGGGGCACAGATTTTCATTATAACATAGTAATATGTATATCATAGAAAAATATTCGAATCGCATGGTTGAAAAGTATAAGTGACTTTATGGTGGAGCCTTAGGACTTGGGATGGAGGGAGTATCGCTGTTTCATTGAACATCGTGTCCGTTTTCCACTTGACAACCGTAGCTGCAATCAACATCTTTGTAAAGAGACGCCTCGTCCTTGACGCATGTCAAACCACCTTCGCCGTCAGCATTGCTCTCACTGTTCTGCGATTTGTTAAGCAAAGAACTGAACTCTCCGAATTTGAGGATCTCCTCCATCGCTGACTGCTCGGAAGATATCTGATGTGACAAAATTCAAGTGTTAGAAAAGTCTGGATCGATCGATCTAATTTTAAGATATATAAAATGGATAATTACACACACCCACGCACTAGATGAAATTTAAAAAAAAAAAAAAATCTACTATGCGCGACAAATCGGTGGAAAAAAAAATGTCAAAAAAATTCTATCCGTCGCAAAAATTAACCAACTGAGAGATACACGACTATTGTTGTTCAAAGCTGCAAGTTGAATTTACACGGCTGAGAAGTTAAGCTGGTCAGCTGCAGCAAGTCACCTTCCGCGGTCTTCCGCGTCTGCCTTTCGTCGGCGGGCAGCTTCCTTCGTTTCCCCCGATCGAATGCCCGCTCAGATTGTGCCCGAGGGATCGTCGCTTTGGCCATTGCAGGTGAGAGTCGAGGTGCTGCTTGAGTTTGTCCTGCCTTGCGAACATCCTCGGGCAAAGGGTGCAGGCGAAGGGACGTTCGCCGGTATGGACACGCCTGTGACGCGCGAGGTGAGACGCCCTCGTAAATGCCAGGGTGCAAAGGTCGCACGAGAACGGTTTGTATTGTGCCTTGTGCTCTTTAGAGCTGACCCTTTTTCCCGTTACCTCGGACTTTCCAGAACTCGAGTGAGACTTTGACGTCGTTTCCGTTGAAGCAGCCCCGCTGGTTGATCCCTGGGGGAAAGTCATTGCCGATTATACGTTGTGGCTGGTATTGCGCCTGTGTTCGGGTGAGGTTAAAAATATGGAAAGATCAAAGAATCGATGGGCCACAGTATCGAATTTTTGAAACACCGAAAACTTGTTACGTAGAATTTAAAAATGCTGGAACTCGAAGTATGGAGAGGTAAAAGATTAGAAAGGTGAGAATGTAGAATGCCAAACTGTAAAATCGTCAGAATTCCTTTTGAATTGTCAGGATTCTCAATTTTGCTGTTCAGTGCATTGACGTTTCTGTACCTTGTCTTTCTGCATTTCGCTATATAACTATGTTTTCAATTTTCTGTACTTCAACTCTCCACAATTATAAACTCTACGACAAGACTGTCGGGTCCGAGAGAATCCGATATTCTGGCTCCTCGCATCAATCGGTTATACTGGTTGTTTTACCCCTACCCGCTTTTTCGATGCAAATTATAAGGATCCCGAGCAACGTCCACAAACTTTGGTATATATAGTTTGGTATACATACTGGTCTTACAGGGAAGGTCGATTGAAACGATACGAAGGAGAATTAATCTTTGAGTTGTACAAGTACGTGTCGATCAATGGCTTACCAAATTATCGAGATCTTGATCCTGCTCGAAGGGCTCTTCATTCAGCTGAACAGTGGGTACGGTGGGGTCGGGACAATTGCCGAAGGAGGGTTCCTCTTTTACGGCAGGTAGGGACATGCTCTCCTCGAAGAGATCTTCACCGGGTGAATTCTTCAGTGAGACGCAGTCCTTTATCTTTATGTCAAGAACGTCCGTGTTCCTGGGCACGCGACCAACGGGGACTCGTTTTTGGCCTTTGTACCTCGTCTCGCGCTTGTACATTGGCGGTGGGATTCGTCTCTGGAGAATTAAAGGGAACAGATAAGTAAGTACAGCGATCCGCGATCCGACCGTTGATCAAGGCAACACTCACGATTTGCTCGTCGGACGTATCCATCGACGACTCGAAGTTCTCCTCGGCCTCGACGACCATCGGGTCGTCCTCGATTTCCTCGAGCTTAACGTCCTGATCTTTTTGCTTCTGCTGATACCCATCGGTCGAGGCTCCCGCGCCTTTTCCCTTCCTCCGTTCAATGGCCTGGACCCTTGCCTCTATCTGACACCTATCAACCTTGCTCTGAGTCGTGCAGGAAGCCTTGACGGTGTGGGGTTGGTAGGCACCGTCGTTTTTGTGGTCAGCGGAAAGTCCCCGGATTTCGAGGTCCGTTGCGGTCTTGATAAGCGACGCCAGATGCTCCTCGGCGACGTCGATCGAGCCTCTGTACATAAAGTCCAGGAGGCATTCCATCTCCTCGACCGCGACACCTGAATCGGTTTCACAAATTGGACACGATTGTTTATACTTGTCATATTTATACGATATTTATACCTTTCAGAATGAGGATTGGCTGGTCGCCGTAGTGCTCCTTGAACACTCTTTCAAAATAGGGACTGCAGGCGGCCAGCACCAGTCTGTGGGCCCTGAGCATGCCGCCTTGGCAAGCCAGGGTCGTGTCGGTGAGGGATCCGCTTCTGTAGAGACCCTCAAACAGGCCGGAGAGGTTGGCCAGATGGTTGTTCCAGGTCAGGTTGAAAGTCTTGTCCCCCATTGTTGCGACTTGGGGTATTTATCCTTCAGCCGGCAGGTAGAAACTTCTGCAACGCCGATAACCGCCAGATTAACGCGTACTCGGTACGCTACTTTTCATTAAAAATATTATAATATATGAAACTAAATTCACGCGCGTATGCAAACAATGCGCGGCCCAGCAGCCATGCTGCGGCATATCTATGGTGTTGAACAAACGATGGCCAGTCTTTTTGCGCTTCGGTTGTTATCGGGCTGAAGAAAAGGTTGAAGGCGCGGGAGGATATTGCACGGGTCTGTTTGAAAAGTTCATTCGGTGTTCGTCCGGTGGGTTCAACGATTCGATTCACGTTCGTAATTAGCAAATAATGACAGACAATAATTAAATCATCGGCGTCTGGTGATTCTCGTTTTCAATTAACGAGTTTTTTTACACTTTCGCGGATCAATTGCGTCAGTATTGTGATCGAATTGGTTAAATAATTGCTTGACAACATGGACAGTTTGACGGCCCGCCAAAACGAATATTGATCGAGGCTATCTGTTGTGTACGCTAGTAGTAGGAAGTGAGCACACACACACACACATTGCAAATGCACAAGTAACATAAACACGACAGTGTACCTAGGCCGCAACACAGCCAGTATTAAGACGAACTTCAAGAACAAAGGTCGACAGACTCTCGATATACCCGAATCATTCCTTTGCCACTACCATATTTTATTTCCTTTACAGTTAAACAATAATATAACAAGTTAAGACACTATCCGGTGAGTGTACATTTTTTTTACTCACGACCAAAGGAGTTTCTTTCACAAACGAGAAATTCTTAGGGATAACGATAAAGAAAAGACTCGAGTGAGGTTTTCACATAAAAAATTATCGGAAATAGATCTTCGGTTTCCTCTCCAAAATTAGACTTTACAATACGTGCTTAAAGCTGGGCGCGGTTAGATTAATACAGCATCGATGCCATTACTATACATATCGTTACGCGTAGCAATTCTGCAGCCAGTCTCATGCGGTGTAAAAATGCATAGTAACATACGCTGTACGGTATATATATTCCGTTAATTCTGAAACTTCTAAATCCGATCGAATCGTATGAGAGAAGGTGCAGGAACGTATCCTAGGTTTCCGAAAGCTCCTCCACCGATTGTGCGAATAAGTTATTCGAATAATGTGTGTCATCGAGCGGGAATAGCAAAGTGGAAAATCGCTTCTATCCCCGGTGTCGTCTTAGCAGCGAGATTCTTGAAATCCACGACGCCGCGGATACGCGTAGCGTTTATATCGGACCTCGGCGGGGGTCGAGGGGGACCACGTGTCATGCGCAGAGGAAGAAGCCGAAGTCGATCCATAATTTGTCCGCGGCCCCATGCAACGAGAGCTGCCGTCCCGTGTTGCCGAGGGTTCAAAGCTGCGTGAAAGTAAAAATACAAACGCCCAGCCTCGCCTCGCCTCGCCTCGCCGACGCCTCCGGATATCTGCGACCGAGGTTCTTCGGGGCATTTTCAACCTCGGCGTAATATCCACGACTTTGAAAAACAACGACAAGTACCTCGACGCGCCAATTAGTCCGGACTCGGTTGTCTCGGCGTGGACGAGGATGAAGGCAACCGGAGTGAGCCGTCGTCGCGGAAGCTTAACGAGTAAATCGAGATCAATATCTTCGAACGGGGGAGGCGTCGAAGATGCTGGGGAAATTACACCAGCGGCGGGTATCGCGAGTTTCCCGTTGAAACGAGTCGGCTGAAGATGGTCGGGCAGAAAAGCTCACGACCGAAGGATCGCAAGCTCGCGAGATACGTTTGAATTTTCGCCCGCCCCGGAAGCCTCGCAAATATATCTGCGCCTACGGTCCACGGGTCTAGGAATAATCGACCGACGACGACACAAGACGGTTCGAAGTGTGTATCCGAGTGCCCCCCTTTCCCCGCCCCGGGATACGACCGCGTCTATTTATACCCCCGGACGGTCAGCGTTCCTAGACGTACGACGTCTAGAGGCGATATCTGGCGAATTGCCGCGAGAGCCGCGAAACAGGTGAATTATCCCTAACAGGAATTACAAGGAGGGAAATACGTTCGTGCAGACCTACCTCTCCGATCACGGCCCCGAAGAAGTTCTTCCTCGGCCTCCCTCCAGCCGGTTCCTTCAACTCCTTCCGGTTCTCGGGGTTCTTCCTCCTCGCGCGAAACGGCGACGATCCGGGTCGGCGCACTGGGCTGACTGAACCCGGCACAATCCGAGGGCACCGTTGCCTTAGCGTGGCAGGGTATGCGAGTGCGAAGCTCGGGGCACGCAGAGGCTCCCTCGACGTTCCGCGCCCGATATCAACGGGGGACTGGAAACTCGGCGATGGGCCGGGGGCAAAGCCCTGTCGGGGGGGACGACACCCCCCACACGGCGAGAGAAAGAGAGACGGAGAGAGAGAGAGAGAGAGAGAGAGCGGGCCGAGGGGACGCGCCCCCGCCTTGCCATGCCGTCCCTGCCGCCCTCCGCCTCCTCCCCGCCCCCCCTGCCCCACAACTTTCCCCACGCAACCGACGCCGTAGTCAGGGGCGATTTCGGATCTCTTCGTCCTCGCCGTGGCGCTTATATCCACGCACAATACGCACGTCCTGCAGGCTGACGCGAGGAGTACGCGTTTCGTTACTTTGGGTGATAGGATGCGGGACATTGCGTTATAATATGTCGCGTATTAATAAAGTTGGGATATCTCGTTATAGAGCCGGAAAAACGCTACACGCGCGGTTTGGCTTGACGGCGGCTACTGACCTATAATAATTATAGACATTGGATGAAATGCGGTTTTGGCTGCGGCATTGAATTGTCATTACGCAACAGCTATCGCTCTTATACCATTTAGATATTCGTTTACGCTTGTGTAGTCTTATCGGGTCAACCGTAATCGCGAGACCCCCGAACGGAAGAAACGACTTTTGCTCTCTGAGTAACGTTGCGTATAGATTTTACGACCCGCTGAAAACGTGCCGTGTTATGCAGGAATTGTCTCTCGATTCTCTTTATAAAATATTACGTTGTTTTATCGCCGTGCGTTCTCTCCAAATTCTCAATTCTTGATCCACGACGATGTTTACTTGGGCAAAAATCCCTTCCACTCAAAGGATCAGACGGGAATTACCGCGGGGGCGAAACGCGGGGGCGACGAGGAATTCATGGAAATTTGCACGTCGTATGGGAGAAAAGGACATTAATTGCTCAAAGCACACAATCGATATCACGCGAGTCTGCATACGTGTCCGCGTATGTACGCGTTCACGGTGAAACGGGGGTGTTATTACGGGTATGCGCGACGCCGCAGGATGAAGGACGCAGCCCTCGGACCGACCCCCTGCAGCTCGCAACTCGCGGGCCGAAAACCCTCCGGTGGAATCTTGAATCCCCGTTTCGGGGGCAGTTCATATCGATTCGTTATTTTTAGGATTAGCCAACCCCCCGCGTCGCTTCAAAAATACACTCTTCGCGGCAGGCGGACGACTACGCGTTACCGATAATCGAGCCGACTAGAGTCTGTCGGGAAAGTGACCAAGGCTGCCGGAATGTCATTTGAAACGTTGTTATGGAGCAGGATTTTATATAAAATCACTTGCACTAACGAGTCATTATATTCGGACTATAAAATCGAGTCGTTAGGTCTCAATGATGCGTAAAAAATTGATTCGAATTTTCGACTAATTTTCAAACACAATTTGTTAATATGTACCGATCAAAACAGGAATTGTTCAGGTAAAAAAGCACGCCTCGAGTATCGCGAAAGTGAAAAGCGCGTACTGTAACTCGTTTTGAAATTCATACCTTACAACTTTCATATTCACTTTTGTGATCCACGCTATGTTACGGTACCTTAGAGTTCGTACTAAGCCAAGTATACACGAATATTCGAAGCGATAATTCCACTTCAGAACGCAGATGGAAATTTTTGAATGTTTCGAAAACTGTTAATCACATTGCCGTATCTCCGTCACTGATCAACGGTTCTCAGAAAATACGATTTCCTAACGGTGCTATAGATAGACCGATACGTATTAGAATGCAGTAAACTTCCGTTTCGTGATGCATGAAAAACATTAGTTATAATGCTTGGTCAGGTTTCTTATTTTCTTGCAACGCGGACTGAAAGGGTGGACTCAAATATTATCCTATCAGAAAATGAAAACTCGTCGGAAATTAACTGAGAAACTGTGTACTGTGCTGCATTTAATCTGACCACATTCTCTATATCTCGCTGCCAGACGCCGTTATCAAACCGAACCGCAGTACATGACGGAACTTCCATTAGCGATATAGTTGTGGCGTTCTCTTTCAAGTTTCTTGGAAATAAGTTGAAGAGAAGTTCGAAAGTATTCGAAAACAAGTACGGACAAAATGGATGTGAAATAAATTCCACCGACGTTCACTCATCCACTTCACGTTTTTCTCAAATATAGTTATAGAATGAAATATTGTATGCATTTTATTATTCAATTGACATGCAAAAATATACACCTATATCAAAATGAATTACAGTTTGTAATATATGAATTTTTGAAAATCTCAACCTAATCAACACGCAATATACAACGTGAAAAAAATAAGATACCGGTATTTCGTCTTAATAGCTATAATAAATAAAATAACAATAACTGTCGTGATGTAGATAAAATGAAATCGCTGCGCTGCGAGCAAGCAGAACATTGTCGGGTGGATTCTGGTTTATTCAAGATGCTAATTAATTTGCAGAAAATCATGTCGACTAAATCGTTTGTAGCGCATGTCTAATTCTTTGTGTAATAACTACAAAAAAATGCGATATCAAATGCGCCGTGATGAAAAAAAAAACATAACCTTGGAGTAATGATTGATAATAGCTAGCGACTTCTAACAGTCGAGGTAAACCAAATATTTTGTCACAGGTCAAAATGCATCGTTAAGGCGCGAGTTAAATAAAAATCAATGATACTTTTTCGTCAGGATAATTGCTGATTGCGACGAATTGAGCATTCATTACACTGAATGTTTTGAATAATGCTAGTGTTAATTTACTGCAGCGCAAAAAAAGTTATCTTTTGTAGTAGCACTTAGTGAACACGTAACTTTTCGATTAAAACTTAGTCCTAAATTATCATCGACATAGATCAAGACCACACGTATCCGTCATTGGAGAATTTCAAACTTTCTAAGATCTGTATGCGTTGCGGATCTGGACAGCAAAAATGTTGGAGCAGCTTCCCGCTAAAGCCGCAATCGCTGAGATTTTCTTCGCCAAACACGTTAGATGGCGCCTTTCCAGATTCTTCCGAGGCGGCTGCACCTCCTATAAGAATATTTAGAATTTCATGTATTACGGAGAAAGAGTTTCGACTGTTAGATGGCATATAATTTACCTCGTCCATTTCCTGCTCGCGAAAATGGAATAGTCGAATTGAGATGCGCGCAGCTGACCGAGAATTGTTCCAGGTGACTCGAAGTCATCAAATGGCAAAGACTCGGTAACGTGTGCGGTAAGAGCGGTCCTCGCAGCTCGAGGGAATAAAATTTCTCCATATCTATGGTCACGACGCTCTCTCTGACCTGTGTAAACAGTGAATTTATATGAAAGTTAGCTTGAGTACTGAGAACTATGAAAATATTCGCAGCAATTTTGACCGCGAAAGATCGATTGGTGATAAGTACGTGTGACGAGGTATGTCAATTCAGGGTTCGTACGCTTTTTGGAATCTGAAATTCCCTAACTTTTCCAGGTATTTTAGCCTTAAACTAACATTTTTACAGTAATCTTACAAGAAATATACCGCTGAATAATGACAATTTTTTTTACACATTAATACCAAGATCTTCAGTATTACCTAGTAAATATCTTGCTATCTGACTATCAATTTACAAAAAACAGGCAGCAATTTTCCGTAAGAAAAAAACGAAAGAAGGCTTGGTATCAAGTAATATACATAGAATGTATGAAGTGGTGCGATGAAACAAAATCTTGAGTACAATTTGTTTTTCAAGATCGATAGTACTTTGTATAAGAACAATTCCAGTTTTATTTTCGAAATCTCTGACTTTTTCCTGCTATAAAAAATTCCCCGAGTTTTCCCAATTTTCCCCTGTGCGTAATAATCCTGGCCATAGCGGCGATAAATACCTTGAGCGGCTTCAGCGTTGCGCCGTGAAATGCAACGGGCGCCAAAAGAGTTGGAGGAATGCCTGCCAAGGCACCGGTCGAAGCGATCGACGATTTACAGTTTATCAAAAAGTTAAATAAAGCTTGCGTCTCGACGTCTTGAACGAAAATTAACGACTCCGCCGAGTTGTCTATTTCACTCTCTTTATCCTGAGTAAGACGAGCCTAGAGCAGAAACAATTTGCATTAAAATGAATTATCAGGTATTCATATGATAAGACAATAATACGTGAATTTTAAATTACGTTGTTTGCATAAATTTTGACACTAAGAAATGCAGGTTTTTTCATAGGTTTGGTTAACAATGTTTTTTTTTTGGGCATCATCAAGTACGCAATCCCGAGAGTGGAATTTGATTTCTGTTAGCGGACAAAATTGCATTTAACTATACTAGAAGTAATTCGATATTTTAAAATCTGATTCCATGCCTGCAAATTATTTATTTTTCTAATTTCAGAATCTTCAAATCCGAGGCTTTGCAACCACTTGTCTGCTGGCCCATCCTCGTCTTCATCTTCGTCATTAAAATGCTCCGTGTCAGTAGGATTTGTCATATTTGATGCTGAAGAGTCCAGAGTATCGCAGCCAGAATCGGTTGTATCTGATCGCCTTTTGGAATTTTTTTTCAATGGCATCGTAAACTCTATGTCTGAAATGGAAGCACAAATTGAATAAATGGAATGCAGATTTGATCCGCAGTAGTAGATAACGCAAAATAGACAGATAATATGGCAACTGAGCAGCAAAATCAATAATTTGCTGAAACGTCAAGAAAATACCAAACATCTGACTCTACTTTATCGACTTCTTTTACCCACCAGGTATACATTGGCTGGGCAAGTTCGTTTATGGTGTCATGGTAAATACAGATCAAAGAATAGGTATGTTTATCAAGCTACCGATCACCAGTGACCAGTGAATAACAAATGCGCTGTTAAAATTCGGGATGCAATTCTTTGCAAAAAAAGTTATGTATGATTATTAGAAGGCTACTGATACACATTACCTTCTTGCTTAAGAATTTGTCTAAATCCTCTGGTGGTCGGTGTGAGAAGGGCGTGAACTTCTGAAACACCGCAAATACCAGCAGCACGGAAGAGAACTGTGAACGTGTTTGCGCATACGTAAAAGTATGGACATTGTCTTGCACGTACTAGCTGGAACAACGATCTGAAGCTTTCACTCCATTCCCGGTGCAGAGCGTCTTTGATGTGCTGGTTTGTTGCTGCCATTGGGCTGCTCGATATTGCAGCACTAGCTCTGCCAGCAGAGCGAGGAAATAATTCTAGCCAAGGTAGCGAAGGATGCTGCCATACTAAACAGCATTGGTGAAACCTACAGGAGAATGAAAAAGATTATGCTTATGAGGATGGTGAAATATAACAATTTTTAAGCGTTACCTGACGACAACATTGGTGCAGGAATTTAAGGCCGTAAGTACATCGAACCAAACTGTGTTCATTAGAGTTTTCATTTTATCACTACTCAGAATATTACATGGCAATATCTCATGAATTATTCTGTCTCGATTTTAAGAAGGGATTATAATTTTTCAAAGAATTTAAAAGCTTCTTTGCATACCAAAGTCTACATTCGATGTGAATTGAATATACCTTGCATTAGGACTAGTGTCCAATGTAGTTTCCTTTTCACCGATGTCGACGCAGCGAACAAACCCAGTAGTGCCAGACGCTTCTTCGCTAGTTTTTAATTTTCCATTCCAAGCAAATGGTTTCGGAGACATGAATCGCATCTTGGTATTCAGCGTCCAATCTATTGGGATGTAGTTATTTCCTTGAGGCGCTGGTGTTGGTTCCTCCTCTGCGTATCCATTCTCTAGTTTTGTCAGTACGCTGGAAAATGAGAGGGGGGTATTTTGCCCAGGCTTGTCGGTGTTTCCCGATTTTTGAATGTTCAACAACTCAAAAAGGGTTGTGTCGCTGCTCGCTTCCAATTCCTGCGCTGTCAATGGCGTTGTTTTGTGCTTTTTAAACGTAGTTGCATTTTTAGAGAATGGGTTTTTACGCTTCAAAGTCGTTGAACCTTGTCTGATGTCGGTTATAGGAATTGAACTGTTCTGATCTAGCGAAGGTAAAGCCTTTTCTACCAAAGTTCTGTTCATGCGTGCCTGAAGCGCTCGCTTTTTCAGCTTCAATCGATGAAGCTGCATCACTTGCTCCGGCCGTTTCCATTCTGCCAGATCAGATGCAGAATTTTCATCCATTGATGGGTTGAAAGTGAACTTCGTCATACTGCAATGAGATAAGAAAAATAAATGTAGCTATTTGCATGATTTACCCAATTTCTTTTTTTACTTAAAATCAAGTGCAACCGTCTCAACATGCAACAACATCGAGGAGCACAAGTAAACCCAAACATTTTTAACATAAATCACCGTTTAAAGTTTGTCGAATTATTAATACAGAGCTGTTCAGCAGATGTGCTATTCGTTGGACGCTGTCACTACGTCGTTCACAAATGAACTTATACAGAGTGGATGGCAGATGCTGCCTTTCATAAACATGAGTGTGACGTTTTTTAGGTTAAGTTAAATGTTTTCGAGCGATATTTCATCTCTCTAGTTGTTACGTCGGTGTTTCAAGTTTTACGGTTAGCGCTAAACATTTTAGACTGATAATAAAAGAAATATAACTTGCGTTCATTCAAAAATACGAAAATTCACTTCTTAGCAGACGTAGCGTTTCACGCATTCGATGCCCCCCTACACCGTCAATGAGAAGCGCAGATGCTGAGTTCTGTCTTTTTTCTATGCGCGCGCTGAGTACGCGCGATGCTTTTCAATATGGCGGCTGATTTGAACGTGGTTTAATCGTCGACACTGTCATGGTATCAATAACCTGGTACAATTGATTTATTACTAAACGTAATCAGAAATTTATGGATTTTATGGCTACTCAAATCTCACACAGAGATTTTAAATTAATCAAGACGAGCTGTCCTTAATCGGCCTGTCTGACATATAAAAGGTAAGAATAGCCAACAGGGCTGATATGAAACTATACGGTTCTCTACCTTTTCCGAAAGGAAAACTTATCTATGAGCGGCTAGCAAATTTGAAATATTTTTATTTGTAAACGAACGTGAGATAATCTTAATAACACCTTTTCCGCGTGTGCAAATTAGGCTTTTCTTCAAACTTGAGATCTGTCGTAGTAGCTTATGGTTAATATATAGCATGGTAATTCAAAAAGTTGAATCATTGTTTTAATTACGTTGCTGTGCTGATTGTTGAGTGAAATCGAACTGCACATGCAGTTATTGAGTTTGGCGACTAATTTTTCAATGAAAACCAGTTACACCGTGTATAAAAATTGTTCAACACACTGCACGAAACTGTATTTCCAAAACTGGGATTATTCAACCATTCATTTTGACCCATCCATTTTGAATGTAAAACTTGCTTGATTTTGAAGTTTCCACTCGTTTTGACTACCATCTGTGCAGTTGAGCAAGGTTTGCAACATACATAGGTATACATGTGATTAATTCGTATTATCGTATGACCTTTTGTCGGTAGTTTTATGCTGGTAGAAGTAAAAAGTAAAAAAAAAAAGAAGGAATCTGTACTTCGAGAGAGAAGAAAAAAGTGGATAATAAATTACGTGTTATTTTGGTGCAACTGGATGGCAATAAATATCATGTCAGATCCGCTGAGAAGCTAGCTTAGTCGCTTTTCTTCCAGAAGAGCGAGTTCCACCCCACGTCGTAATACAGATATGGTTCACTTTGAGAGGCGCCCTTCAAGATACATATGTATATATATATATATATATCTAAAATATATATAAAGCCCGCCTGCATCTCGTTCCGTACTCGAAACTCCGCTTCTAATATTGAACCGCATGCATTATGCATTAGATGACCGCTTATGTTGCCTGTTTGACCATGTCTTTCGCGCTAGGAATATTCGCGTTATATTCCCCCAAGACTTTGCAATAATATCTATCTTTTTTCTTCTCTCTCTCTCTCTCTCTCCATTGCTTCATAGATATCAGTAAAAATGTATACCGTACGTTCGGTGCTTGTACTGACCGCGTTTCGAAAATTTTCGATTCAAATCGACGAATACTGTGCGTACAAGAAAACAACGCGACGCTTTCAGATTTCCACCTGTACAATGGCTCTGCGGGTTCTGTTTTTGTGGCGGCTAGTCAAGCGTTTGTTTTTGATCTGCCATTTGTCGAAACGGAACATTGTTCGGCCTACCCGCTAAAGGGCAAAGCCCTGCGGGGGCGTTTTTGTTCCTGTTGAATGGGAATATGTATACGTGCGCCAAACCGAACATAACCGCGGGGCTGCCACGGTAGATTTCCTCCCGTGTGGGAAAGACCCGCCTGTTGCGTCTCTCCATGCAGAATTGAAAAAATACCCAATTCCTTACCGCTACGTAGGTATAACCTGCGGGCCCAGCTGACATCCAGATATTACAAACGCATTTAACGAAATCAAGGAAAATAGTAGTGAAAAGTTAAATTTTTCAAGACAATTCCTTAAATTCCGCAGTTCGGTCTCTACTGAGAGAATTTAATTTCGCATTTTACCCATTCGTCGCGACAAATTATTCATAAAGTGATTTTCTTTCTTCACTGTTAAAAATTTTTCAATCCGTTACCGAATAACTGATAGATAATTTATGAAACGTTGATGTATACAAGTGTCAAGGTAGCATTATAAATTGAGGACTGAAGAGTAATTTCATTTTCTGTTATATTTTCTTTTCTTTTTTTTTTTTTTATATCTATTTTGTTCTTTCAACCGTCGCGCGGGGATTTCTAGTGGAAAACTGACAGAGTTTGCCCTTTAACCGGGCATATGGGAAGAGTGAGTCGAGGAGATGAGCGCAGTGTATTCTCCAACGGGTATTTGACTTTGAGATGAGCTGACATGGAAGGAAGGAAGAAAGGAAGGAAGGAAGGTTTCGGCCCGGTCGGATTCCTCCGAGCACCGCCTATATCATTTCCTATGGGGAGCTTGCGAACTCCGGGCGGAACCTTTCGCGGATTTATTGCTTCGAAATTCAACACACCTTGGAAAGCACCTTTAGCAACTGTTCAATATTGGATGCCTGCAGTTCGTCGTTCAAAGTCCAAAATCTTCTCTGCTCACGGTGGCAAAAGTCTACGTACATTATACATATCGCAAATTGAATTGGTCCTCGTATATATACGGAATAACCGACATTTCTACGAGAATTTGAATTATACGTCTGGAATTTCATGTAATGCATATTATTTCACTTCTGCGTCGTAATAAATCAACTTTACAACGTGACATTTGTAAGGGGTGCCGGTTTGATGCGAATTTATACTATATTTTACGGGTCCCCAGATCAAAACACTTACTTACCGTTTATGGTATTTACATCAGGTTCCATTAGCATACTGTGTGATTTGGATTTGCATATTATACGAATAATTAATAGGGAACGAGCGACAACCCTTTGCGAATTATTATCCCTTGCTGTGATTACTTTCCGTCCAGCTCCCGTTTCCGGTTGCTTCATTAAAAATATAAGGTCGAAACATAGACCGGGACGAGAAACCGAAGTGATCCTACGGAGTTGAAGTTTAGTGCTGAACAAAAATTATTTCTTCAGAACATTGGTGGCAGTCTTGATAAATTTTAGATACATAACATGGCGATTTTCAACCATGCTGATTACACCAATTAATCACTTTCTGCTATTACAAATGGTGCACTCCGTGAGGCGATTAAAATCTAATAGAATTTCAGTCGTTCCGTTTTGCATAAAATCCATACAACAGGTATACCTGTGACGTTGGTAAAAAGAAGCTCGAAGGTGGTACCGGCACCTGATTAGAAGCGGAATGACGCATTGGTAGCGGCTATTACGGCGTGAGTATTGCACGTGGCGTGACGGCGAAAAGAAATAATATCAAATCGTAGAACTACGCAGCTTGCAGGCGGCGCGGGTTAGGAAATCAGCTTACAACTCGGCTAAACTCTTTTAAAGGACAAATAAATATGCAAATTACATTTCGCAAACTTCAAATGCCATGCATCTTCGCCTTTACGAGCAGAAGAACAAAGTTTAGCGAACTTTTACACCGTCGTCGCAGGAGTGGTGAGGAGGCATGAGGCGTCGAGCCGAGCGTCCTGCAGGATTGGCGAAACGGGGAGGGATGCCGGATATATATGTATACAGGGAGGGAATTCTCTTAAATAATATAAAATTCAGGGGAACTTGATAAGCCGCAGCCGCTCAAACTTTTCACTCCCAGCTCCCATTTCTTATTATAATGAATGCATATCGGCTTAGCGTGCAGAACCCTTTTTGTGCGAAAGGCAGCGTGCTGCTTTTCGACGAAAAAGATTCTACCGTTCCCGAATCTTTCGAAGAAGGTCGTACCGTGCAAGATTCGAAAGAAATCGCGACTTTGCGAAGATATGGACTAATTTCGCTGTACGCGACAATTTTCACGGTCACATTGTCACCGCGTGGTTCCGAAATACCGCAGTTATTATTCAAGCTTGTGAAACTTGAAGAGGTCGGCGACCCCAATTCCGTATATACTCAGACGTTAATTAATACTCCTCGATAATGCGAAATAAGATTATCGGGTCGCCCGGATTTCCGTTCCGTTAATATACACTCCGCATGCGAAATTCTAATTCTCACGGCCAACGTATACCCTCCGTCTACGCTAGATTTCTCGGACCGACGCCCGGCGTCGCGACGCCTTAGGTGCGCGTCTGCCGCACACGCTGGAGATAATATACGTTTGTGGGGCGGCGTCGGCACCTCTCGCCACCCTGGTACAAGCATAATATAAGCTGTAACATTTCTAATATCGGCGATGTTCCCTCGGGTTGCAGGCAGCCAGGGTTTGTATGTCCACGGCCTTTGAAGCGCGTCGGTACGCCGGGCGTCGAGTGACGACGCGACGCCTGGGATGTCAGGGACAGATTGCGCGCGTCAAGCCACATGCCGCCAACTCTGGTTTGATTTCCACGGGAACAAGCCACGGCCCCCAGATATGACTGACAGCCTCTCCGCCGACACTCGACGCCCTTCCTGATGCCGACTCGTCGAATTTCCCACCTAGTTTCAGCAATTCGTTGTTCGACGAGTTGAATTTTAGCGAAAAAGAAAAAACGGACAAGTGCGAGTAGAATTCGCGCCCTGAGGGTTCCGTATAGCAATTTTTTATTTGATACTTAACTACAAAGTAACGATTTTATCGAGTTTTTCCTTTATTTGTGCTGTGAGACCTTGCTTATTGCCAAATTTTATAATTCTAAGTAAACGGGACGTACTCCATAGACTTTGATGAGTGAGTTTGCGAGTATCAAAATATGTGGCATAAATGGCCGTGTCTTTCGATTGCGTTGACTTAGAAGCTTGAATTTTTTACACCTCTAAGGGACCGTAGACCTTGGTATTTGACATTACTTTCAATTTGATACCTCTACCTGTCCCTGAGAAAAAGGGTTTTGACAGACGGACGGACGGACAACAAGGTGATCCTATAAGGGTTCCGTTTTTTCCTTTTGAGGTACGGAACCCTGAAAATGACGTCGATAGCACAGAAGGAATGAAAAACCGTGGAATCAGTTCTATGCGACGTTATTTACGGTTATCGATGTGTCGAAATGAAGAAATTGATAATCAGAATCTAGTAGTTTGAATTTATTATATGACTTCACGGAATCGATCGGAAAATTATTATAGATTGAAAATCTGTCTCAAACAGGTTTTTAGAACACTCGTTATTCCTTGTGTGCAGCTTTGCCTTTCAAACCTTTCTTTATTGTCTGATATTTTTGGATGAACAATTTTTCGACAAGACTATTACGGTCATTTTTTTACTATACAGGTACACACAGGTACACCGATTACTAATTTCTCTGCAATCATTTTTGTTAGTTACAGACTTCAAAATTTATTTGTTTAGTATCTTGGTCAAATATAGTGACATAGCTTTTGGGGCAATGAAAAATGCACGGGATATAAACCGTGTCATCTTGAAAATTTTTGACAGTCTACAGATTCACTGTAAGGGTATAACGCGAATATTGTATAAGTATATAGTCTGCAGATTAAAAAATATACATGTCCAGGTGGAAATAATATAAATTTGAGGAGTAAATTTATCGGGCGCCAGTTGAAATTATTCAAAAAGTTGGCGTCCGCGCCTAAAAACCAATACATCACTCGAGCTTTATTAATAGGGGCGGAGAGGGGGGTGAATTAAAAGCCGAAAGACAAATGGCTCCAGTCTCGCTAAATCTTTGCGAAAAACTTAGTAATTTAATAAGCAATTTCATGCAAATTTCAGGGCGTAACCGGTCGGCTAAGGGGACTCTTTTGGGGTGTTTGCACTGGAGGAAATTGGGCTTCGTCGCTATACATACACCTCTATCCGTCGAATCCATGGTTATTTCAGGGGCCAACGATCCGTCGAGAGGGTGTGCAGGACGAGGCGTCGGCCGCAGCCTTCGCGATGCGCGGTGAAGAACGCCATCGTTTCAAAATGCAATATCAACTGCATGAGGTACCGTATATACTTGGCAAATGACTTTAAGGATGTACGGGACGTACAGTCCGGAAAAAGAAGCGTCGAAACAAAAACTTGATCGAAAAATGCTTTAAGCAGCGTCAGTGAAGCTAATCTAGTTACGTCCAACCAAAAAGATTCCCGTGATCCAGGAAAACGTTTTAAAACATATTAAACTTAACCTGTAAACTCGCTTATCGTTTCGACTACATGAAACAAGTCATATTACCTATTTTACTATTTTTTCCCCAAATAATTCACATTACTTGCCCGATTCTGATGAGCAGTAGTTCATTTTATTAATGCATTATTTCTCCACAAGTCGTTCAAGGTAAATTGTTGAATTATTACGATAACGTGTTTCGTGAATCATAAATTATCACCTAAAAATTGTAACGATTATCATACCTGTTTTTTTTTTTTGCTTAATTACCAGTAACGAACTCAAGACGACAAGTATTTCAGACAATCTGTAGGGAATCATTGTAACGAATAAGACGAGCTACTATTTACTAGAATCGGAAGAAATGTAAGGATATTTTGTTGAAAAAATAATGGAACACTGGTAATTTTATGAGGTTGTTAATATTAAGGTGCACTGACAGTTGAAATCACTATGTTTAAATATTCCTTCAGGATCAAAGAACTTTTTTTTAAAAATCATATTCAACTTGTCTCGCTTCAGCTGCACCCTCCGGAGCGTTGATCGTCGCGACGTCCTTCCTGTTTCGACGAATTTTTCACTCGACTGTACAACCTTCGTGCCAACCTGTTGTCCAACCAAGCTGCAAGCGCAACTAAGGACGAATAACTTTCAGGACGATTTGAATTCTCCCGACGCCGACTGATTTCCAGACGTACGTCTTTACTTTCGCTCCTGTTTCTAGGCGACTCGTCATCCTTATATTTCGTGATCCAAATCCACCACATCGCCTCGAGACCGGAAGCCATTGGGCAGCCTCGGAAAGGGACGCCGCTCGGCTATAACGACCCACTTATCGCGGCTTTTCTCCCTTGGGCGGCGGCGAGGAAGGAATGATTTTTTCCTCGTCTCTTTTGAGCTTCTTTTTCAGCTTTTCCTGTAGCTCAGCGCCCCGCTGGGTTCCGATGTGACAATCACGTGCCGATCGACGGATCGGCGTCTCGACGCCCGGTCACTACGCGTCAATATAAATATTTATACACCCGAGAAGTCTGCCGACCCCAATCTCGCGTGCAGGCGCGGATAGGTGCATGGGGGTGATTTTCTTTTTTATCAAGGGATCAACCAAAGCCCACGCATCTCATTTATTTCCGTCCATATATATCTGCCGCGGTAATATTCCCTCCCATACGGTACGTGTCTCACTTCAGACGATTCAGTTGACGACGCTTTTCCTCCTCATCTCGATATTCCCCGGTTGTAATGCATTATGACTCCCAATCGAGCCGCCGAGATGCGGAGGGAATCCGTATTTTCACGAACTGTGGGAATCCAGCCACTCCACGACGGTAATTGGAAATCTATGGATATCGTCCGGACGTGATTCTCACGGTTCAGGGAACTCGAGATTCTTCAAACGAAATCTCAACCCTCGTATCGACGCTGTATATTAATCGAATTATATTAATTATCTTCACGCGATCCGATAGCTATAAAGTCGCCAGGCAACGCATATTGCGACGAATGAAGTAGTCGATTCAACTCGTCTACCACTTGCCTTCAACCTTATAAAATACAGTTGCAATTGTATGAAAATTCAATTCATTCAATTACCAAATTCTATTGAAGTATCGTTATTAAATTTCATAAATCTTCTAATTTAATCGTGATTGGAATATACGGCTATTAATTAATAATGATGCTCAAAAATTAATATACAAATATCATCGGTGTGTAGAAAAAAAACTATCGAGTCTAACCGATGTCGAATCGAAAATCTATGCAGAATAATAAGTTTGAACCATATCCATGTTATATTTTGAATTTCATGGTCATGCAGTTTTAAAAAATCTCCAGCCACGTACACAATTGTGCTTTCGCTATTTTTCTGCAACGTGACTAAAAGGATTACGGCATAATCTCCAAGTATGGCAACAATAGGAGAATGATCCCGTGTATCTTATACATGTACTGATGGATAGGCGGCTTATAAAACCTATAGGTACCCAATAGACGCATACCTATACCTAGGTTTATTCTTCCACCAGACGTAAATACGTGTGCACGGAGGGTGATGTGCCTGCATGGAAAGGATCGCGTTTATACAGCGACGTCGGGGATCGAAATTCGAGGCTTGATCTCCGGGGATCGTCGATCAATCCATCACCGAGCGGAGCATCAGCGATGCCCTGCAGACTGTGTCGCGGGTGTGTGATCTACTGGCGATATACTCGGCACACCGTTAGCATCATCGCCCTGGCAAGCCTTGTGACACGGTTGGAATATCTTAGGATTTCGGAGGTGAAAGACGCCACGTAGGTACGCTTGTATTACGCTGTATTATACCTGCGGCGAAGAGAATAAACGGAGGATTTCGGGTCTATCGCAGGGTTGGTAATCAGGAATAATTTCGTTAAACAATCGCATTTTTCCTCTTACATACACGCATAGCTGTGTCGCGGGGAGCGGCGCATTGAAATGCAATAATTTTAAAAGCGTTGCATAACGCTCTGCAAGCTCCATAAAACCGAGCTGAATCCCTCCCCCTTGCCCGAGAAGAAGAGCTGAGCAGTTACGCCTGTGTAACGCTTGGCCGGTTGGCGCGTTAAGTCCATCGTAATTCGTGGCCCGAGACTCTGCACAGGTCCATTAAACTTTACACCCGGTACCTCCGAGTCCTTACAAACCTTATAACGACGACTTAACGATTCGTATTTCGATAAAGCGCCGAGGATTAGGGAAGCGAGTCGGGCAGTTGGGATTCTCTTACCCGCCTGCGGAACACGGTTACATGCGATTAATCGTCATCGAGGAGGCGGACAAAACGCAGTGCGGTGGAGAAAACTGCGATTGATTGGGATGGGGATGTGAGAAGAGAGGAGGATTTTTCCAGGTTAAATCGAAATACATCTTCGTAAATGTAACAGCTTCCATCGCAAATTCTTAGTTCCGTAAACGGCGGTCTTGAATTGCTCCATAAATGCAGCAGCGTTTGCTTTGTGTCGTAAAGGATTCTTGCCGTTTTAGCATCATCGCACGGGATCTCGGGAAGGATATGCGGTATAAGCGTACGGTTGAATGCGAGTAAGTACATCGTACCGATGTATTACGTGAGTGTAACGTTGCGGTAGGTGTGTAAAGTACGCTTCGACTGCCGGCAAAGCACTGAAAGCGCCAGAGTGCCGTAAGAGGAGTGCGGTGGTAGCGCTTTACGGTAAAAGCCCTCTTTGAGGAATCCGTTTATTGGTTGCTAAACATCGATATATTGCCTCCTGCGGACGGACGATGGAAACCGACGAAACGGTACCAGCTCCTGCTTGCCTGCGGAACCTCCAACCGGGGAATTAGTGAGCTTTTAAAAGCGCAAAGCGTCGGAGCAAGGAATATTCCACGAAATGGTGAGTATGTACGTACGTAACGCGATACGGACTGCAGAATGCACCTACTCGGCAAAAGCACCGAGATGGTTTTCCTCTTCACTGACGTAAGCACAGCTTCGCTGTTTATTTGCCATGTATTCACCACATAATGCACGTCTCCGGATATGATTATTATCGTACAGTTATGATCCGTGCTTTCCAGGGTTGACGTTAATGCCCTAAAATCAATCACAAAATGAAATCGTTTTAAATTTGGCATTTCAATCTTTTTCATGTTTCGTCTTTCATTTTATCTTCTCAAGACGCGCGTCGTCGAGACACTTGACGGATGGACGTAAGAGAAGACCGGATAATACGCGACAGACATAATTTGCCTGCCGTGCGGATATTAAGTGACGCGATGGGCACTTGATGTATGCGCGGCTGAAATGCCCGTTATTTACGCACGTAATGAGCCAGCGTCATACCGCGGCGTCTCGAATGTTTGCAGCATGCAAATTAACGCCATATTCTATCCGCCTGGACACGCGTGACCTCTCTAACCTATGGCCTGCTCATGGTTCCTCGACTTTACGTGACGCGCGATATTTTTTCTCATCTTCAGACTCGCGGCTTCCGCGGTTATTGTAGTTTGTCGAACAACGGCACTATTATTACTGCCGCCTTTTGCTAAAGAGGCAGAAATGCTAACGACACAGTTAGAAACGAACGAACCATACCGTATTCGAGCTTCAGGATAACTATTGATGTGTTTTGAAAAAAAAGCATCTGCCTTCTCGACTAGTGATAGAAATAGGCGATACCGAATGAAATTTCAGGCTTTGTAACAGACAATCATCCGTTACAGGCGATAAGTAATGGCATCTAGATATTGCGACCTCACGTTGAGACACAAGAGCTTGCAGCAAACCTTGTTGAGCCATACAGAGTTCGTCCAGCGTCACATTCAGTTCTCATATTTTCCGCTCGCGTGGCAAAAACTTATGACTTGGCACTGTGGTGTCAAGCCACATGCGGACATGAAAACGTCGAGAAGCTGCAGGTAAGAGTTTATCTCCCGAAATATAGTGTAATGAAACAAAGACTAAATGTACACATGGGTATTGACTCTAGTGTGCTTCGTGGGCTTTGAAACCAAATTCAAAAGCGTCAGTGTTAAGTACACGAGTACAGTTTTGCGATTAGAGAGGAGCTTCCGCAGGTTTGAGAAGGCGCTTACGCTCTCCTGAGTCTGTTTAAAACGAGCTACGTTTGATCTTCCAAACCTTTAGAACTTGCACTCAAGACTTGCCTAATATTCGATTTATATTTAACAGATTCAAAGATCCGTGTTATTCTGTTCCGAGTCATCCAATTTCTCACATACGAATCGATGTTACAATCTCTATACACTTGTTATTTTTTTCCCCGATGCTCCGGTGCCGGATATCCACTTGCGGCAACTTTCAAGGTGATGGAAACTGCTTTTAAACATTATTAAAAATCCGAATGAAAGGGTGAAATTGTTTTGAAGAAACAAAATGAACCAGCGTTATTCGAAATGTGATTTGAGTGAATATGCAAAATACGGCGTGTCTTGTTTCAAACTAATAGATCAACCGATACGGTTTAAACTCGAGTGCGCCTGACAGCACGCAACCCAACTTTCATCCGTGCATGCGTGTTACTTGAAGTTAGAACCGAAGACTACGACGTGAAAATAGTCACGAGCGGCCGGCCGATCTTCAGATTGTTGTTTTCGTGTTACATTCGAGAACGGGATTGCGACACAAACGTGTGAGTGAGTCTCTTTTCGCTGGATTTCAGTACCTACTACGTATTATCGTGTTATGTAAGACTAGAATGACGATTTGCTCATAATCTGTGAAACGTCGACATCGTCGACGATATTCTTGCTTGACACGTGACAAACGCCAATCACAATGTGCAAAAATTTGGAGAATCCTCTTCACTGCCGTCAGCCATTACAGAAGAAGACTGACCAACAGATCTTGTTCAGAATTATTATTGTACTCGATGTGATAGAATCTGCGTTATTACAACAGTGAGTAAAAAGATGCTCTGTGAATTAACCCACAATGTTTGATCGATTTCTCTGTTTTTCACAGGAAGGAATAGACGCATCTGAAGTGTCGCCTATTTGAGAAAGAAGATTGGTGACGTCAGCCTCGTGATTCGGGCTTTTTCACGTCGCAGAATCGACACTCTGGATACAAAGCTGCGATGCGACGATTTCAACGCGATCGGTATTGTTTGCTTTATCTTTTTTGCATGGATATGATATTTTGCATGTTCCCCGCTCGTTCGAATTGTTGCAGCCGTATATAATTTGGTGCTGAATCGAAACTCTAGTCAATATGGTTTACATTAGTCTGTGAGTTTCTTATTGATTGGTTTAAAAAATTTGTCAGCCTGTTTTTGAATGATCGTTATAGCGAACTGCAGATTATCATGCACGCATTTTCAGTTTCACTTTTTTTACAAGTTAATCGAGTGTTTATAATTGATTTTACACTTGTTTCTCATTTCAACTTTTGCTTTTCTTCGCGTTGCAATAACTTGCGAAAAATTTATTGATTATTGCAATTCTTGTCCTCGGTTTGCTCTCTCTCTTTTTTTTTTTTTTACTTACCTCATACTTTGTCTCACGGCTTGTAAAACTGTTCCCCGTAGTACTTTTTTATAATTTTCGTTCCCTCGCGTGCATTAAGAAATGCTAAGTGTTCTCTTCCATTAAAAATCTCTTCTTTTTCCATTAGTCTTCGTTTCATAGGTGATGATTTAGTCTCGATTCATGATCAAATCGGTCAGATGTAAAAAATTAACGAAGAATATATATCATCGGGATGGGTATGTATATACACAGTACAGCTAAATTAACAATTCTCCGAAACAGGATTGAGCTCGTCACGGAATATTCAAAAATAAAGTTCCGTACACTCTGTACGCATACTTATATGATACATCACATACGGGGAAATTCATATGCGACTTGACCAACGTCAAACCCAGCTCCCGCTTCCACTTCTTTGCTAATTTCTTGATACATGAGACAAAATAAATACTAGATATAATTCTTCAGTTCTTGTTATCTCACACGATTACCGGGAGAACATTTTTTTAAATTTCATGGCGTTTTGCTATAGAATATTTTCATCTGATTATATTTTCTAAACATTAGATTCGATTATCAAAGTTAAAAAATTAAATTTTCCTTATTGAAATGCATTTTTGAATAAAATACTTAGAAAATGCGTACGCTCAGAACAATGGAACCGTGTCGCAAACTTGGGAAAATGAATTCCTGCATTTCAGAAACCATTTACGGCATTATCATCAAATAAAGGCACTTTTTTATTTTCTTGTTTCATAGAATGAAGGACATGTTAATCTCAAACGGCGCAATAAGAATTGGTAGTAATTGTCAAATATTATGAAAACTTATAATTGCCAAGTTCACAATTTAACATGGCGAGCGGGAGGGGGGATTTATTTTTCTGGTTGTCGTTATTAATTATTTTTATTCGTACTAACTGACCTGTGCCCTTTAGACAGATGAAAATAATGATTTTATAATTCATAATTAGTAAAATTCATGAATTTTCATTATCGGTATGCAATTGAAGTTCAGAGAAATTTTTTCTAGTAACATTGCCGAATCGGCAAACCTGTCTCTTTGCTGCGGATTATTATCGCGCATATAAGAAAATAATGAATGCCGGCCCAATTCCACAGGATGAATCGGCAGCGGCGTTTCTTTTTATCCGTTGATCCATTCCCTTTTTCTCTTTCCGTCGCCTTTTCTGCGCCGCGTATCCCTCGATCGAGGGAGGACGTCCCGGGGGTTGGTCTGGCCTCGGGTAGCTGGTCTGTGGGCAGCGTCCGGCAGTGATATATGTAACACAGTGTCCCGTCGGCTCAATTTCCGAGAGAAAAGCGAACACCGGAACGCCATTGGTCGGGAGAACCTCGGAGCTTGGCCAACCCCAGGCGTCCCTGATAACGACGCCGAGGGACCGCCCCCGCAAGATGCTACCCCTCGACAGACGCTCGGCGTCGTTCCGGTGCCTCCGCCGTGTCCGCGAGGGAATTTCAGAGGGCCGATAATTCGGCTGTTTAATCGCCATTGGTCCAGGGGAGGAAGATGCAGGAATGGAATAGAATCGGTGATGAATGATTTTTTTTTTCCTCAGAATTTCGCTATCGAGGTTGAGCACCGACATGCACACGTGGCTTTCGAAAAAACGTAAAAAGACGGTATGTGTGTATACGGTGTATGTATATATATATAACTATATTATAGAATGGGCTACGAACGGAGGGCTTTAATCTTCTGCGAGGCAAGGAAATGTAAATGTCTCTTTTTGCCGGGTGTAATCGAAGAAAGTACCTGCAGCACCCACTCGAACTCACTCTGCAATGCACCTACAGGGACACACACCTGAGCTCGGAATTTCTTCGAGTTTTTGCTAGCTTGATTTCAAAGTCTAATTCAAACGAGTTCTCCGTACGATAACATTATCGAGAAAGGAGAAGAAGAAGAGCATAAGAAAAAATGAGGAGATACCTTCGTCGTTTATAATGTAGTCGTAAAGCAGCCGAGATGCAGTCTGGTCGTTGGGTCTTTACGTAGTTTTATTACTTCACGTACGACACTTTGACGCGACGCGAAGCTCTGCTAATTAAATAAACGCCAAAGAGACTATAATAATTCTACTACGCAAACGATAAAACAAATTACCTAACAATTTTTCCACTATCGCGCGGTAGTCGCATTGAATCGGCCATCGGTAATTGCATCCCGCTATGGAGCCAGCAGTCGCTAGTAGACGAGATGAAAGCCCCTGATAAGACCATTCTTCGTAGCAATTTAGGGTGCAGGCGGCAGCGTGATCGTGTAAACGCGTGACGCGTACAACAATAGTCCCAAGATACTTCTTGCATTTACGCACTCGCCGGGCCTAAACCTGATCGTGTGGTACAGAATCTCGAGTAAACGTGAGGTGTAGGGGAGGTGTCTCGATCTGATGTCCTTTCAGTCAGAACGAGCAAGGCTTTTCGTTTGACTATAAACGTTTGCGGAATCGTTTCTATTCAAGAATTCTCACGGCATTCCCTACTGCAAATGTTGATGCGTCAAATCATAAAATGTTTTGAAAGAGTTGAGCATGTAATTTATCACATGATTTATCTCGTACATTCGATAAAATATATAATAAATCGCATAATAAATTACGAAAGCCCGAATCATCAGATACACTAGATCAAAATTCATATAGTTTACGATATAGTTGATGATATGATTTTTGATCCAGTATACCCGATGATCCGTGCTTTCGTAATTTATTTTGTGATTTCTTATGTATTTGATCGAATTTACAAAATGAATCATGTAACAAATTACACGTCGAATTCTTTCAAAACATTACATGATCTGACACATGAAGATTTTAAGTATGGTTAACTCGAAAATTAATTTCACCATACCACAGCGAAGTTCGCCTGCACGCAGTGACGGATCCGAGGAATGAGTCAGAAGTTTCATTGTCGTATGTTACAGTCATGATTTTGCTTTTATTAAGTATCCCGCAAACTTGACGGTCCTCAATCACTCATACTCGCTGATCCGAGCTTACTATGTATATGCGAATGCCTAATGTGTTCGTCGTGATCTCAGCTCCAATGGATTCCGGAAACTGAGGTCTTGATTGGGTCATTTGACGCGGATCAAGAAACAAGTTCTGGCGTAAAGGGCGTAGTAGTAGGGTGAGAGAGTGTTTGAGAAGGTGGAACGTGCGACAGGTGCTTAATTAAGGGCTTCCATCGCCCTCGCGAAGCGCACACGCCATGAGTCGGGGAATTCACCGGGCCGTGTCTGGTCTCTTGTCGACGTGGTTAGGCGTCGTATAAAGCTTATAAAGCTTATAAAGCTTATTAGCCGCAAAGGGTCCTGCTTAGGAGGGCTATTATTGAATTATGATTGGTTTTATGGTTCGACTGCAGTCAGGTGGGCGGTTTAAAGTACCGAATGCCGATGAATTGGCTCTTTATTCTTCCGCGCGCGATGGAAACCCGGAAATGACGGGAACAGGCTTCTAAAAGGATCCTAATTTTAAGGATTGCATTCTTCACCCAATTAAGGTCTGGGAGCTTATATGGATGTTTCGAATGAGATTTGAAAAAGTCGGCTTTCTTGGTTTGTTTCTTATTCTTTCGTTTTATTCATTTTTATGATATTCATCCATACCTGGTGGATATATACATAATCCATATTCATGGATTTGTTGCGACATGTCGATTCCTTGATGTTCAAGTACTGCGGATGAAGCAATTGATTTTCAAGACTTTGATATTTTTAAAATCGTGAGGCACAAGGTAGTGGAAATGGTACTGATCACGCTGTTACGTTACATCGATACGCAGTTGCAAAATTATCTGAAACATTGTTTAAAATTTGTTTGAAATTCTCGTTCCTCCAGGTTTTCCAACGATTGTTGTACACTCAGAGTTTCGATACATTACGAATAGAATCCAAATCTTCAATTGCTGTCGGTCATAAAACGAGCGATGAATCAAAAATGCAATAAATCGAATTTAAATCATTTCTTCCTGACAATAGTAATCAGTGTACGCTTGAGTTAGTAGACTTGGAAGTATTCTTCTTAAATGTAACTGTAAATACGAAATTAATTCAATTTCACCGAGTACGATAATCCAATTTTGATACAGCAACGAGTAACTCGACGAATCTTGTTATTGTTATCCGTAATGCTGCTAATATATCAATGTGGTGAATTTCGAGCAACTGATTTTCAAGATACCCTGCATCGCGTAAAACTGGATAAAATTAGTCTAGCAGCGTTAGGTGATGAAAGCGTGTTTGAAAATCGTGTAGAAAATTGACATTTTGTACGAGTTTTTGTTCCGATAAATAGAATTCATTTTCTCTCACTTTACGATCTTTACGATTTTTCACGAAGATGATTTTTGCCGATTTATCGGGCTTTTCACTGATTCAAATAATACGGATATTTGGCGTAGGTGTATATTTAACGATACTGCGACCAGCACGGTTTGGAAACGTGATTAGCATTGGATTTAATGATTAATTACCGTTGATTAATGCGAGGATGCGGAACGTCTGGCTGGTCGATGATTCGCCTCTCGGTTCACCAGGCTGCTGTATTCCACGTACGGTAGAGTTGCTGCCCACCTACGCACATCCCGACCAAAATCGTGTCTGCCTCGCGTACTCGTTCATTACGTCATAGAGCGCCGATTCCGCAATCGTGGAAGCCAATCAAGCCTCCGCCGGACGTCGCGCGTCGCGGATGATCTACAGATCTATCCGTGATTCGTACCGCGTCTGTTTATTTATAATCTATTGTCGAGGTAATTGATGACGACGGCGATCGTTGCCCGAACAATTACGAGCTCGAAGGTAACTCGCGTCGTGCTTATATCGGCCTAATTCGACCGGATCTGACCCCAGCCGCGAACATCACGGGTCATTGATTACGCGGTTATCAGTAGTCTGGGCCCTCGATTGTTAATCAATTTATGCTGGCCGTAAATTCCCCGAAAACTGGCTGCTGTATAACCAAAGACTTAGGGTCGGGTTCATTAGGTTTGAGTAAAGAATTTTGCGAGATTAAGAAACCGCGAGGCGTGGATTACGTACGTAGGAGGAGAAAAAAAAGGCAGAGAAAGACAAGTTTTGCAATTCTTATCTTTGCAGACAAACACTTGCGGGTTTGCAAATTACGCATGAGAAGCCGCAGCACGCGTTACAATTGTTACGAAAATTTGCCGCGCTTCTGTCCCGCTGTAATTGCAACTCGTTAGGACCTCGGTTGCGTGCCTCTGTCTTCAGCGGTGCCGTAACGAGCCTGAGATAATTGAATAATTGCATTGTTACACCTGTCGAGGCGCCGTTTTTCCAGATCAGAGTGCGTGGCAAATTTTTTAATGTTCCCCTTACGGAGAATCGGGGATACGTCACTGCTAATCCCGCTTTCACTCAATGTAGATTGTTGTATTCGGATTTATCGCCGATCTGAAGGATACGTAATATATACGTACCTATATATATATATAGATATATATTTATTATACGCGCTTCTGATTCCTCGCTGGGACCCGAAAACACGAAAGTGTAATAAAGTAAACAGGAAAAGAATAGCGGCACGATCCATGGACTGACATTTATTGGTTGCTGTATTTTTTCCTTACTATACGTTATATACTGTCGCCAGCATTTCTGAACGTCGAAGCGTTTGATCAGAATTATATCAGTACAGATCTATACATTTGTCATTATTATAATGCCAAACGTTGCTTATCCTGCGCAAGGAGAGACCTAGAAGCTCTCTTATAAAAAAGTTCTAATTTCATCGTGGCTTGCACATCGGTAGGTATTTTGACATTTCATTGACCCTAATTCGTCTGTATTCGTGTAGGATAGAAGACCTCAACGATTGAGATCGTATCAATTTAATTTCACCTTAAGAAAATGAAGCTGCTCATTTTCATACAGCTTTCCTTTGTTTCTCAACGAATTGAAATTAATTTCAAAAAATCTGAACGCCAATCTTTCATTTTACGTATTGTTTCTAATGAATAAATCTCTTCAAGTTTCCCTGCTTTTTGGAGTCGGTTCGTTACATCCTGTTTCTCTGGAATCTCGCGTAGTCAAGGCCGAATGAAGAACGTAGGGGAAAACGCTAATCGGGCTCTTATAATGGATTGAGCATCCGTCTAATACTCAAATCGATTTTCACCGCAATATATATATATATTAACATGCGCATTGATCCTCCGCCGAAGAGTTGGGTGAATTCAATTTCGCATAAATAAGCCGTAAGTCTCGTGACTCGTCCTGTTTCTTTACTTATTTATTGGCATTTAGGACAATTAGAAGTTGGCATGAACGAACTGTACATGCCAAGGGTGAGGGGGGGACATTAATCAGAGTATCAGAAGAGAAGGGAAAAAGAAATAAAGAAAGAAAGGTAAAAGGCTGATCTCGGAAGACAACTACGATTGAGTTACGTTGATTTTATTCCCCCCTCCAGGTTTCAGCTATTTTATTTTCCTTCCTTCTGTCTTAGTCCCGCGTGCCTGACTCGAACGGGATTAACTCTGGTGCGGTTTTTAAGTAGGCAATTTCCTAATTCGCTAGCCTCAATTCCTGATTTATTACGATTCAACATGTTATTCAATCTCCTTCAGATTTATGGACTGGGCCAGCCTTCGCTATCCGCCCTGCAGCCTCCGTGCAACCTCTACCGATCGTCATTCGTCTCGATACTCTTAATGGGCTTCAGATCTGCCTGGTGAGTTTGAAATTTGCAATATTTTGCTTCATAGCACAGGTATCAACCACGACACAGTTTTTCTCCGACTACTTTCTCCATTTTCCTGTATAATATACACGTCACTATGTTTCTGACTCAATTTAACTTTCGCTGTTTGGTTTGTGAATGATCTAGTGTATGATTTAGTTCTAGGCAAGTTTTTTACTGAACGGAACAAAAAACAATTAGTCCTCAATCGCTGTACCTACAATTTTAAGCATTCGAGACAGCCTTTCTTGTGTAACTCTACTCTCGCTATCTCGGTATCTTCCTTTCGAGGCAAGAGCAACAAATCAGTCCCGCTAATAGCGACGCTCGTTGAGTGAGGTGTCTCCGAGCGATGTCCTTTTTTGCGATGTCTGGAATTGACTGTCCTGGATCTCTGTGTCGCTATTTGCAGACTCCGCTCTGAAACAGCTTACCTTCGATATAAAACAGAGTCAGGACCATTACTGGGAATAGTAAACTTGTTCGAGTTTCATGCGATTGCTCTGCCAAAGTTATTTAGAAACATTCACAAAGTGAGACCTAGAATTTTGTACTTGAATTTTGAATTTTGTGTTGTTGTTTGACACTCACATTCCATCGGCCCCGAAATCAAAGTTCCAACTTCATAATTAGCGTATTCTACGATTTTGCGAAAAACAAAAAAAAAAAAAATACTACAACGATACAGTCATTTTTAGAATTCGTGGAAATTACAGTGAAACTTTTGATCGTATATCGTTTCGAATCGATGGAGATAAAAAACGATGGAATACTTGAAAAAGCTGTCGAGATATGTTCGAGCATCCATTAAAAACGCCCATGAGCCGTCAGCAATTCTGTGCGAAAAATTTTCACCGTTTTTATCACGTGCGGTGACATTCATCATTTAACTGGACCTCGGCGAGAGGGAGAAGAGACAGAGTGTGCAGGGTGGAAAGCGCGACCAACAGCGCGACGCCCGGCGTCGAGGCAGGCCAAATTAGCGCGACAATAAATTCTTATTAAAATAGGGAGAGCCCCTGCAGTCGCAGACAGTGAATGGCGGGCATCGCGTGCTGCGGTGTTTAGCGAGGCACGGACGAGTGGTTAGGTGGTTGGTCGGAGGACGAACGTCACGCGTCATGAACCCCGCCGTTTCGTAGCTACCTTTGGTGCCCCCGTCGGAGCTGCAACTTTGCGCAGGAAAGCTCCACGGGCCGTTGGGCGCGGCCCCGTTTTCCCGTCATGCCCCGGGCGCCGATTCCCTCTCGCCCATCAATCATTGCGACAAACTGCGAGAAGGAGAGCGGAATCTGCCGCAGACGTGAATCACTGTCCGACCACCGCAAACTCCTTGTGTTAACCGAGTTACGAGACAACAGCCCCCTTTTTACGTCGCCTCGCCTCGTTCTCGAGCAAAGCTCGTGTGTCTGACGGATTTTCACGAGCTTCCGATGATCGTCGGGTCGACCGGAGCTCGACTGCAGGTTACACCCTGGAGCATCTGTTGCGCAATTAGGTAGGTATCCTTACTCGGGAAAGTTGGAAAACCGGTATCGCGTCTAGTTTTATCCAACGCTTCGATGCCGTACCGAGCGACTCTGCGAGGTGGCACAATTAGGTTTTTTGGATTATGCTGTTAAGTGAAGCAATTGAAGAGATTCACGTTTGTAAAACTCGATAATCAATATAACGTCTCGTGAAACGAGTACTTAAATTTCTGTCCGTTTTTATTTGTCATATTCATCAATCTCTCGTAGAAATTGGTGTTCTTCAATAAGCTTCTCGTATCGCGAATTTTTTTTTCCTACATAAAATTTTGGAATCATTTCACAGCTGTACTGTAGGTATGTATCTCTTCGCGACTATACAAATATCAAATTAACTGAGTTACTTACAGCAGATAGTGTATCCATAAATATAAATTTTCAGTTGAAAAATGTTTGAACATTTACGCGAATGCAATCTCAGAAATAATTTTGTCATTAAATTTTGACAGTTTATTATGCATGAAATTTTTTTTTTTATTACACCCTTTTTTTCTGCAGACAAGTGCCCCAATTCGACACTAATTTTTCTGATTGCGAGAAAGCGTGTGCAAGAGCTCTTTGGAGAACACCATGTTTTGACGATATGTTATAGCCGAATCAATCACCTGCATGAGAACTTACCGAATATGATCAATTTAAGCAGACTACCTGATTGTTTTATGAAGCCTGATCGATGCTTTAAACTTGATGTCAATAAAGAAAGTTTGGTCTTTCACTGACGTGTCTCCTTAGGGCTCCAATAATTAAAGAAGTAAGATAAAAAGAGTGATAAGAACCGTGCGCGAGTCACAATGGGTGTCGCATTATTCCGACAATCGCGACTCGGGGTTCGCCGCGAAGGGTGCGGAGGCGTCGGGTTGAACCTTGCCAAGTGCACAACTTCTGTGTAATTGAATTATACGCCGTCACGGAAGGTTACTTCCGTACCGTTGAGCGTGTACAAATTTTACGCCAGCAAAAACAAACGGCTGGGTCGGTTTGTTTTTTCACTGATCATGATTCGCTCAGCTGCGCGAGAACAGCGGAGCTCAAAATCGAGATCAAAATGGTGTACGGTGGGCTCGAAAATTTAGATTAGAAATTCGTACGTACGTCACGGACCTTGTTACATCTGTCGATGTTGTCGTTGAACGTGAACGGTATGCATCTGGGCTGACAAAGTCCTCTGCAGTAATAATTATACTATACTAATAAACGATTTCGTATTTATATACTCTGTGACACATATGTAAACAGCTCTCAATTTCGTCGAGTGAAACGTTACTCTTTCGGAGTGAAAATCCTCTCCGACAGGAGTGCAGAGATTTCGCGTATGAAAATTTTTGTAAAATTCTCCAAGTATCTAAAACTTTTTTTCTTAAATTTTGTTAGGTTTCCGCTAAAAATAATTTGTATACCTAGAACCGATAAAATCTGCAGGATTCGTTCCAATGCGAAATTCACCCTGCATGTTACACGGCCAATTCCCCTGGGTTTTGGCCTCCGAGCGAAAAAATGTGGCAACATCCCTCGGCGAGGATCGTCTCCTTGCCGCGGGGCGCGCCATCGGAGGAGAATCAGTGTCGACGCAAGCTGGTAGGGGGTGTCAAGGTGCAGGGTCGAAGGTCGTCGGTATCAGTAATGGCGGCCCAAGGGACGGCACTCGAGCCGGGAGTCTGGAGGGTCGTCGAGGCCGGTCCAGACCGAGGCGAACACTTGTTAGCACCTCCTGACGCTTACATGCCCGCCCCCGCGTTTCCCGGCGCTAATTGTGTGTCCTCTATGGCGCTGCCCGGAGTCCGAGCTGCCACGACGACATTACATCCCTCGACGCGTCCTCCGGAGAAGCGAATGCGTCGGGGCTCGTTAGTAGCCGCGGAGGTTTACCCGATTCCCGATTCCCGGTTCCCGGTTCCCCGGCTCTTCGTGTCCGCGTAGGAGTTCGGCGGCGTCGCGTGTCGGAAGACTGTAGCCGTCACAGTGACCATTATATCGAAGGGGTGGATCGCGATAAGGAGAGAATTCACGTAAACGGGCGGCGGGGGCGGCAATCTTGGTCTCGGCTAGCTGGCCATTTCACGTTTCCTTCCTGTACCCCCTTTCGTCCCGCCGGCTACTCCCTAAATGATTAATTACCGGCCTATAAGTTGCATGCAAGGTGGAGCCGCGGGCATGCTGGCCCGGAATGGCCGACTTAAAATAAGCTCATTGCTAAAACGGATATTCCGTGCTGGAAAATACGTTCCGTTCGTACCTCGTCCGCCGCGCCGCTCTATTACACATATACCGAGTTTTCTCTCTCTCTGTCTCTCCCTCTCTCACTCTTTCACTGTACGCAGAGGTTTTCGCCGCTTCGCTGTATTATATATTATACCGCACCCTGCGTTCAAACGCGGTTGGCGATGATCGACTTTTCATTGGTCCTGAAGCTGATTATTCTTGCCCCGATGGAATTTATTCTCCCGATCCGAGGTATTTATTTCCACTGGCGAATCCGACGCCATTTTTCTCCACCCCGCGGTCATCCGTCGCTTTGTGTTGCTCGGATTTTTTCGGAAGCTTGCGCAAGCTTCTCTAAGGGGAGAGAATACCCGCCGCAGTAGCTTACATTCCGCTTCGGATTCGCCATTTTCTTTCAAATATCGTTGTTTTTTGTCTTCTTTTTCATCTTCTTTCTTCTCCTTTCATTTTTCGACCGGTCGACGAATTATCAGCTTCCGGCCTGTCGAAAGAAGGGATTAATGTCGAATGCCAATTTATACATATAGCCTCACGCACCAGCAGCGAGGGGGCGAATTTACGATGTGTGTTAAAAACCGCGGATCTTGCGATACGGTGGAAACTACTATATCGGGAGTAAGAAAATCCCTGTGGTTGGAGCATATAGCCAAGGGATGAAAATCGGGGAAAATCAAGGCGCGTTTTCCGAATCATTCGACGTGCTCGCCGCTCGCCTCTCAGAAGTGGAATACATTAATTAAAGTCCCCGGTGTGGTTCCCGGTTCCCGGTTCCTGGTTCCTGTCGGAGGGAGACGGGGACGGGAGTCGTGAGAACGCAGTGATTAAAGCGAACCTTTGAGCCCGCCAAGTATCGCGGCCTTGCGCTTAATAACGGTCTGCAGAGGCGGAGGGAGAGAGAGAGAGAGAGAGAGAGGAAAGAGGGTGCGAGGGAGAAAGCGACCCGGTTCGTAACCTCTCCACTTCTCCTCTTATTTTATAAATCAAAACAGATTAGAGCGGTTTTCATTCGAGGGGGCCTTGCTATGCAAATGTCGAAGATCCAGGCCTCGGCGGACGGGCCGACGCGAATACCCATCTCCAAACCTCGACAAACATTTACCAATCCCAAAAGAAAATATAGTATTCCCTTACACCGACCCTGGTCCGAACCGTCGAGGCGATTGCCTTTTCCTCATAGTTACAAAAAAGTTCAGTCATTCCGGCGCGGGGGTAAAAGGTAGACGGATCAAAAAATAAAAAAGTCACAATATCGAATGTCGAACCACGAAAAACCTGTTTTATTGAATTTAAAAATGTATAAAGTCTAAATATACAAGATAAGTCTAAACGTAGAGAGTTAAGTATTGAATAATATAATGTATATAAGCCAGAAGGGCGGGGGGGGGGGGGGGGGGGATATAGAAAAATAAGACAGTTGAATGTCGAATCATCTAACATTTGAAAATCTATTCTACAATTGTTTCAAAACGTAGAAAGCCGGAATTTAGAAAATTCAAAATGTGGAAAGGTAAAGCACAGAAAACCAAAAGTTAGAATCAGAGTTCTAATGATTTCACGTTTTAACTTTCTATGACTTTAACCTTTCTCCATTTTGAAATTCCATGAAACAGATCCGAAGAATAAAGAGCTTATTTACCATTATCAAACGTATATTTGAATATGGTGAGATAAATGTTTTGTTATTATTGTCAAATTTTAATCGAGCCAAATAATAATCGATATAAATTTGTTAATTGTTGACAAATCATATTTAGCTCAATTAAAATTTGATAATAATATCGAAACGTTTATCTCACCATATCCAAGTATACATTTGTTAACAGTACAAAAATTCTCTTCTCAGTGGGTCGTTCCATTTTTGAAAAAATTCAGTACTGTTTTCTTTTTATTCTCTGATCTTCCAACATTTTCATCACGACGGGGATCGCAGTTAAGAATCGATCGCCGATCCTCAACTGCATCCAGAATCTCACTCTCCTCAGCTTCCCGCAATACATAACGATTAGGTTGTGTAGATTAATCTCGGGATTTTTTTTTTTTTTTTTAAATAACGTTGCGTCAGCTGTACGAAGCAGGCATGCTGCAATCAAGAAGGGGCGTGCAGCGATGGCCAACGCGGTTATGGCTATCCCCGTTTTTCGGGGTGCCCCGTGTGCGCTGGGTAGTTATACCTATACACTCTGTATATGTTTTGAATGCAAACAAAGCTCTGTTTATATACTCGATCTGCCTCGTCAAAGGAACCCCTCAAATTTCAACCGCGGTCCTGTTTGCAGGGATTAGGGCTAATAGTATCTCACTTCGTTTTCTGTACTACAGCCAAGTGTTACTGTTGCGGATTTTCATCCCTCTGGGCTTGTTTTGTGTTGCAACAACTCGCGGACGCCGAAAAAGACGATTGGAATGTAAAAACGACCGAACCGATCACCGAGTGCGGCTCGAAAAGGGAAACAAAAAGATTGCAGCTATCCAATTTTCACCTTTTTCTGCAATTTTGTTTTTTCGTTTCGATCCAATTTGCGAGTAAAATTCAAGCGATCATTTTATGAGTACGAATGATCTGATTGTGAGAATATGTACGCGAGGTTTGCCGTTTTGACGCACTTCAGGTGGGAAGCGCGGTTAATTGAAAAGGTCATTAGCTGGTCGCTTGTAACAGAGTCGATCGTTATCGTTTTTACACTCGTGTTTCGCGATTTCCGAATTGTCACGATTAGTAATTACCGGTTAGATACCGTCTCGCGTGCTTTCCATAATCATTTCAATTTTCAACAGCCAGACCCTCGCTTGTGATCATTATTTTACAATCGCAAACTTATACCTTTTACAAAATTCAAGTCAGGAACTTTACTGTAACGATGCAATCTCATTAAAAATCGGCATTTCACAACATCAGGTCCCTCTGAGATTCGTTCAACGATAGCGAAGCCAAACATGACATTCATATTTCAAAACTCATCGTCAACTCGTTTAAACTGATCATTCTACGGTTGCAAGATGATGTGTTTTTGAACAATGTTTCGTTACGGTAACGTCGATAATTTCAACCTCGTTACCCTTTTCACTCGCTTTTCATATTCTAACGATTATCATCCTCAAATTATTATCCAATTTTTTGCTATCGAGTGCGACTCGATTAACTTTTGCACTCGCATAAATATGGACGCACCTCGAGAGCTGGTCCGACAAAACGCAAGTCTGCCGGTGGCTTCGGTAAGACCCGATGGCTTCCGGATTTTTGGCTGTAGTCCAGCGACATCCTCAACGTCGGGTCGTCTTAATCCTCGTATATCTTAGCCGCACGGCGGGACTCGCGACCTGCTTCGTGCTCGAGGTTTTTAGGACGCACGCATATAAATTCCGCTCTCTGATCCGATCCAGCGGCTCATGCACCGATCCCCTTCCCCCCGTAGCCAAGGCGCAGATTTATGGACTTATAGATTCTTCCGCTTCCTGGTTTTCCCGTTTTTCGTGTTTCGGTTTCGTTTTGTCTGTTTTTGTTTCGTGCGATACTCTTCCTCCCCCCGGCAACCCTCCGGCGTATAAGTTATGCGGCCATGCAGAGGTCTTTCTGGCCAACATAAATTTGTCACTTTACTTCAGCTCCCGTTTCCTCCATCCTTTCCTCTCTTCGCCGTCGTCGATTCTTGATCGCCCGCTTCTTCTCTCTGGCCCGAGTCCAGTGAAAGGATTGCATTTTCCTGATTAAACTTGTACGCAACCTCGGTTATTTTTTCCCGAAATCGCATTCGTGGCGAAAAACGATCGATATGTAATCTGCGACGATACGGGAAGAAAGAGGTGAATATTTTCGCGGATTTTGGTGACACTGGATGAATTTGCGGGTTTGTCGCCGGGTGTTGGTGTACCAGAACCGGAGGATATCATCCCTTTATACTTCTTCCTGCTGCAGGTTTGCAGAACGCCCCAACCGCGCGACTGCGGGGAGCTTATAAATATTCAATGCCCACGCGGCTAAGATAAACTAATTAAAACTTAGATGTCGGTAGTCACTTTAGATTTTTACTTACACAAGAAGCATTTCAACGTGCGACTGCTCCCCTGGAGAAGCCTGTAAAAAAAAAAGGAAGATAAAAAGTAAACTCCGCTACACGGGGCGCCGCGAATTCGAACGGATTCAAAGCAAATCCAAAGAAAGCTTTACTCTGTACTTCTCATTAAGAAAACCACTGCCTTGAGTTTCTTTTATTCTCCATCTTTCGTCGCCGCCTTCCTCCCCCCTTTAACATCGGCTATTCCGACAAATGGATCCACCCCCATCCCTCTTACAAATCCCGCTCGTTTCGACTTCGCGATGTAATTAACCGCCTCACTTGAGAGGGAAAAGATTTTTTTTTCCAAAACTGTAACGTCTTCGCCCGCAATATATCTTGTGCTTGCGAAAAAAAAAAAAAAAAAAAAATTGAGGCGGATGTATAATTTTGCGTCGCAACCTGAACACTTGTTTGCGAGGAGAAGATTTCGAAGGCTTCGAAAACCGCGGTGCAGGACGCGTACGTGTATCCACCCGCAAAGCCGCCTTTCTTTTCCATTTCGTATTTTAATTCGGTGTTTGTGTTTCTTTCCGGGGCGGCAACCTCCGTCTCCTCGTCTGGCAAACCTTATTTTTTGCCCCCAGCAGGCTTACTTAAGATATTAAAGGGGGCTCCCTGGCTCGCAGCTCGAGTCGCTGTGTAGTTTCGTCCTGACGCAGCGCGGACGCGTCGCTTATACAGGAGCCTTCGCTGTTTTTCAGGGGAGTTTATTTAATTTGTAAGCGGATTTTTGCACTAATCAACGGATCTGAGAAGGAAACCTGAAGCTCGAGCGTCGAACGGCGGCGGCAGGATGTCAGACGACGTTCGACGACCGAGAGACGGACAGAAAGGAATCCGGGGAGGAGCCGAGAGGGATGCGAGGGACGCCGGGAGAGTAAGACGGACGGGAGAACAAGAAAGTCATTTGAATTTATTTTAATTACACTAACGAACAGACCGCAGAACGAACCTAACGAATTATTTGCTCAAATATGATTACGTGGAATTTCTAATGACGGATTGACCCCCATCCCTTCCCCGCAGAAACGAGCCTTGAATCTATTTACTTTAGGCTCGAAATCATTCCCCCCGATATTCAATGGTTCCGAATTCTGCACTCCTCGGCGCACCGGATTCGACAATCCTGCACGGGAGTCTCCATGGAAAGAAAATGTAAACAAATATATCCGCCCGCCGAAAATACAACTTCTTCATCGTTTCGAATCAGGAAAATCTGCTCCCCAACCCTCGATTTTTAACGAACCAGGAAAATACCGTCTTCATTTAGTTTCCCTTTTCTCTCTTCTCTTGTCGTTTCTTTCCTGTGTTCTAACTGCAAATTAAACCTGACCATGGACGCCCCTCGGTTTCTATATATGGGGCATTCCAGACCTTCACAATTTTTAATTTTACACTCCTCTTAGCGCATGTTGCATTGGAGCGTTCGAAAAGAATGTAATTTCCAAACCTCTAAACAAAAGATATAGCTTTTCAAGTAATCATTCGATTAGCTAAACCTCTGTTAGCCACAGTCATTTTTCATGAATTTAAACAGTAAATCTTTGTAAGGAAAACATTTTTAGCTCAGAGTGAAAATGGGTGTGTATTTAGTTTGAGCGGTTAGACAAGGAAATCAATTTTAAATAATAAATTACTATAAAACAGATGAGGAACAAAATGAGATTAACTGGAAGATATCCTTTATCGGTACTTAAACTCGGTCCGCAAAATTCCAGTGCAGGAGATTTTTCTTTCTATTCTATTTCCATTCATCTTTTTGAAACATATTTCATTTTTGATTTTTATTGTTCGTATCGCCGAGTCTAAATTCGCGTTCACCTTTTCTTCGGGTTGGACTTTTTTGATCGTTTCATGAAGATATATGATTATGCAAATTTCATCAAAACTGATTATTATACGACTAACGGTGATTTGGCCAATCGATAATTGATCGTACTAGAAAAGTAATTCTTTTCAAATCAGGAACTGTGCAAATCGTTTTCCCTTCGCTAATATTTTATTTCATATACTAAAAGATGAAGATAAAATTAAAAATGTGCGAGGTTTACGGCCAGCTCGAGACGGTCTGGAACGCCCCATATATCTGGCCGACAAGAGAAGGGGAGGCGGCGAAATTATGCGTTTGAAAAGCGTGACGATTCGACTCGATCCTCGTTCCGCGTTCTCGATTTCGGAAAAGAGGACGACACGAGCTCGAGGAGGTGTCGACGGCGTCGAGGACGAGGAGAAGTAGGTTCGTTGATCCGCGCCGTTGGGGTTCGCGCGATTTCTGACTCACCCTTAGCGCGGGCGTAACACACCCCCGGCTCACCCGAAGATGGGCGGGGTGGGATTTGCAATGCAAATCGTAACATACCGTATCATACACCTACGCCGTGGTCCACTCACACCGACGCCCCGATTCGTCACCCACACTCGTCGGAAACCGAATCCGCGGACCCTCGAAACATTTCGCGCTGATTCCGCCGCGGTAGGTACTCGGCGATGATTTTCGAAAGCGATGATTCGCGATCACCGAGATTCAATTTTCGGTCCCACCAGAAACAAACAGAACCGTTGAAGAGGGGGAGAGAGAGGGAGAGAGAGAGAAACAATAATTCATCGCCACCGAAAACTGACGTGCAAGAAATCAATGGAACAATTAGCCAAAACACGCATTCTCTTCTGCGGGGATGACGCATTGTGCAGCGAGGCACGGGTCAGGTACACGACATTCCCGGACCCCTGGTGCTCCGCGCGGTTACAACGACCGACGATGTTTCATCGCCTGGATTTTTCAACTGACGTTATCACGCCCGAGGGTTCCGGGACCCGATACAACACGAGGTACACAGCGTCGTTTACAATGACCATTTACCACAGCCCGCGCGTGTGTAGCATCGCCGAGACGCAACGGGTGTTCGAGAAAGTTCCTGTCGTTTGTTACGCGCCCCGCAAATAGTGTCAACGGAACGTTGGGATAAGGGGAAAAAAATTTAAACGTTCAAGGATGAAGATTATAATCTGATTCTGTGTAATATGAATTTGACTGGGTGACCATTGAGGTCCTGTTACGATTCTTCTGCAATGAAACGCCACGTTGCGATGTTCCCTGTCGTCGATTTCCTATTTACATTTTAATAACTCTCTCGCTGAAACCGCCTCATCAAGGGTGTGTAATTCATCCCCGTTTACTCCTGTTCCTCTGTAGTGTTCAAGATCGGAATCGCCAAATCTGGTCGCGTGTTACCTGCAATTAGCCGGTGTTTTAAAGTGTGTAGGTGAAAGTTACGTATTTTCAAAGCTCAGACTGTGACCGTTACGTCCAGTGATAGAAACTCTGAGCAGTCGAAAATCCAAATGGTCAAAATTTTAATATGCGGTTAACGCTTCACTGGCATGTGTGAAGGTTGTTGACGTTCCGCGTTTTGAACATTCTGGGTTTTGACGATTATTGGTCTTGAACATTCGGAGTTCTTGTCATTCTGGGTCGTGATTATTTCGACTTTTCACCATTCTGAATCTTCGTGATTTAGGGTCTTAATCATTCTGAGTTTTGACCATTCCGAGCTTTTGTCATTTTGGGTCTTGACCATTCAGAATTTCGACCATTCCGAGTCTTGACCATTTGGGATTTTGACCATTCAGATTTTCGGTCGTTGGATTTAACGCTCAGTTCGAACCTCGACCGGCGTCCTGCTTGAATAAGTATTCCCCGGGACGATTAATAGAGGCGTCAGTATGATCCGAACGAGGCAGAGACAACCACGCGTGTCTAACGTGTAATACGGTGTGATAAATATGTGCCACGTACGTCAGAGGCGACCCTGTTCACCGGATTGAATTTGAATACGGGTACCGAGGTCCGCGCCGCCCTCGAATCCTAGGTTTCGAACACGTGATCCGCGTAGCGCTGTCTTCGTCCCGCTTAGCGAGCTTTCGAAGGTTGATATTGGTGGTTGATTATCAATTTTCTACCAATTTGGTTCCATTTGTAGCGACGTCGGCTTTTGTGCCGCTAATCACCCCTTGGGCCGCGCATGCCTCTCCGAACCCCCCTGACCACGCGCCCCTGAATTCTGATCTACTTTGCATATTACTCTACCCACACTGGGACAACGCGATTCCCATTTTGTACGCGTATCCCACACGTGGCTCGAAAACCCTCCATCTAGCTTCCGCGTCACACGCACCCACAATAGCGTCCTTTGCCCACGGGTACATCAATACAAAACTACGCACCTAGCGCTTCATGATTTTTACGCGATTTCAGCCTAATCTAATCCGGTCTGATTTCACTTCAGATTGCGGTCGCTTCACTCGACCCTAAACCTCCAGGCTTTCTCGTTGCGCTTCTGGCGGCAACCAACTGTCACTGTTATACATGGTGTAATAATCTACAATCATTTATACTTTCGCGCGCCTCGAAATTTACTCCGCGATGCATATTGCGAATGAATATTTTTTAAAAGGAAAATGGCAGGTCAGATGGTCGAAGAGAAATCGTTTTTCAAAATGAAGTAGCAGGTGAGCGATAACTGTCGTGCCAGCAATATTTTTTAATAAAATCTACCAAACAATTTGCCGATGATCGCGAATCACTTGGCGATTAAATTTTACTACAACTTTATCAAATTTTGCCGTAATTGATCAAGCAGATTCTATTGCAAAATACTGTTTCTCCGTTTGAGATAATCAGCGATATGGATAACATGGTGGCATATTTTTAACACCCATGCTACTGGCATTCAGTGGCGAAGGGAAAAGGCTGCGGTTTTGACGAGCCGACTCGAGGCTGACGTATTAATCGAATTTCGGATTTCTCGAGAATTTTAGCGATGCAGAAACGACCGAGGACACAGCGAGAGCCTGTGAGATGCCGAGCATTATCAAGATTCGCCGGATTCGCCTTCGTCGAGACTCAAGACTCGCGTCGCGACCTCATCCGTGAGGTAGTAATAAAAACCGGAGGGCGGGAATGTCCATTGGGACATAAATAAGTCACTGCGAATGTTCTCTTTGGCTTCCGTCGCTGCGTTCGATTCGAAGTTGCAAAATTACGCGTGTGTGGTCCACCTCAGCGAGCACCGGCTGCTGCCACGAGCCCGGTTTGGGGACGGATCGCAGGATCGCATTCCTCGACGGAACTCGGACGTCTGATCCTTGAGCAAAGGGACTCCTCGGGATATTCGCGAGTCGATCGCTACAGTCTCGGTTTAATTTTAGCGACAAAGTGTCGCTTCGCGTCTCACACCAAATACCACGCGAGTATCTCGGACCAGGTGATTATTGACTCGCCTGTTATCTGTTAAACGCTCGAATCTGCAATGCAGCGTTAAACGCTTTGCTGCTGATGGCATTTTTTTTATACTTCTTTTTTGTTCCAAATGTATAAAATATTTTTATAGCATTGGAACCTGTTGATGAACGAGAAATTATAACTCCAGTGCTACTTCGTGACTATAGTAAAAAAGTAAAGTTATTTCTCCTGACATAATGGAAAATTTTAACTTCCTCTTCTATACTATGATATAGTGTTGAAGAATAATAGCTGATGATTGAATCTGAGTCGTTTCGTAATTCAGCGATATGATCGTTCGTTCAACCCTGTGATTGAATGTTATCAAGAATTGTGATTGAAATTTGCAATTGCTAAATCGTCTAGCTAGTTCCGATTTGTCAGGTGATAAAAGAAATGCATAATTGTGTCAAACTAGATGATTTAAAATTTAAAATATCGAACCACGTCCTAATACATTATGTACATACCTATGCATATTGCATGACTTCTCCAAACCCACTGACCCTCAAATCCAATGTCATGCCTCAATCAAATCGTGGTATTATATTCGTAACTAAAATAACGACGGATGGGATTTTCTCACGATAATTATTGGGTGAATTGAATCATGATTATTTCTTTCGCATACAACGATAAATTTTTTTTTCCTCAAACTCGAATGTATATTTGTACACTTATATCTGTGTACAAGCGGTAGAGATAGACGGTCGGTCAAACGAACTAATTGGGCGAGACCCGGGCGTCGGTTTTTGCGGTAGCAGATACGAGGCAATACCCTGCCTTACTACCGCATGGTCTGGTGTTTAATTGGAGAAACGCGTTGCGTGTTAAACAGATTCGGCGTTTATTTGCTGCTGGAAGAAAGGATTTGGGCGAGAAAAATTGTACGTTGATTTGAATAAGGATTAGGCACAATTTCCTCCCAGCAAAAACAATTGACGTATCCTAATAGTGAGTATAATGCATATTTTCACGCTGTATCTATAAAATGGAAAGGAATTGAAAGACTCGAAGTAGAATGACGGAAAAAAAACCACTCCTTGGATCAACATTTCCGCACCGTTTGATAGGGGATGCTTCTGAGCATGATCTGAAAATGGCTTGTTGTTTCAGGTGGAATGGTACCTACGCAAACTCGAGCTTTATACACACGTACGTATACGAAACGTACGCTCCCCTGCGCGAAAATTCACGCAACGTTGAACGGGATGCTTGCGAGTGCGTGACAAAATGTTTGCCACGCTGACCTTTGCCTTGTGTTCAACGAGCTGTATCCTAAACTGTAGTGAAAATATCTCGCGTGTTTTTCTACGCAGGGTGCGGGAGACGGTAGAATTTCAGTTCGGTAAAATTCCTTCGACACACAGCCTGCGGGGCTCTGATACTTTTCGAGAGCTAATGAGACGAGAAATCAAGAGTGTTATGAATTCAGTTTTAAAACACTTTAGGGCTGTGAAACTGCTAATTGGCTGGGCAGCAGCAAAAATAGCACCTTATGATTTCTCAAGATTTCCTGTCGTATGCTTTCTATTCCTCTTTATATACTTTCACTCGGCCAGTTTTATCCGGTATGAAATTTGGATCATTGATCCATGTAATTGTGCCTTAATTATGTTCAGACTCGGAAACTTCTTGCCAGCGAAGGCGGAATTTAAATACGAGTTACGCGTTTATTTCACAGCTGTAAATCACAGGGTTCACTGATACACTGTAATTACGTGTTCAACATTTCTCACCATTGTTCGCACACACACACACGTTGAGCGTAATACGCGATAGCATTCAACGACCAGAAAGTTGCTACCTGAAACGATATCGTGCTGATTGCCGAGCTTAAGCGTGGTACGAATTGGTGCGGGAAAAATGCTCGGAGGAACACTATGGAAGAAAGATATCGCAAGCGAGAGAGATACTCTGAGCTAGAAGAATCGTAAGCCGGAATTATAATCCGTTGGAATTGCTGGTTGCGGTAAAGCGCACGCCGGGCTCATAATATCTCCGAACCGCGGATCTCTCCGAGTGTTTTGCATGCAAATATTCGCAAACAAAATGAAAATGAAAATTATACATAACTTCTTAAGCGTGAAGCAAAATGAGCGATTCAGCGAATCGCGCCAACTCTCGCGGCTCGCTTCTCTCCGAGACATTAAATCACGTGTCTTGAAGGACTCCGCGGTTCCTCGCATTACGTGCATACCGAGATACAAAAATTACAATAATTTCCCTCGTTTGCTTTATTATCGCCTCGCCTGCGTTTACCGCCTGCACTTTATCACACCCAATTATCCCCGGAATAACTGCATACATAACTGCTCCGATTCACCCGCCATTCTTTCGCCTTGGTTTTAACTAATCGCGCGCCACGATTTCCCCTGCAATTTCTCGTCAAATCGTGTCACGCTACGGAACCTTTTGCCGGAGAACGTCCGTTCGGTTTTTTTTTTTTTTTTATCTCAAGTGAAAGCACCGCGTCGACGATGAGAGGCGGCGTCCTCGAGTCTATCAAACCTGAGTCCGGAAACGGTTGGGTCAGATTCAGATCTTCCGGATAAGCGAACTCGCGAGATAAAACGGGTCGTCTGTTCGCAGCCAGTCACTGCAACCTCTCGGCCCTTCCTTCTTGAGGATTCAACGGAGCCGACGGCCATAAACACTGTATCAATGTTTCGCGGGGCATTAAATTGCTGTGAATTAGAGGGCGACCATCCGCGGCTCTTAGGAGATACACGACGGCGACGGTGGATATGGACCGCGATAAAAACACAGATTAATAACTATTACTCGACGACGACGTCGCGACGCCGTCGCTCCTTATTCTCATAAAAACCGCCACGCTGCAGACGTTATACGCCGTGTTCCTCAGCTGCGCACCGCGGACGTTACGGCGAATAAAAATTATCCACCGCGTATTATCTCTCTCATCGTATAATTCTCAGATTGCCAGAATTACTCTTGATTACAGAAATTAATTCACCGACAAGATCTTGGCGATACACGCATTCTCGTTCTACAGTTCCCATTATTTCATATAATATTTTAGGATTTAGACAAGGAATCGGGGCGGGTTTTAAATTCCGAATTTGAAAAGTTCCGAAAGTGCCAAATTCCGAATTTTTTACTGGTGAAACTTGACGTAAAGAAATCAAACTTTGACGAAACATCGAACTTCCGAAAGGACAAGCTGCTGGAAGGACACAGCTCCGACAAGTTAAAGTTCCGAAAGTGCGAAAACGAGAATATTAAAAATTTGAAACCATCAAAATTCCGGATGATCGAAGATTTCACCTCTGTAAATTTCTGACTTGACGAAATTTTATCACTTTGATCTTTCTTTGCATTGGATTTTTAATATTTTGACATTCGGAGTTCTGGTAATTCTGACTTTTGGTTCTTCTGATTTTTTACATCCATTCGTTGAGTAAACCCCGCTGTGTGAGTATATTTTAACTTTCGGAACTTTACTCGGTCGAAACTTTATTTTTCGAAATGTTTCTCTATCGAAACTTGAATTTTCGGAATCTTGCATTTCGGAACTTTGAGATGTCGGGTCTCCGACCATTCCAAACTTTCTTGTTTCGTAAGAGTTTGATGTCTTTACTTCAAGTTTCGCTACCAAATAACTCAGAATTAGACGCTTTCGGGAACTTTTCAAATTCGGTACTTCAACTCCGTCTCAGGGAATCCAAACACTTGAGAAGTCGGAGAGAAATGTTGCAAGTCGAAATGTAAACTATATAACCACTCTACGTTCGGGAGGCTGCAAGCTGGACACACGTAGCGTTTCCCTGAAAAGAAATCACGCCGATACGAAATAGCAGGCCGATTACTCGAAGTGGAGTAGACGGGTTGTACGCGCAGCTTATACGCCGGCGGGTTGATTTTTGCAAAAACAAGTCCTGTTCGGCAAGTTTGCGACATCATTTGCCGTATCCCCGGTCTGATGGATGGACCGCCGCCCGTAATGGGAAAGCCAGGCCGTCGTTCGACACCCGCATAAAATTAACCCCCTGATTCACTCGGTGGCTCGTCGTCGCTCCATCCGTCGGTCGTTCCGTCCGTTCGTTTTAATTAACGAAACACCACGAGCACCAGGCGCCGCGACGCGTCCGTCGTCCATCCGTGGCGTTCTGACCCCGCGTGGATATCGGCTGTATCTTGTATCGTCCGGTACACTCCTTGCACCGAGCTTTCCTCTCAAGAATCGACGGCGGCCGTGCGAGCGTCGAATTTCCGCTGCCGCGAAAATTTCTCACGGTGAAATATCCGCTGTATAAATCCTTCTGAAAATTTCGCCGATCTTTAGCCGACCGCGTGATCTTCCACACGTAAAGATCGTCGATCGGTTGATATCACAACCTCCGACTGTACCGGAGCGAACTTTCGTCCACGAGCACGATGATGTCTTTATCCAGGTAGCGTGTCGTGCAGAGAGGAGCGGGGCGTGTGTGTCCATTAAGACACTGCTGCTGTATGCTCGAGGAATCTCGGTGTGAGTCTAGATACGTGTGGAGCGAGAAGAGCGGGCCTGACGCTGCAGGACGGGGCCTGAAGGGTGAAGGAGAGGGTTCCGTGGGGTCACCCAGTCACGGAGTTAATTAGACAGTGTGCTTCGCCCTCTCGGCACGGGCCCAGATATCAATCGTAACCTCGGAGGCTTCGGCTTCGGTCTGCGGCGAAGCATTGTCCCCTCATCTTCGTCGAGGACGCTCCGGATGGCCCGAGTCCTGGACCCGGTTTCAGGCGAAATCCGGAAGCAGGAGAGCCGATTGACACCCGGACTCGTCACGGCGACTCCCAGCTCGCCGCTGCGCTTCGAAAAGTAAATATGCCGGGGCCTATCGCCTCCGTGAATCTCTGAATCGATCGCATCGTCTCGATCAGGAACTCTCGTGTATCCCGAGGTAGGTATAAGCCGGTGATCCAGATCGGTGATCGTGAGGCCTGAAGTAATGCAGCCTGAGCATGAGATTTTTCTCTTGTACCTGAGCGTGCGGGCTTCCTCAGGAATGACATAATTCACGTCAATTCGGGCTCTTCGTCTCGACCCACGCGGTGATAGATAAGAAGCGGAACTTTATGTCTTCGCGCCTTCGGTTCGCTGCTCCGGTCTTAACAGTTGGCAACTGGCGTAATCAGGTCGTATAAATGTAGTGGGCTTGTTTGGTATACATATATAATATATATGTATATATATATAAACCTAAGACGGAGGGAAGTGAAGCGTTCTGTTTTCCTATCTCGCCGCGGACCGAATTAGCCGGGATAATTAAGACGCGGGGAAAAAGCAGCCGAGGAGTTAGTCGTGCGTAAACTGTAGCGGCCAAGGATGCTGCAGGTCCTGTGGATCCTTGCCCAAACCCGAAGAGAGAATCCCGCGAAACCTCGGAAGTTTTATACTCCGATACCCGGGACTGCGGTGCTACCAGCCAATTCTAGAAAACTCCACCCACTATGCTAAGCGACTCTAGTTTATGAAATGAAACCTTTGTGCCGCGGTATCACTAATGAAAGCTGCACTTCGACCGTTTTCGACTTTGTTGTCTGCGTCTCGTTGCATCGATGAGCGATAATGAAGGCATTGGACAAAGCCGGGGGGAAATAAGTCAACCGAGAGTGAAGAAAATAAGGAAACCCGTTTGGTTTCTACTAATTGGTTACCATGGCGCGGTGGCTGGCTGGCAGGACTTGAAAATTTTATCGCATTTTTATGAAGAGCTCTTTTCTCTGGTGCACAGAAGTACGGAGGAGGACAAACGCGAGGCGATGCGATTTAATTTATTTATCCCAGTTCTGCGTGATTAAAAAAATATGAGGAAAGCACCGAGTCGAGTAATTTTAAATACACGCCAATGATGGAGGGTGAATTGATAGGGAAATGAAAATGCAAAGTGCGAGACACGACGCGTCGTATAAAATAACAGTTAATAACGTAAGGAACAACATAATATTTTTGGACACGTAACACGCGCATAAAGTGTCAAAACTTATGTCGACATGTGAGAAAGGGGGGAAAAAACACTCGCTACTGAAGTGTGTCACGGATCTGAGGAACAAACGGCCGAAGATAAAGTACATGAGAGATAGATAAAAATACAAATGGATTATTATGTAAAGTGTTTCGTGTCCGACTTATTCACTTCTGTGACGTGATTCCATTTGACGTTTCGTAATATCTTTTGATTCTGGCAAAATGAGGTGTAAATCAGAAGGAGAATGGATGAAGAAAATCAATTAAAAATTCGTTCGGCTTCTGGTTTAGCCGTAGTGCCCGCTATTTTTCCGGGCTGTGATTGAATACATTTTAGACGAGCTGGGATCTTGAATAGTGAGTAAAAAAAAAACAACAAATAAATAAATAAACAAACAAACGGGAAAGAGAAACCGACGAAGCAAATGCAGGAAAGAAAAGGAGGGAAAAATCTCGGACTCGCGGTGCAGAAGAAGATCTTTACGCCGTAAACTTAAGAGTAGGCCGAAAGTACCTCGTTAGGCAAATCGACTACCTCGTTAATAATTTTAAGCGCGAGAGGCGCTCGTAAACGCAGCTTCCATTTTCGTTCTCGCCGCCCGGCGACACGTGTTATAACACGAGCGTAAGGTACAAGGTGTAAGGTACAAGGTATGAGGTAAAGACCTATACGAATGGTTCGATAATTTCACGCTGCAGGTGAAAAATCCCTGATCAACCCTCGCGGTCTCGAGAGCGCGATTTGTCCGCGTGTAGAATCTCACCGTCGAGATGAATTATTCCGCGGCCGAGGTGTGCAGCGTCTGCGGATCATGAAGAAGACGTCCTCTTTTATCCCGGGCGTTGAAGAAGTCGCGGGGTTCCGACCCTCGGTGGCGGCTAACGAGAAACAAAGAACCGTTTCGAGCAAATATTAATAAAACTGTTGAAATACGGCGGTAACGAGTCGCGGGGGGGGGGGGGGGGGGGGTGGAGGGACGAGAGCTTCGAGATGGGGATGACGGCGAGGACGAGGACGAGGACGAGGGCGAAGGCGAGGGCGGCTGCCGCAGATATAGGTTCGGTGTACGCAAGGAGAGGTCGAGAGGAGAAGGGCGGGGGGTGGTTGGAGATGGAAGCAATAGGGATCAACTAGTATGCAAATCGCATGTAAATATCGTTCACTCTCCACGGCTTTCTCTCTCTCTCTCTCCTCCGTCTGTATCTCTTCCTCTCTGCCTCCTCGTCACCCTCCTTCTGTCCTTCTCTTTCTCTTCCTCCACCCAAAGGGAGAGAAGAAATCAAAGCCCTGGAACGCGACTCACCCGCTCTCTGTTCTCTATTGCGTGGGTATTGTTCCTCGTTGCATTTGTACCAATTATCATTTGAATATATCCCGCGATGCGGTCTCGTCTGACTTTCAAGAGCGCCGTTGCAAAACTGCAAACGCGGAGAAAAAAAAAAACTTATCTAATCGAAATCGACTCTAGGCATATAGAAATTATTTCACCGTTTCAGGAAATTTACAGAGGAACGGTGATTCGGAACTTCTTATTTCGTTTATGTTTCTGCAAGAAAAATATATTCGTACATTTATAATCGTGCATGCAGGTTAAACAGTCCTTAATTATTTAAAATTTTTAACGATAATAATCGAACAGTTTAGGTGTGGGTAGAAAACAAAAATGAATTTTTGATTTTAAAGCCTTATTTAAGTGTAAACATATAGTAAACTGAACAGATTTAACGTCAGAGTAACCACTAAGGGGGTTTTCGAGATAAGAGAAGTAGAAAATGATCCTTTTGTTCCAACCAAAACTTATTTGAAAGCTGCAAATTTCTGCTTTAAAACACGAAAAGTTTTTCAAATTATCTTAAAAATTAACTCTTGCACGTCCTTTTAAGTGGAGCTCTGTAGAAAATGATTGGCAAAACGGTAACGACGCTATCAAGCGAACGGAATGTCTGAAATACAAAAACCCATGAAATTTTTAGAATCGTCAATGCATCCTCTCAGCTTCTTTAGAAAGGATATTTGACAAATTAAAATTTGTATCAGCTGCGATTTTTTTCATCAGGTTTCGTGACATACAAGAGTGAACTTTCAATTTGTTTTTCTTTCAAAGCGAAAATTTTTAATTTTCGAACGTAATTTGTCATATTCTCTTCCGTTCATTAGTCCAGCCACGATGAAACACAAAAAAATCATTATTTTCTACCCCTCTTACCTGGAAGACTCCCTGAAATTATACTTGCACGAAATACTTACTTGTACAAAATTGTTTTTGCAATTTATACAATATTTTAACCGTTATCACAACGATTGTATCCAATCGGCTAGAATTTGCCACTAACGATAGGAAACGAAATTTTCCCTCATGCGTTCCCTCGTCGGTGATTTTATTTCGTCAAGGTGACTCGCGGAACGCCGTAATGAGATCGAGGCGTCGCGTCGCATCGCGTCGTATCGCGTCGGTGGCGCTGGTCTCTTACAATTAGATTTCACCGGGGTACGAAACGGATAAGCAGATCCGCGGATAAGTCTCGTAGTCTCGTCCTCACCGTGTGGGTCTCCAATCTCGTTTGCTAGGTTCGTTGAGTCCTGTAAGCTTCGCGGCAGCACGTGCTAATTGGGAGATTAACACCGCACCGCGCATACCAACCTTCTACGAGTCGCTGGGTTGTCGGGCTTCTGGGTCTACTTATCGGTATATACGCCGATATTCCCTTACGTCTTACGACTATCGGATCCGGCGCAGGAATTTAGAAGAATGCTGGATCGCGGAGTCCGTAATTGGCCGCAATTAATGAATACGGAAAGGGCGAGCGGCGGTCGGCGATGAAAAATGACGGGAATTAATGGAACCTGGAGAAAAGTTAGATCTCATACATTGTGAAAAATTGACGGTGTTAAAATTGACCAAAAGTGGCCGGTATGGACTACTATAGAACAATTTTTGTGGTCAATTCAGAACTTGACGATAAGTAGTATTAGATTGACACCGAAAAATGTTCAGTAGAAGTCTACACCGCATTTTTTTCACACAGGATTCCATTTCGTTTTGTAACTATACCTGTGTACTTATGAGGTAATTGAGTTTGTGCAAATCGTTCATATAATACGTTTGTACACCGGACGATCCCTCTTTGTCGGTTCCAGTAGTTTCTCCTCCCGGTCATGTAGTAATTCGCAAATGCAACGCTTCCCACTTGGTCCTGAACACGATTCTGGTGTACGTATCAGCTGTACGTATAATACTCGACAAACCGGACGAGTGTCCCGTTGTTTTATCGAATTTAACGCGTATAACGCCGCTTACGCAATCCTGTCTGGTAGATTTTCCTCTTCACGTTACGATGCACTTTAATATACACATTGCGAGTTGCGAATCTATGTATCGCGTATATTTGCAAACTGAGCGGAGATTGTCTCGCGTCAGTTTTTCGCTCTTTTATTCGCGTGCTCATACCTACAAACGAGAACGAGTATCGGAGATAAACTTGCCAAGAAAAAAAACCATTGAAATAAATAAAATCAATTTGAAAAAACAAAAAGTTATCGCAGGCGTTCCAGATTTGACTGATGATCTGGTATGAAGCGGAGTCGTCGACGGTGATAAGGACAGAGCAGGTGGTTAACTTCGGAGTGTAAGAAACTGAAACAGCGGACTACAAACGGCTCTATTAGCCAGATTTTACCGGTGCGAATATAACGTCGCAGTTGTTGGAAATGGTCGAATGCAAAACGCGGTATTGCGGGCGGAGCTATTAAAAAAATCTTTCTCCGGAGGGAAACTATTCAGTTATTCCGTTAGAGAGGACTGTAACGTAACTTTCAGCGGGTAGTATAACCGCGTTGCTTTACTGAATTTCGTTTAATTCCGGCAGCAGGACTGCTGCGTAAAATTCTTCTCAGCGCGCCCTGTTCTTCTTGCGTTTCGTCATCCTTCGATACGAATTACAAGGCGCGTTATCCGGCGTGCCGGTAATAATCCCGATAAATAAAATGAAATGTAAATTGTCGACAAAGTTCCCAGCTCTCTCGCTTAGCCAACTTTGCTTATTACGAATATTTGAGAACGTATCTGGGGGACTTAGCCCTTAATTCCGAGAGTTGTATAAGTTTTACCGACCGAGTATTAGTCGGAATTATATAAAGACTCCTGTCTTATTCTCACACCCCGCAATTCGCCCTCGCACCGCAAGTCGAGGTGAGACTGGGTTCAGGCTCCGAAGACTTCTAACTCCACCGCAGGTATTTTCATCTTATTCCCGGCCTCTTCGCGCCTGGATTATTTCCGAGCTCTCCCCCCGAGAAGTTGGCGTCTCGACGCTCTCTCATTCTCCGAATTCTTGTTAAACCTCACCGCTGCAGCTACGCCATCGCGGCTTCTCCACTCTCGGCTTTTGACCGTTTGCAGCTTCCGCAGAGCCGCATCAAGTATGCATACAATAATATACAACTGCTGCACCTATGCATTCGCCTACGCGCGGTAGGCGTTACGCCAACTTCGCCCGGGTCACTTAAGACCATTCGAAAAGAGTAGCTTATACGTATACCTTACTCTGTTTACTTTTCCCCCGGAACTTCAACCTGGGGCAATAATCTGGGATGAAATCTGCAGTTTCTCGAAATGAAGGTCGAAAAACCAACGTCTTACAACAACCGCGGGGGCTGGTCAGTGCAAAGCTCCGATCCAGCGGTCAGAGCGGTCGTATACGCCAGTCATTATATATCAATCAGTAGGTTCGGAGCGTGGATCGTGGGCATTTATTAAAACGTCAGAACGTCAGAACGAATGAATCAGCTACTATACGTGCTCCCGTAGTGCAGGGCGCCCTGGCCAAGAGGGCACGAGGGCCCTGCACAATGGAGAAGAGTTCGGTATTGGTAGAGTCGACTGGTGCGATACGTGTATAGCAGTTCACCCATCCGGACAACAGGGAGAAGGCTTGTGTATTTGTACGTACGAACCCGCGTCGATATAATATGAAGTCTAAAAATCAAAACACATTAATCTCAGACACGTGCCAAGGATCGCACGGTTACGGTTCTGCGTTTTCTATTCCCCCGCGCCGCGTGCGTACTGTGATATCGGTCCGATTTCTCGGTTGCCGGCTTGGTCCTGAAGCCTTGACGATTTCTTACAGCTTCGCTTTACCGACCTCAAACGGACACGCGGGACTTGTTCGATACCGTTTATTCGAATCCGGCCACGAACAAGGCGCAAAGTCTAAGCATAAATATAAGTCAGGCGGCTTCTTACCGCTCTTGTAGGATCCGATCGTTAGCTGGGCTGGTATGAAATATTGAGTGGAGATTTGGGATCGATTCGATGCGTACAGCCGGCGATGATTGACTGTAGAAATGAGCGCGTACACTTCCGGGATCATCAATAACGAGTACAATAAGCGAGTGGCCTCCCGGTTCGCGGGTCGACAGATCGACGGAGGAATCAATGGAGCTTTTTTCATCTCTCCTCGGATCTGGAAAGACAAAGATAGAGGATGACGGTGCATTTGGCATAGGTGCAGAGAATGCGAACAACACAACGTGGCGTTCTGCTTCCGTATATATACATATATGGTATCTATCTATTCAGCTATCTCTGAATTGTACGCCTCGTCGGTATATTTCGTCCCGTAATTCCGTACGGGGATTCCCCCCTTCGCCCCCCCCCCCCCCCAAACTTTGACGTGTCAAAGGGAGGTATTTAGCACCGAGGGTCAATTTACCGGGGTGTGATTCCAGCGTACCGAAACCAGGGTTCTCGGTCTAGGACGAGGGTGCTGCCCACTGATCGAGGGGAGCTCATTTCCAATGGCCACCGGTCGTCTGACCGTCATCGAGGAGCTAGGCGATTCAGGTTTTACACGAGAGTAAGGATCGCGAGACGGTGGGGTTATGGGAAAAACGTGATATTCGTACATCGACGAATATTTCGATGAATGACAGTTTCTCTTAATGATGGGAAGTAATGTTGAGGTCATAAATAAAAGTGACCGACGATCGCGACACGTTTTGATGCAGATTGGCATTTTTTGGAACCAAAAAAAAAAAAAAAAAAAATTACGGATATTAATATTTCTGCATGTGACAAATAGGGACGGTAAATTAGAAGGTGGGATAAGTTGAAAAAAAAATTTTTTTTGTAATAAGGACAAATGCCGGATAGATGAGAAATTGACGTGACCCTTAATAAAGTCGGAGACTTAACACTCGCTTGACTAATTGCCGAGGGAAGTCGGACCGGATAATGAATAAAAGATAAGAGAAAAATATTCATAATTGACCAATTAATAACACACCGAATCGTGTGCATCGACCACGGACGACGGTTCGGGTCCAGCCGCCGTCCAAGGCGGGTGAGAGTGTCGTAAATCTAGCGACGTCTCTTCTTTCGGAATAATTAACACATTCTCCGGTCTCGCATCGCCTACACGTACGTAAGTCAACAATTATGGAATATGATCGCTGCGGCGTCTGTAAAGCATGCGTTGTGGAGAATTTTGGTCAAAATCATTGTCAACGATCAGCGACAAGGAAGATAGAAAAATATCGAGAAAGTAAGGACAATTTTCTATGCATCGTGGAAAATTCAAATCGAGTTTAAACCAATAATCCAATAATTCTAGTTCAATGTTAAGAAAACTCAGCTTTTAGCTACCGAGTAACAAAAAAGCAAAGAAAAGAAGCGACGAGTAAGTTTGGGGTATTATTTTTTTTCCGTCAAACGAAATCAGCCGAATTTCGGGACACCTGGTTAAAACGGACGCTTGAGGTTATCGGGGATCGTTGGACGAATCGTTGGTGCGAAATCTCCGCTGCAGCTGGTGCTTTGACAGAAGCCTAGCCGACAGAGGAACCGTAACTAGGTTCGAAACTGAGATAGACGAAGGGTTCGGACTGATCTGGGGTTAGTTTTATGCCACGGGTGTCACGGTTAATCCTTGGCCATTGTGCGTACACCCCTTCGAGCGTGGACTCCTACGATACCCCGCCGTCTGTGTAGCCCGGGGGTTCGTGAAGTTGGCCAGCGTGCACGCACACGCGTGTTGAAGTCACGCGGAAAGAGTGCTCCGCACGTTTGATATTGTGAAAAGTAACGGGGCGAAAAGGGCGGGGGAGAGGAGGCAGCGTGACTTTTGAAACGAGAGCGCAGTAACGGCGGGTCCTTATCGGAGGGGATTTCGGTAATTTCTGAAACGATGCCGCCCAGATAACGTCCGGAGATAATTAATAATTAAGATCTTTGGGGCGTGGGTCCCCGGCTGGGGAGACGTAATGGCAATTTACGTCTCCCGGGAGGCGAGATAACTTCATATCTGCTGCTAATAATTTATTTCACCGAATGGGCACGATATCATTATATTCAATTACACAACTTTCGCTTAACGTTGTTCAATGTTACACTTTGGCCAGAACCGGTGCAGAGTCAGACATCGAACAATTCAACAAAGAGTATCGATAACTTCGCCTGATCTTCGGTGGTCACGTGACCGTAGGAGGGCGCAACTATTCCTCACAGTTTACATAACAACACCGCCGTCTACCCTTGCTGCGAAAAGGTGAGAAGTACACGACATCGGTAAATAGAACGGCTCGAGTTTGCTCAGTTTGATCGCGTCAGTCAACGAACGGTGTTGTTCTGACGGGCTAAACGAGGCGAAAAAGGGTGCAACGCGATCCATTCTGTCACGTGTGTGTGCGTGTGTGTGTGTGTGTGACTAATTCACCTTCGGTGCTGAAATCCGCAGTCATCGGTTGCTGCCATCGAACCGCCACCTGGATCGGAACATTTCCGATACTTCTATAATACAAGGCGTATGGTAAGTAAAAAGTACCGTTGAAGCTTTATTTGCCAGAAAATAAATGTGGACTGTATATGAAACGCTGTTTTGTTTATCGTGGAGGGAATTGCAAAGACAACGATTGTCTCGAACTAGCTTAACCCTCCGTCCCCACTGTGTACATTTTAGTGCTAAGCAGATATTGCAGTTTTCATTCTAATTGACTGTAAGAATTTTTCTTGATTAATCAACAAAAGTTATCGATCCAGAACCTTTTGGAGTATGGAATATATATATTTTTCTGTATTCAAGCATTTTTTTCAACATTTTTTAACGGAGGGTTCCCTGTAAAATAACATCCGAGCACTAGAGTGTCCACAGTGGGAACCGTGTATCGAAAATAACAATGAGAACGGACGGTTAAGATTCCAACACACCTGTTCATCGCTTGCAAACCTATAGTCGATGATCAATTTGCCCCATAACGTGTGGCAAAAATTAACGACACGTTGAATCAATTCAGGATCCTCGACGTTGAAGATAAGCAAATTGATTTCGGTCCGTTGATCACCCGGGCAGATTTTCGCGTCTCCTCGAATACAGTCGTACAGGTGGCGAAGCTCAGAGTCTACAGATGATACGAAGCGTGAATAGATCAGTGGTAGAATTCCGCGGTAGAAGACACCGATGACAGTGGAGTGTCAATCGAGGTGTTTGGTCTTTCGACCCTTCGAAGGTTCGAGCACGTGAGTATCGTGATCCATCTGTCGTCGCCCGCTGCGAAGGGTGAGGGTCGCGAGGAAGAGGTTCCTCACATTGTCTTACCAAGAAACGTTGATACCTCGGTCTGTGTTCTCTTCTGACGACCCTCGTCTTCGGGCTCTCGAATTTTGACACTCGTAGGTCATTGCTTTCACACCTTACGCGGAAGACACGCTGCATCCGTTGATCAACGGCGTACAAGGTCCGGTATGCGTTTCGCCCGGTGTAAATTATTCGCACTACGTAAACGGCCCCGTGCACGATCTTCGTGGGAGCCCACGGACCGCGAGGTCTAATCCCGGACCTCATCTTCCGCATCCCCGGCCCCCGCTTTTCCCCCAGTTCCAAGCCCCGGATCACGGCCCGTTCCTAATGCTTGAGCAACGAAGCCGAATTCATTTGTATCCTCCAGGACCCGCGGCGCGGTGACGTCTCTATAAATTCCCAGATTACGGCCATTACTCAAATGGCGGACGCGGGCGTATGTATTACACCTGTTCGAGTGTTCCTACGGGAACATCTATATTCTATATACCTGCACGCACGTTTTCCCTTTCCTTATTCTTATTCCTTTTCTCAATTCACCCGCAATGATGCTTGATGGAAGATTACGCCGCGGCGTTCATCTCTCATATACCTTGTTTTTCTCGGCTCTGTATTTTTTATTTTTATACCTTCTGTGGTTTTATCGTTCTTCCTGGTCAAACGTTTCACTCGTCACCGTGCGACTGACGACGCTGGTGTCCAAATGCTGTTTTCAAACGGTACCTACCTACCTACCTACCTACCTACTTATCTACGTATGTAGGTACGCCGTGTACGAACGTATTATACCAACGTACGGCGGATTTCGTATGTCACTGTGCGTTGACCCCAGGTTCTCGACTTTGCATATACTTCGATTGTAATAAATCTTGCCTGGAGTTAGTCGGCAGGGAATATCCTGCATGATTTGCATTTTTTTACAAATTGATTATTATTTCCGTAATACTAATCGCCAAACGTTTTTCCTATTATATACATATCTCTCAAATTACTCGTCATCGTTTGCAGCAGACGTGTTTGGTATATTTTTTTTCCAGTATTTGTACCCGTCGGGCTCCGTACGTATACTAAATTGAATCGACAAACGACATTCGCTGTCACTGTATGGGAAAATATTGGAGGCTTATAATAAAGTCGACATTCCAGAACTATGCGTCCGGTCGTAAAATAGCAGTTTACGATCCATTTACTAGCATCTGATGGGATGTAATCATTTCGAAAATTTTATGTCACACAGTACCTACAAACCGGCTTTCGAATTTCAGCCTTGGCAATTACTATCACTTAAAAACGCTATAGAGACGTTTTCCTCGTAAATATAATATTTCGCAATTATATAATTATTATATTGAATATTTAAAGTTTGATTTTTTTTCTGTCGTCGTTGTGATTTACGAAAAAGTTTTCGAACCTTCATCTCGCTTATCACTTACGCCTAGTCACAGTGGTTTCGTTCGATTCTAACACCGCCTGCAGTGCAGTTCGGCTGATCCGCGCATCAGAGAATCGCCGTTTTAATCTTGTCAGCATCCGTGAAGGGCGGGGCGCTCGCACGTGGGTCTCTGTTTGCTCGAAAAGTATTAAACTTTGGATAAACCGCTCCGCATAAATTTCAATGCCACTCTTACGTCGGTGTTCGCATCATACGCTCCTGCGGGCTATATACACACACCTTCACCAACTGCTGCATCCCTTTTTTATTCTATTTTTTTCCGTTCCGAAAGAGAGGGACGCTCATCCCTCCCAAATCTGGTTCATGATAGTAAGGCTGCAGTACATATACGTTATAGGTATATAGCTATCGAAAAAACTGCAGCACGATTTTTCGACCTTGCTAAACAAGCAGCAACTTTAATATATATCTATGCATATTATGCAAGTGGGAAAAATTTTACAGCCTTTTGAGGAAAAGTTTATTATATTACGATTCATAGATATCAAAAAGAGTTTATCTGGCAACTGGCAAAATTTTGGATTAGACAAGATTACACTGGTCAATAAAAATTCACTTTTTGTGTGCAAAATGAAAACTTTTAACTGATTGTGTTAGGAACAAGGTTTCGTACAACAGAATTGGTATTAGAATATTTCAGATACGAATAGTTTTAATGCAATATAATTTTTTTAGTTTTTCGAAGACTACAGTTTTTATGAACAAAAATTAGGTTATGTATAGTGTTGCGGTACACTGGTCAACAAAATTTTGTAACAAGGCAGGTACTGACTAATTTTTAAATACATATCTACCTTCATTAAAAAACTATATTTATTTTCACTTGATCAGGTCTGGTTTTTGTGTTACATCGAATACCAATAAAATTGAATACTTATCGTTTTGACTCACCTCTTTTGATTCAGATTTGAAATTGATTTGAAACACCAGTTAATTAGTTACAACAATTAAAAAAACACCCTGAATCAAAAAAGGTAAGTCAAAACGATAAACACTCAATTTTACTCGTAGTCAGTGTAACACAAAAACCAGACCTGATCGAAGGAAAAGAAATTTGGGTTTATAACGAAGGTAAATAGGTACTTAAAAATTAGTCTTGTTAAAAAAATTTGCTGACCATTGTCATTACCCCAGGTTTGCGCGTCCGATTAAGTATGACGAAAAAGAATCCGGATCCTTGACAGCGAGGAGCATGATTTTCTATATCGGCCACAGCGTGCACGGTAAAGTATAACCCAGGGTATATCAGGGCAGAGATGCACAATGGGCTTTCGGACTCGGACCCCAACCTCGGGTTGTTCTTTTAGCACGCGCGTCCCTTTGTGCTGACATAAATATCGCTTATGCCGGCATTGCGCCGGTGTTTTGCCAACCTCCGTATCGCGCCGAAAGTAGGTACTAGGCTCGTCCTGTGTGCCCGGCAAACACGAGTCACGTGTCCGCCGCCCCCGTCGCCACCCTTCGCGTCGCTTTCAACCCCCGGACCGCTCCCTCACCGTCGGCTTTTGACTCCCTCGGTACGAGTGCACTGCAGGTCGAGGATAGACTGCGACCGCATCCCCTTCTGCACAACGGTGTGTGCTATCTCGGTGACATCTCGCAGCTCGTGCGGAGACCGGTGTTTGCTACTGAACTAAGATCGCAAACACACGTGTGTTTCCCATTATTTATTATTTCGGTTATTTACTTTTGACGCTTTGTCCTGTCCGCGGATACGATGGAAACGATCGCTTCTCCGTTATCTGTGAGATAGGTACCTGTAATTCTCATACGTAGTCGTCGCAGGCGGTGAACAAGAAACCTCGCAACTTCGACGACCTTTTCGGCTTGGTCCCCGATCCTTGAACTCACATTGTGGATAATTAATTTGCTGTTTGTTGATTTACGAGGTCAAGGATACCCGGTATACGTTGTATCGTTGACGCATTTCCAAGTTTAACCATGGAGTTTTTTACGTATTGAGGCAGATTATGATTAGAAAAGCTGGATTGGCAGATCGAACGAAAAAAGTTATGCGTTGATTGATCTATTACTTGACTTTCTCCAATCACCATATCACACCAAGGCTGATTTATTTATTAGCATCTGATATCCGAAGACTGCTGCCATTTGTCAACACGCTTATACATATAATTGGCAATATTCGCTCGCCAACCTTGTGAGAAAGTTGACAAAAGTTCGTTGAACAAAGTTCGCCAGGGCGTATAAAGGGCGGAATCAATTATCAGTGAAAAGTTTCCTTCAGCAGCTTGTATAATAGAGCGGCAATTTCCGCACAGAGAGTGACAAATGCGGCCTTCCTCATTCTCTCGTCGAGAAACTGGGTGACAAAATCGTCCGTGACGAAGAGCCGAGGTTCGATCACGCGCCATTACCTCCGATATTTGGCCGGCGTTCTTCGGCTCGTCAAACCGAATCCCAGCCCGGGTTCCGCCGGGGTTTCAGGGTCCGTTCACCCTTCCACGGTCTTCCGAAAATGAAAACTGTATTGTTGGCCGGGCGAGGGGTGGATCGCATTATATTCGCGTTAACGTCATAGGTGCCCACCGCCCCCGCTTCGCCGCCGCCATGGTCAATGTTCAATGCCTGAATGCCCGAGTGCTCGTGGTCCATCAATAACATCTGACGGGTGAGCCGACGCCGGCGTCGCGGCGTCAGAGACCCGCGTAAACACCCATTGATGAGTCGGCAATTGATGCATCCTTGCAACGCTCTTCGCAGAATAACCGTTCGCCTATATCTGATTGTGAGTAGTACTGTGAGCAGATTTCGCTTCGGGTCAATTTGCTCAATATCCGATATGGTGTAACAATAATTGGTGTCTGACCGAAATCGAAACCGTAACCGAGTATTCGGCTGCTCTTCTGGTTTCGGCCGAAACCGTAAGCGAAATAAAAACTTGTGTAGTAGAGTCGAAATTTCGTTAAATATACGTTATACTCTGAAATCTAGTGTTGTTTCTAGCTTTGCAACAGATTGTTTGATTAGATTAAATAAAAGTCTTAAATTTATTAGGAACTCGCTTTATTTTCGGAGTGCAATGTAGGTACAAAATTAATTTCGGACCTATTGGACAGTGCCGAAAACGACACTAACGCCAGTTTCGGCCGAGCCAAAATTTTTCCTCGAAACCAGAATTGATCGCCGAAACTGGAAGAACCGAAACCGAAACCGAAGCTAATTATATGTCAGTAACAATTGACATTCGTACAATACGACGTATTGCGTTACAAAAGCGCTTGCGAAATACCGTCTTGCGGGGAAATACGAAGGAGCAAAAAGGGCAACGAAAGCCTCCGCGAGTTGAGGTGAGATCAATCCATCGCCTTTCGGCCCCGTCCGAGGTCAGAGGAGGACGGGACGAGAGCTTGCGAGGAGGTGCCACCCCGCCGACCCATGCGTGATGGATGAAGATTGATGCCCCGAATATGTACACTGCAACACGCGCTAGGCTTCGAGGCTCGCATTATCCTCCAAGTTCCTCGCGGTTCCTTTTCCATAACCACGAGACTCGGCTCTCTTTTAACATTATCCTTTATCCTTCACCGCGGTTAATATACTCCGACATCTTGCCCCCCTGCACGGTCAGGGGAACGTCCATGGTATCGTCCTCTCGAGTTGGCGAACTCTGGACGATGCGCGGTGCGGGCAGGCATCTCTTGCCTTTTTCGAAATCCCTACGTAGCAACCCACCGACCGCATATTATATTCACTGCTCTATACTTTTATGGGTATATTTAACGTGTGCCCGGAGTTGCCTTCGGGATGAGCGTTTTTATAGCCGATGGTCGGTGCACCAGCGCGGTATGTATATGTATATAACATATGTACTTATTTTATACATAACTATATATGTATACGTGTGGTCTATTGAATCGCATGGCATATTGACGTATAAAAAGCTGTATCTACAGTGCGGAGAAAAAGGTGAATAAATTGGCCAAGTTCTAGCGGGGGGTGCCGATTCTGGGGGACGAAGAAAAGGTGGGGGAGATCGCCCGCTATAAAACCATAAAGCGATATATCAGAAAGTTTCACCCAGTCCGTGACGTCCAGTTTGAAACCAACACGGCAAATATGTCCACTGTATATGATTAGGGGGGGAAGTATATATGATATATAATTTCTTCCGGATATTTTTCTCTGAAACGTTGCTTTACGGTTCTTTTCATTTTTTCTTTTTTACTGTCGTATTGCGACATGTATATCAAGGTCGTCATTGTTAAACAACGTCATCGATGAGTGCTTCGTACTAACGCATCGCAGATCCTTTGACGTGTGCAATCGTTGTTCATAACCAAATTTTAGAGATTTTCAGTTAAATCCGTACTTAAAGTGGTTACTTTGATGCTCGTATTATTTTTAAATTTATGCAAACTCAAATGTGGATATAGAATAAAATGGGGAAAAATGTTTAACTTTTTAAGCCAATCACCTCACGGCGCTTTTGTGTAGCGACTAAATTTTTTAGACTGATTTACGTTAATTTCTGCTTCACGTCTCACGATAAAGATGAAATTTTATTTATATGACAGAACGCGTAATTGCATTTGCTTTCGGTTTTCTTGCAGACATTGATTCGATCCAATACCTTTTCAACGTAACTACAAGTGGTTCGGTAATCTGAAATTCATTGGACGGAAATCGCGAATTTAATCTACGACACAGCATGGAGTTACTCTCGAACTCACGATGGTACGAAATCGTAATTTAGAAATTTATCTTCTCTCGTTAAACGCACGTGGAGCAATCGCGAAAGGCGACAGATCGAGATGGATGACGAGACACTTTTTTAAACCGTGACATTCGGTTTGGCTTGGACTTATTTGTCTTACTTATATTGATGCCGCACTGACGTAGAGAAGAACGACGGCTCTTATTTTTTTCCGCAAGCGTTGTCATTAGCGAGTCGGTCGGGTTGAATAATGTCTTGTAAAGTTGCGACTGACGATACGGTATATTAATTTTTTTTTTTTCTAACGGGCACGTGGACAAAATGAGCAGAGCACGATCTTCGAATGTCCCAATTTTTCGTTTCTATGCGCATCCTACTTTTAACACGGCAAACTCTGCAACTATAATTTGACGTACGTAACGTTGCCAGCTGTCTGGTTCGCTTTCACGGTTCACGGTTTAATTATGCATTATTTTTTTTACTACCTCTTGAAGATAACTTCTATGACAAGTTACTTTTAACGTATTCGATTTCTTTATCAATGATTTCGCCCGTCAAATTTGTGTCTGATTAATCTATTACTCGCTCATTATGCGTTTAGTACAGTGTCGTTATTAATAGATGTTAAATTATGATAATTCAAGTGGTAAAATATACGGGGCAAAAAGTATATTTCGCTCTATTCGTTTCGTATTTTTCAACACACATGCGACGTACGCGTGTAATAATATCCGCTGAATGTCATGACAAATTCATTCGGAAGATGAAGAAAATGAGACAAAAAAATAGAAAGAAATCAATTACAAAGATGAGCATTTAAATATCATTAGAAACGTTAAAAATTCACGAGCAGTGTCTCTGCGGCGGATTAAATCTAATCCCCTCTTTCTTGCAATAAGTCAGCAGGACTTTGTACGTAACGTTTCTTCCGGAATTCACATCCCATATAATTCTCATCAGATGCATCAACCTGATGAGTAATCAACGTATCTGCAATTCTACCAATACTGATTCTGTACGTCTTCGTTATCGGATTTGAAGGGTCTAAATATGTAGGACAGCGATGAAGAGAGAGAGAGAGAGAGAGAGAGAAATTGGCGGAATAATCGTGTCCGTTGTGCGTATAGGTATATACATACATATACACGTTAAAGTAGGCAATCATTAATTTCCTAACAATAAAACACAGGCTGATCCGAGCGGCGTGAGATCGACACGCCCACTCAAAGCACGCAACCAGCGTAAAAGAATGAATGCTTTTTGGTGTAGTGGGACTCGTGTTTGCTTTCGGTGTTCCGAGGGGACTTCCTCTCGTCCCTCGCGAATCGCCCACCGCCCGGATGGCAATTGATGACGTCGGGAGTCACTAGGAACGATTGTGGCTGGCACGTGTCCGAGAAGGCGAACGAACGCTGCACGCCCCTTCCTCGCGACTCCCGATACACAAAATTAATTGATACCACGTGAGCCAGCATTGCGCAAGGGTTAAATCAGCCCGGTTCCCTGTTTAAGCGCCGTGGCAATTTCACTTGTACTTATAGACTTCTGGAGAAGCGTGCGCCGATACGACCGGCAACGTGCAATGCGCGAAACGAACCCAGTTGCAACTGGGATTTGTTTGCAATCACTACTTCTATGCGTCTTTACGCCCGAGTGGTTTTAATCCGAGAGTCGGACCAATTGGCACGCGGATGTCGCGTGGATCCGACTAGTTTTAATGGTTTTACATGTGCAGCATGTGTGTACCTATAGGTACGTGGACCTTTCTTCTTCCTCCTTATTCCAGCCTCTTTTTACTTTTCTCTTTTTACGACACGTCGTGTTTTATCACGTTTTCAACGTGCATTTTACCTCGTTGCGTTGGCATTGGCTCGAATCTTTCACGGAGATTAATTGACTCGGTCGAGCAGATCCGTTAATCACGGGAGGACGACTGCCTGTCCTCAAAATTGATGGGCTGTTTTTAGTCGGTGTTTTCGTTTCTTTTTTTTACCCTTACTCTTCTTCGCTTATTATACAGCTCCTTTGAAACACGAGAGGTTTTGTAGTGTGAGCAATGTTTAATTCGTTGTAAACCTCTGCGTGTATTCCTTCAGAGATACGTGTGAAGATGTTTCAGGTGGCCATGCAGGAAACTGGATTAAATCCAGGTGGTGCGGAGAAACAAATTGCAAATCAATTTATCCTCCGGGAATTTGTAGACACACTAATTTTTATACCAATGTAACGTCATACGAGTCTTTTAAAATGGGATTCAACACCTACATGTATTGTAAATAATCAAGAATAAAGAAGCAAAAGATGAAAAACGAAACCAAGATGGTGGATCGAAGGTAAAAACTAATCACGACGGAACGTTTGCTCGTTACATATTCAGCGGACGAGATGATTACCATAGCATTCCTTTGATATAAGACGGTCCATCCTCTCATCTTCGGTTTTCTCTCTTTCTCGAGACGCGGCAAGTTCAAAATATAAAACTTCAGAAATCTCCCCCCACCCCCTTCCTCCCTTTCTCTACTTTGTACGAACTCGACCCCGCGGCCTGTTTCTGTTCCCCGTTTGAGTTGATCGCAAGTTGACTCGTCGTGTGATGAATAAAAACGTTTGAAGTATCGCTAGGTGCAAATTAACGCATAATTGTCAAACGTAATGAACTCGACCAAAGGTTCTCGCTAGCAGGGCGAATGTCGGAAGGGTCCAAGACCCGCTCTATACTCGGCTCACTCGACTTCCATGGCCCACGGCAACTTTGATTATTTTTATAATAACTTCAGACTCAGCTCCCTCCGAGGCACCAGATGCTGGCCATCGTCGTACTTATATATACTTACTTTGTTAGTTGCTTTAACTTTTCTCCGCATGTAGTTTGCATTCGTTATAAGCTATGCCATACTTTTAACGTTCACCGATGCACTCGTATTCTCAATCGACGCTTTGACTGAGTTGACTGGACTTGCTACTGAATATGACGTTTTTTAATATCACTGTTTCACACAATCCAGTATCAAATGGAGGTGTTTATTTTTTTTTACCTTAATAGTGGTCAACATCAAAGCGTCGCAATTTATACAACGTTGTTTATACCTCAGGTAGCGATTCGGAATGATCTGTGACTTCCACTACTTGCGTCATGGAAAAAGAAAACTTGTGCTCGAAACCTGTAAAGTGTTTTCTATTTCTTCTTTTACTAGTAATTACAATTTTGATACGATAAGACCTTCAAGATGATTAAATTGAAGCTTCATCGTCAAACTGCAAGGTTGACTAACATCGGCACTAGACTTCACGTGTGTCGCAAAACACTCGTTAGCATAATAGAATCGGTGCTTGAATCCGAAAATACACCTAAGGTTTTTATGGTGGATGATATTTCGCATTTGAGTTACTGATTTACCCTGCTGGTTGGAAGATCCTTCAGCAGGTCTGGATCGTCGGATGCCAATTGTCTAGTTTTGAAGCCCCCGCGTACTAGTATTTGTATCAGCCGATCACGCAATGTGATAGCATCCTCTTTCTCAGGTGCTTGTGTAATTGCATCGTCGACGTACATGTACTCCTTCAAGAATCTTGCTGCTGCTGAACATTTTTCAGCTTCATCGTTTACTAATTGGCTTAGAGATCTTATTGCGAGATGTGGTGTAGGTGATAATCGGAACCCGACAGTAGGTATTTAATTGGAAGCTCTGTTGTTTCCCTGCTACGTTTTTCCAAATAATGCGTTGACATTTCTTAATTTGTTTGTAAGTTGAAATTGCTTCTCTAGAACGGATAGCGCTGCTTCATAATTTTGATCAGTCGTTTCGAAAAACTGATTCGCGCTGGCTGCCTTTACGGTTAACGATAATCTTAAGTATTTTAGCTTGTGGACTGAAGACAATCCAGCATTATCAGGTATCAAAGATGTAAAAATATCAAAGAACGAATTCCAACCCTCGACAGAACCGTTAAAGCTTGGTAGCTTAATTTGTGCTAGTAACTTCACGGATACGGATGATTAGGTACCTAATTGGTGTGTCTGATCTAAGTAATTGTTGTTTCCAACGCCGACGGTTAATTTTCGCGCAAATAGTTTCGAGCTCGTCCGACGGCAAGATTGTAACGTTGAGTATTGTTTTTCATTTGGGATTTTCAGTCTCGTCTGATTCGTCTAATTGATTTTGAATCTCGGAGATTTACAAAAATGCTCTTGGCATATTTTTTAGAGAATCTTGTCAATAATCAGAATCGCGGCCTTCTTTTTCGACCCATTCTGTATGGTCTTTGTTATTGTCATAATTGTGCTTTGAATATTTCCTCGACCATATACATAGAATTTGAAAAGGATAATTCAAGGATTGATAGAGAGTTGACGGTTAGATAATTGAACGAACCTACCTTGCTGAGTGTAAGAACTATTTTTTCAGTTTTGGATACATTATCCTAATTCGAGATTGTAATTTAGATATTCAACGCTTAATCACTCCGACGTCTCCGAATTAGGGATTGTAATAAGTAAAAGAGGTAGCGATTGATGTTATAAAAATTATATTCACAAAACTTCTAAGAAAATGAAGACAAACTTTGCATCCGTGAAATATTTCTATCGTAAGTAGAAAAAATTGGAAGGTCTAGTCTTCGCAACAGTATTTTCGAAAAAGTGTTTTAAATATATTATCATCTTCATCCCGAAGCTTGGGTTACTTTTATTTTACTTTTCGTCCAATTTAGTAACAAATTCATCCCAAAAACATGATCGACGACACGTTGCTTTTCACGCGATGGTCGACAGAGTTCTCGGTTTCTTTGCGGGTTTCTTCGTGTCCGGCGGTCATCGCGCAACGCGGCTCATCTCGAACGCCTATAAGAAATACAAGCTCAACGATCGCTCGGACCCCTCTTGCGACACCACCGGCGAGTGCTTAAGCGGTTGACAAATCGACGAGGCGACACACAATTTTTCTCACGAATCTTTTCACTTGGAAATAGGGAAAAAAAAAATTGTGAAGGGGACAGAATAATAATAGTAATAATAAAAAGGAGACGAAGTAAGACCGAGAGACAAAATAACCCCCGTGACTGATATTTTGGCCAAGGTCTCTTCTAACCACGTTTTCCATTAATAGAGCAAGTAGGCGCAGATTATATTGCATTTTATTCCGTATATAATAATGAGTGTAACCCATCTATGTGTAGCCGCGTATCCCTTAACACTTGCTAAAATCGCAGTTATATACTATTTGCTTCTCTTTACTTTTTTGCATTTCCCGAGGGATTTGTGCCTTCGGCGTAGGTATAATACCGTACTATACTATACATACCTTGTACCTACGAGCAAAGCAGTAAAGACGCATTAATCTGCATATTTAACGAATCTTTAAGCAGAGGAGACGTATCTCATGAGGACCTTAACGCAATGTTGCGTCCCGAGTTAATTGAGTTCCGTTTGTCTCCCGCTTCGTTCGTTTTCTCGTTTTTCTGCACCCTCTCAGCGCTTGGGATTCTTCAACCGATTTAAACCTCCTTTAATATCCCTTTTAAAGTTGCCAATACTACAGTTTCTGATTATTGCAACATTAGATCTGTTTATTCAGTTTACTACACTCCTCGATCACACAAGGCCTAAAAATCAATTTATTGTTCCATCAACACCAAACTATCGCTAAGGCTTACAATTGCACGAAAATATTGTACGAATAACCATAATCAAAAAAGAGTAGCAACGAATATTAAATTTCCTCTCTACCTTGTAGCTACAAAATTCGATTTCATGTTATTACCAGAGTATTTTTCGTTTATGGTAAAGAATAAAATCAAGTTAAGGACAGTGCATATTGACAACAAATAGAAATTCCCGTCGGCGTATCAGAAATAAAGTACCAGCATACAAGCCACGTGCATTTTCACGTAATATTACCTGACGAATTATAAAAACGATGAATTAGCGCACTTTTTCGCCATTTGATTTCGCAGGTAGACCATCGACTGTAGCTTATATCTACGTAGAAAAAAATAATAGAGGTGCATACATGAATCTCTCTCGTGCTGCGACATATACGAACGCATACAGTATACAGCGTTGAAAACGTGACAGATTGGAAACCGCATTTAATCAGATGTCCCCGAAAATCCGGGCGGTGCGGCTCGGCGTGGCTAAGGCAGCTATTAACTAATGTCTCCCCCGTATAAACGACATACGCGTGTTCCGCGGGACTTCCCCTGGCCGAGCTCGAACTAGCCGGGGGGAGATGGCGTACGTACGAACGATATTTAAGCCCTGATATATCGCTCGCCGACACTCCCAACTTCTGTCGGCGTTTTCTATCGCTTTTTTGTTCCCGGCTAGGCTGACCATATGTCCACGCGGGACGATTTTCAGCCTAACTCACGTCGGCTACCTGCAGCTTACGCCTCGTCCCGGCCAGCAAATGCGGATTGGCGCCGTCTAGCCTTCGGCGCTTCGGTGCTTTTCACCCCTTTCGCAAAAAAGCACGAAATTCAGATGCGGTTTTTGAATATTTTATGGAAATTCTATTCGGAAAGTTTTCGGTTGAGGAAACTCGGGCAGAGAGGTTAATTAATCGATGCTCGTGTCGAAGAGGCGACGCGTTATTTAGCCGCTTCAGCGGGTTCCGATTCTTCCGACCCCAGTTTTCACCTCCCCTTGAGGATATGTCCGACTCTTGAAGAGACGCCTGCGTTGCATCGGGCGAGGTAACAAATGATGCCACATGTTCCGATCTTGACTTTGGCGCCTCGCACACGGGGTGCAGGGTGGAAATGCACTCGTCGCTTCGCCTCTCGCTTGCACATGCATGAAATACACGACAGCCACTCCGTCTGCGGATCGCACGCAGTTGGCGCGTGAATGAAACTATCAGAGCTAACTGCCGCCTGGGGACCATTTTCATTTTCAACGGACAGAAGTGGTCTCGCTCATTTAACTTCTAATGCCACCTTATGCCCCGCGCACATCACCCCGTTACAGTACGCAGCGCAAGACAATATGTTTTGACGGGTAAAAAATACAAAGAAATATACCTGCGTTTGTGAACTCTCGTCGAGAACCGCGTGTCGGATAATTGATGGATTCGCAGTTGCGTTTGTTGGTCGAGTGGCACGTTGAACGTCATTTTCAGGTTTGAGAATATGCCTACTCCCGAGAATGTCCGAGTTTTAGTTTCGGTGCTTGAACCTCGACGAAGAAGTGCGGGAGATTGAAACAAAATTAGACAAATCGGAGTCGCCACAATTTCGAGTGGAAGCATATTGGTGGGGTCGAGATGGTTGAGACGCGGAGCAGTGAGAGATAGAAAGGCGGTGATGATTGAGGCAACGTTAGGCCGGTGAGTCTGTGTATGGGACGAGAGAGAACAGGTGGTCGGAAAGTGAGTGGGCTCTCTTGTGAGCCTCTTGCCTTGATAAAAAGTAGCAATCAGTTAACCTTTTAAGCACGTCAAGATGGATTACTCCGGTGGCTTTGGCGGTGGCAGTCGACCGCGTGAATGGATTCGAGACCAGGGTGGAGGCGCCATTTGTCGCAATCAGTTCCGGTCTTTTAGCATCGCGTCGCCCGCAGCACCGCAGACGCCAAGCATTGGTCACGTCGGTTTCGTACAATTTACATAAATAACCGTACGAAACACATACCTCGAGGATGAACAAAAGGACACACACCCCATTGACGCCGTGTTCAGTTTCAATAAGAACGAGAAAAACGAGGCAGGGTGAGGAAAGCGCGGTATGGAATATACAAATAAAAATTTTATTCAAACATACGATGGTGCGAGAAAAATCTGACGGAAGGTTTTCTACGTCTGTAAAAACAGTTGCTATACTATACGCGTACAGGTGTAGACGGCACATATGTACATGTAATATGCTTATGTAATACATGGAACAGTAGGTATAAATTTCAGGAAGGTTATCTGAGATTACGATCAAAAAGATCGATAGATTGTTTTCAATTACTTTTATAACCGTCTTCGTTGTGAAGGAAAATTGTTATTCGTTCTATATAGAATGAGGGATTGGTTCCTCTTCCACGAAAATCAATCATTGAACGGATGTTCGCAATTTTTTATGCACTAGATCCGAACCCCGTCGGTGTAATCATTCGATCGACATCTGCATAATATCTTAGACACTCGTATACATTTTATACACGTACACATACATAACGATGCTCGACAAAATTACCGTGCACATTATTTGGGGTAACCGCTAATTGAGTCGAGGTATGTAATTGATTAAATTCCCTGCAAGCCACGCCCCGGGCTCCTCGTACCTACATAGGTACTTTTACGGTCTCGACTTTTACACAAAATAATTACACCGCCAGCCCCCTGTAACCTGATCGGGTAGAGCGAGAAGCTAGTAAGTCAGCTCTCGTGTGTAAGATGAGAATAATTGAAGACTTTATTTTTACTTCAAATTATCCATGTATAAGTGGCCAGCCAGTTTTTGAAAAATGGCAAGACGATTAGGCGGACAATGCTCGCTTGAATCCGTCCTGAACAATTACGAGCCGGCGGGTGTAATTAAATTTTCTTGTACCGATTCGGCGTGCGTAGAGTCTTCGAAGCTGATCGCGAGACGAAGCGCTTATTGTTAGATTCCTTTTAGGTCACGGACTCCGGGAGATTTTACGGCCAAGCTTGAGGACAGCCTGCGAGATTAAAGAAACCAGAGCATTCGTTGATCTTGGGCGAATGCTTTTAGTTGATGAGCTTCGTCCTGTTCTATCGCATCCTATCCTATCCTATCCTATCCTATCCAATCCAGATCCCATATCGTCTCTGCTCCTACATCCCGACCGAGCTGTCCCGACGTTCTCATCCATATGTAACAGTCACCCCGGTATTAATGACGGGGTAGGGGATTCCCCGTTCTTTGTCCTTCCGAGGTTCTCGAGTCGCGGTCTGTTACGGGTTATTGCGGTTTTATTGTTGTCTTTTCATTATCTGATAAATATAATGGAATTGTCTATTCGCCATTTGTCCAGTCGTTACACGCCGAGCGCCTCCCCCCGGTTCCTTGAAATTTGCGAGCTTGTTTTCCGCCCGTGGTTAAGCCAGCTTAAACGGACCCGCAAATTTTCGCGTGTGTATAACCCTGATTCGGAAATACATGAAAATGATGTTATTAGTCGAATGAACACTGTCTCTGAGTATTATTTTATTGCCGTATGATACTTTGATTGCTTTCCAAATCCGCTGTTCAGTAATAGGAAACGGAAACATTATACCGCAACGGAGCCCGGCGTGTAATTTAGAACGATTTGTTGGCTTTCTCAACCACCAGGCTGATAACCCTGATCCACTTTGACGGAGGTAAACGAATTTATAGAGGCTACCGTGCGGGTTCGATCTTACGACGAACTGTGCAGCTACAGGGGCTTTAGGAATAGGAATCTCGACTTAGCCGAAGCTCGCGAAGAGATTGCTCAGAGCATTGGTTCACCACGACGAAGGATTGAAAAATCGTCGGTCGATTGCAATCGCGGTTTGAGAATAGTTTCAAAAGTTGATTGAGAACGAAGGTAACTTGCATCCACGTGCGTGTTCCCCATAGCAGCCTACATCGGGATTGTACGTGAGGGAGCAAACGTTGATTGGAACTCGAAGATATACGTCAAACTGTTAGAAAGTTGGTTATATGAGATCACGGCCGTCGTCTACGTCGGGAGAAGAGATGGTCAACGCTCGGAAACCGGTTTCAGTATTTTGCTCAACAGCAACCCCGTGCCATATATATATATATATATATATATATTTGCTATTTTTTTTTTTCATTCAATCGTAGATCAGATTTATCGGGTAATATTTATCGATGCTTGCAATGAGCTTTGCTCTTCCAATTATCTTCCACTTGGCGAAATGGCGACTGTAATTCCGATGGAGAATAGCCACGATTCTCAAAGCGTGTATAGCGATACACCGTCTGATTGTGAGCCAGCCACTCGGTTTCGAAGAGCAATAAATCCGTCGGTTCGCGTATACATCAACCGGGGGTTAACCAAACCTTCCTGACCCAGCCTTTCCCGATCTAATAGACGTAATGTTCCGGCCGGCTACTTAACAAATTGCTACAAATTGCGCCGAACATTTAGTGGCTCGTGGGCGGTGAATCTGCGGCTGGTTTTGTGGACCACCCCGAGCCACATGGCGGTCCCATATGTCCAGTCTTCGGCCCTCCCCTAATACTAAGTGTCCACTGAAGTAGACAAATCTTGTAGCCATGGCCGCAGTATCGTTCGTCGGCCAAATAGAATGCCGAGATAGTAATGGGGCGCGGAAGTCGGGCAGGAGGACTCGGGCCATCGGGACCGAGGAACAGGCATTTCATTTGGCGCTAACCGAGTCTTCCCCGAAGCGTTTATACGCCAGCGAACCCCACGTGGTGATCGTATTAGCCAAGAGAGAACCCTGCAGCCGCCAGCAAGATATAACTAACCCCGCAGCGACGAAGGGGTTGCAGGACGGTATCCTCTGTCTTTATGCTCGTTGTCGAGTATCCAGGAAAGGGTGTAATGCACCGACGGGAAATTCTGTTTCCAATTATTTTCAGCCTCGGTATTTCCTTTCCCGTTACCGAAATAAGACCGTCCAAGAATGCCTGACCGAGATTCCAATCGCGGCGAATCGTCATCTATGCTAGTTAAAAATTTAGCCTCAACCCTCGCCGACTTCCTTTATCTTCCGTCCTTGCAAATTGAGATGTTTGGAATCAACTAGCGCTGCAGTGACACTGTGATAAATCAATGCTGTTTTTTCCCACCAAATAATGCAGCTCGTCTATTACTTCGTGTACAGAACGATGCACATCTACATATGTACCAGTATTGTACCTGTACGGTTCATTCATGTATATTCATAGATTCTTTTGCATACAAAACTGAACTATTGAGTGACTTTGAGTAGTCGCTACTACATAACCGGTGAAGTCAATACCTACCTGGTAGCTGGTGGATATCCAGTTTACGCTTTGGCTGTTCTATTCAATTATGCAGATGCTCAAGCTACGTACCGAGACGTTTACTAGGTATAACCCATTGGCTTATGTATCAGTAATTTCGCGTCAGGTGATAAATATGCGTGCATGGTTCATCGATGTTTTCCACCGTAGCTGATCATTTCACTTGGTTACCATTAGCTGGGAAAAATGAGATTATAGTATCCCTTCTATAGTTTACCATTTATCGCATACTACATAAATGTGACGAAAAAATTTTTCTTGCCTGATATTAACAGTGAGAAAATATTATTTCCGGGTAGGGGTTAAAGGCCCTATGATTTGACCACCGCGGTGGCTCCTTGTCTCGTATCGAAAACGTAGGCGCGGTGCATCAGCTAGCCCCGGTGAAATTAACGCCGTCGCAAATCAAGACGACAATGTGATTCATCAGTTAAATCCGCGTACGTAATCCTTTACGGCGGGAGATCGACCCCTGACGGTGTGGGCACAGTGGTTATACCGGGTACAGAATTCTCTTTCCTTCACCTTCTCTCTCCGATTCTCTCTCTCTCTATCTCTCTATCTCTCGCTCTTGTGCTATGGGGGTGAGAATTATAATCACAGTTGTGGTTAGCTGGGGTAGGTATTTACCTACCACACACAGGACATGCGGACGCCAACGCGAACCACGCGCTGGATGGGGGAGATGTAAATCTGCGGCATTCAGAGGCACTGGCCAAGAAAATTGGCTGACAACATTTCGCACAATCCGAATTGGAGCCCGCTCTGCCTGGACTTTCAGCCAATAGAACGGAATTCACCCTTCCTCTACCCCAGACCGTTGGACTCTGCTGGTTTACTCCGATTCAGAAACCGTCGGCTAGTATAGGTAGGAATCGGAGGTTTAGAAAACGTTTGTGCGACCTCAGTTTCTCACCACTTTTCACATGCCCCAATCAAGTCCCAACCAAGTCGAAGTCCGGTTCCTCATACGTCTCCGAATCTCAGATTTCCCGTTTTGACCCTACACTCACTTTTTATCAAGAGGTTTGATACTTTGGAACAGGGTGATCCTCGCGGTGCGAAACTTTGGTCAGAGGCTCCTGGGAAGCGGTAATTACTGCAGGGCTCGTGCCTAAGGCAGAATAAATCCGAATTGATTGAATCATTGTCGGCGATGAATTGCGTTAAATACCCGTGAAATGAACCCGGCACGCGATCTCTGATTGCCCTGACAGGGGCACTTCTTTTAAAGTACCATTAGCCCCATGGACGTTCTGCAGCCGCGCGGTGGAACTGGTATTCTGTGGATGATTAACGAGGTATTGACAGCGACTCCGTGTCCGTGAGCTTCGGCCAGGTGCACCAAGCCCCTTCATCTATTTGAAACGTTTTTCCCGCCAACTCTTTTCACGAATCAAAGATTAGTGTTATAGTTTTTATAGCATGGCTGAGAAAAGTATTGAAAAATAAACAAGGGGAAATCGATTGAGGAATTTTTTTTATCAAATTAATTACACACACGAAGAACACGGGAACTGACTAAAAATTTTCACGGTCAAGAATCGAGCGACGCGTCGAAGCTGAGATCTCGACATGTTGGCAATAATAAATTTAATTAATTTTCTAAACGATTTGGCAAGTTTCCCCACAATCTATTACGGGCAAGTGATGAATCAGGGGTTCGCGTGCTTAACCGTAAATCCGGAATTAACCATTTCCCTTTGGAACGTTCCGCTGGCTTATTAATTTCGCCAATATGATCGGCGCACTTATAGGGGTGTCTCGGGGGTGGCTGGCTACCGCACAGATGGCACGCTACGCCCCGAGCTGTTTGCCTCAGACACCGATGCCTACGGTGCGAATTTCATATTTACTTTTCCTATTTGTGGCTTCCGACCGATTGCAGCCTTTGACCGGGACGCAAGTGCCATGGGTGGAGTATTTCGCCCTTCCGTTGGTTGAGAATAATTCAGTTTCCCTCTCTATCTTCCTACGGACAAAGGGAGTCAACGGCAGCCGTGAAACATTTATTTTCAAAACGAACGTGTGTCAATTCGCGTGATTAGCTTCTCGTTGCTTTTCCTTTTTCCCGCGCAACTCTCTTCGACCCACATAAAGAGTTATCGGAGCAACTCGACGCGTTCGAATTGCTCATTTTAGTATCAATACGTAAGAGCGCGTTCCCTGGAATCCCGTACTTTTACTCACGTCTTGCGTATAAAACAGGGGCCGTGGTATAGTGCAGACGCATTTTCTTTTTCTTTTTCCTTATTCCGTCGAGTGAGAGAGAGACTGAGTCGCGAGGAGGCGAGGAGAGAAGAGAGATCCAATGCCGTGGCTGGAGTCGGGACACGATCGGAGACCACGAGCTCGTCGACGAGGCGAGGCGAGCGAGGAGAGAAGAGAAGAGAAGAGGAGATGAGAGGAGAGAAGAGGAGAGGAGAAGAGAGGAGAGGAGAGGAGAGGACAAGAAGAGAAGAGAGGACACGACCTCCCTCTCGGCTTGCCGTCGACTCGCCCGCGATATCTCGACCAATCAAATCACGCCTGCGGCTCCGCCTTTTATCATTATTTTACTTGTTTTCCCTCTACTTCATCCCCATTGGATGACATTCTCCGGTTTGCTATGGCAAAAAAGGCACTCCGCGAGGACTCCATGCTTCCATGCCTCACCGCGTCCTCGCGATGCTCTTCCGTAGCTCCACCTCGACTTCCAGCAGCCACAGGAGGTCCTGCAAGGCATCTAAGGTACAAGCCACGAGTTCGCCACAGTACTTTCATGTCATTCGACGTTGTTCTACCGAGAAATACACTAATGCCACCTGCACGAGGCTCCAAGGTTTCGTGTCGCACGGTCAAAATACAATACAATATAGTCAACCTTGCATGTGAAATGACCGTAGCAAGGATCCAGTCCGTGCTTCGACACCCGAACCAAATATCAATCATTGTCTCCTTGGTATCAGAGTCCGAAAAAATGACGCAATTACTCGGGTTTTGATCAAGGATCATAGAGGACCATTCAGAAGTCGTGGCCTTCTTCCTGAAAATCGTTTTTGCCCGGTTGCGATTTGCCACTCGATGTAGGCGACGTAACGCGCCGTTTTTAGCCTAAGACAATACACCGACATATATATGTATATATATATATATATGTATATGTGCATCCATGTGGAAAAAAGTGAAATAAAAGAGGATACGCGGCCCGCAGAGTTCCCGTGTTGACATCGGCGGTGCGATCTCCTGAGGGACCCGGACCTCGCGTGCCTACTTGCAGCCTCGGACCCGTTGACTGCGTTTACATTATCTTATACCTCTGTACTTCCCGGCGATGCGGTGTTCCCCCGAGTATACCGTGGTCTCCCGGTACCGATATACATACAATGAAACGCAATGCAAAGCAATGCGCGAGATCTCTAACACATACCCATGCGCGTAGGAGGAAACGTGCAGTCCTGAAAGTCCTAGCGAACGGACTTTTGACTTCATGTTTCCACGCTTCTAACGCGATGTGATCAAAGTATATTTTCGCTTGAAAAAAAAACCCGAAAATCTCCAACACCTTGTTGGAAATATACTGCTACGTATCGAAATTCTTCATAAGCGCTTTGTCTGCGGATATTATGAAGAGTGAGGACCATCATCGAATTACGTTGAATCAGCTTTGTTCCCCCAGGTGTGATGGGAATACATAATTTAATTACTTTCAGTCTATCGAAGCATCAGCAAATGAAAGACCGACGTCGGAAATGTGATCAACTGACTACGTCTGAAACAAACGCTACATGGATCGACCGTTTCTCTAAACGGGAATGCAGTTTAGCGCCTGTAATGGCATAGCTTTGTACTTTGCACATACTCGTATTCTACCCACTGCTGTTGCCCAATTAGGGAGTGTCTAAAGAGAATACCCTGCAAGAGACGCAACGCTCGTCTGAAACATATTCGAGGCTGTAGACGAGGTGCGAATATGTGGGAGTATTTGAACCTCGGGAAAAGCCGGTTTGCACCCGTTGGACGGTTGCTGGAATAGACATCACTTTCGCCACTGATTTTGGCTCGAATTTACATACTATTTATGTAGCATCAGTCATCAGTGCAATAATTCCGGCGCGTAAGAGTCGGCGATGCGTGAAGCCTGGCCCCTGGTGTACGCCGGGGGTGAAGAGGGTGGTGCTGCGATTCCGCTGGATGGATCCAGCGACCCACCCTCTCTATCCCTTCACCGAACGTTGATATCCCAGCCTCGGGGACGGCGAGGTGTGTTTGCTGTGCGGTGGCCAAAATTACCCAGAGAAACGGAAGGACAATTAGATTTCTGATGAGGTTCTGCATCCGTGCTATGGTAACTTAATTGTAAAACGTATTCGAAGGTGTGACGGAAGATGGAAGTTTTTGCGACGTTGTTGTATAATGTATGAATCGACGATTCTGAGTGTCAACTGAGCGAGGAAGTCCCGTGCACACAAACGAGTCGAGAGGGTGAAACGTGGGTGTTGGAAGGTGACGTTAAAAGGATCACCTCTGGTGTTAGTATCAGTTCGAAGCCCTTTGATCCGCGCCGTCAGCAAACAAGAACTGGGATGGCGGAGGCAGCCACCGAGCTTTAATGTCTCATGTAAATTTCAGGAAAAGGGATCCCCAAGAACTACTATATTGCTTTCGGAACAAATCACTATCCATTGCGGTTTCCTACAGTCCGCGCCTATTGTCTTGGAATTGTTTCCCTAAAGACGATTGAACTTTGCGACCGTTGAACCATCAAACAACGAAAAGTGCAGGAGGTTCACAACATGGTATAACTATGCCCCGCTTGATCGCACCTGATTTCCTCCAAATCTCACTAGTCATCGCAGTATTTCCTTATATGAAACAGTGGATAGTTTTTTGAGAACAATATTGCGTAGAAGCAATTTTGTTGCTCACGATAGTGACCCCGTAATACTTCGGGGTGATTTTTCCCAAGACAAGTATTGTGTGGATTCAGGGTATCCAAGTGATATAATGGACGTTGCGAATATGTCAAGAACTCCGTTATCATCTCTCCGAAAATGGGAGAAGACGCTTCTGCAAAGTCAGGTCGAAAAACGCAAGGATTTGTGGAGTAGATAACACCGGTGATAGCGGATGCCGTAAATTGACGTCTTTATAGAGTATCGCGTCGAGCATAACTGAGTAGTGAAATTTCGTAAGAGGAGTAGGTACCGCGTTGGAGCGGCGGCAGGTAGTGTGTTGCTTCGGAATCACGTTTGCAGGTTTGTCAAGGTGGTGTCGTGTGTTCGTGCGGTGGTCCCCGAGGCCTGCCCGGGGATGGGGCCTCACGGTGGGACCCTATTAACCGATGAATGGAGTCGTGGCCTCCGAGTCACTTGTCTATGCAGCGCATGCACCCGCCGGCATACATCACTGCCAACTTTAGTTTTTACGCTCGAAATGGGAAAGAATATGATTACTCGTGTTAACATTCTTGGAATAGCGCTTATCCGTACGTCCATCCACCCATCCTCCGCCTCGTCGCAGCTCAGTCATCCATCTTTTACCCTGGACGGACGTCGCTCCTAGAACTCTGGGTACTAGCCTCGTATCGGCAGATTGCTAACTCCACGTAAATAAGCTTCCTTCTTCGAGTACGCGCTCGTGTCAAGCCTATGGCTCATCCAGCATATCCTTAAGAAATCGCGGTGCAATGCCAATCAGTCGGCTGTTGTCTATCATCAAGTACCTGGTCGCGGCTATGACGTTTGCTAATTTGTGCCACATTACGGCGATGATGGATCGCAATGAGGTAATCGAGGGAAGTGCTGATATGTCTAATGTTCGAAAGAAAACTGTGATTATTAAACTTAATTACAGTTAGACCTATGTCGGTTCTAGCTCTTTTGCAACCTGTCAACACTATAACAAATGAATACGTAAAGAAATCGAAGCGTCGTCGATCAGTATCGTAATCAGGTATTTTAAAAAGTGGGGCGAAACAGAAATTTGTGCCTTTCCTACACTCGCTCATCAAAGGGAAGAGTAGTTGTCACAAAATTGGTGAAAACATCGCACCGTCAAGGTGCAATATACAAACGATGAACGCAGATAAATTGAGATTAATGTTTTGAACGAACAGAGTTGTAACTATAAAAATATCACTTTTTCACTAAAAAATCGTGTCACATTAGAAAACGCGCTAATCAAATGATTACGACACTGTGTCAAAAATACACTGCAATGGTTCTCAAGTTGTCGGAAGAAAATACATAGAACACCATTTCAAAGGCTGAACAAATTTTTCATCTTTATTCTTGACGATTGATACCTTCCACTTCTAGTCTTAGTTGCGAAAACTATAATGCCAAATTGTATAACGTACCATTTAATGTTCACTTGTAATATATACTACACCACTATTATTATACGTGAGTTTTCATTTGGGAAGAAATAAAGGCTGCAGCCAGCTGCTAGGCTAACGGAGCTAAGAGGCGATTGGTATGGATTTTTCAGGGCGTTCGAAAGGAATTTGCAGAGTGGCTTCGGTGTGAGGCACAGAAATTCGCTAGTCGGTTGTCGCCCGTCGGCAGACTGCATTTCGCGCGAGGTATCCATACCGCTATTCATACCACACGAGAGTCCGGACCACACCGTAGAATGCAGAGGAACAAAAGAAAAATCGAAAAAGGGTGCAAAAAACCAAAAAGGTTACCCTCCCGCTCCTCGCTCGCTTTACAAATTATTCAATTAGTGCGCGAATTAAGGTATACATATTCATCGCCGGGAAGAGTAGCACGCGCTTCCTGTAAATGTGTAGAGATACCGCCAAAGACATAAACAAGCACCAGAGATATATGTATATACATTCCAACTACCTGCGCCGTGAGTTAGATGCTTTAATAAACATGCAGTTGCGGATCCACCCGGACCACGGTTTCACGTTACAGAATTCAAATTGTCCGTTTTCTCGAATTTAAACGTAAATTTTCCGCAGCTGCGACTAAAAACGTACCAATACCAATTTTATTGCACGAGAAAGGCTGTTAAGACATGGATTTTTATGGTTCTCTAATTTATTTCGAATAATCGTAGTAAGTTAATATCATTACAGATATTTCTTGTCCAGACCTCAGGCTTCCGAGAAAAATTCTAGTCCATTTAACGAGCATAACGCACACCGATTGTCGAGATACTCGAACGCAGCCACGGATCTCGTGGAGAGAAGTTGAAAAAACTAAAATCTAAGTTAAAATACCGGCTCGCTGATTGTGCACGGTCCTCGGGACACCGAGTTAGTTCACCGTTGTGCTGTCGGGGCGGCTAAAGTTGCGGGCTATAAAGTACATAGGTACTGGAAGAATGCACATTTTTAATTGTATCGTTAATAGGCGGTCGTTTACCAGGCTCCGAGAGACTCATGAATAGGGAGCATGTATATATATATATATATATATATATATACATATATATATATTTACTCCGGAAGAGTAACTGGGCATAAAAGTTTAAATAATTAAATAACAGGTTGAAGGCTTTCCTCGTGTATTTCTGCACAGCTGAGTTATATCTGCTGACTCGTTACTCACGGACGAAGAGAATCTCACCCATCCAACGAAACGGCAACTTGTACAGGGTTATAATTTTTTTCCTGCTTGGTAAAGACAAAGGCGATACGATACGTAACAAGTATACCGAGATACTGTCATTATTTGTAACCTCCGAGCAGGCGTACGGCATTCTCGGCAATTGTAGCTGTGCCGTCTCGCAGGCGAATATCACTTCGAATAATTCATGTGTCTTTAGGGAGCGCCCTCCACACGCGTATGGTGTGAATCTGATTTCGTGAAGCAAGATCTTGACGCTGCTGGACAAATTGAACGAACGATTAACCGTAACATTTTTAAATTAGCAATTATAATTATGGGGGTAAAAATGTGAAAATTTTAACGAAATTGCAGCGATCAGTTGCAGCTTGGGTTTAGAATGATAAAATTCACAGTGCCAAGTTTGTTTGCTACTTGCATAATTCGATTTGATGCAATTTTTTTATTTGTCGGTTTCTAATGTTTTCTATAAGCACTTTGCGTTCCTCGACGACGATTCCGCAGACTCGCGTCCAATTCGAGCCAACGTGCGACGCAGCTCTCGCTTATATGCATACCCATCTACCCATCCATACCACGACCAAACATTATCATATATGACGTTTAATATAGCGGGTTGATCCAGCCGCCTCCTCTGACCTACCCTCTGCACCTATCCAATTCCAGCTGAGGGTTACGTCGTAATTCTTATAGTAATGTTTAATATGAGACGGGTGACGTAAGCGCGGCTAATAAAACGGAAAATATCCAGGAGCCTTACGGCCGTATTATGCATCGCTCGGTTTATTATGCGAAATTTTGATAAGAATAAAAAAGAGTAAAGAAAGAAGAGAAGACTGGAGGAAAAAATCGTCCGAACCGGCAGATGTCCGGGATGTCATTCCGTGGCGCAGAACGAATATTATACCTCATATTATACCTACTGCACAAGTATTCCGTAACCGTATAAATCACGAGAGCTGTACGATTTTTTTGTGTCATCAGCTTTTCTGTTGTTTTATGTAATTGATTCTGAGAGAGTTTTTCAGCAGCAATACTGATAAGCCTGATTAGGAAATGGGTGTATTTCCGGAAATTCTAGAATATCGGAATTTGATCTCGACTGCGATATTTGCCTTTAAATCGTGACTGTTTACCTTGGACCATGTAGCCAGAGGGTGAGTAAGGTCTCCGAAGCGGGACAATGTGGGTTGAAAAATTGGTAGTTAATTAAGTCGCGGCTGCGTGTGGCTCTGCAGCGTGCCAGTTGCGCAACGTACGCGGCGTGCTGAATTAATGCAATTACATGCTCCCTATCCTAATTACCTATCAAATGGAATTATTATCACACTATGCACCGCCATGTCTCTAATGAACGTTATTAATTGCTTTATGATTTTCCGATAAAGACGTTCCGTAATCGAGTTATTACCTGCATCACGTCATTGTTGGTTCTTCCTTTCACCAGGTTTCATGTATATACAATATACATATGTATATACATATCTATTTTATATACATGCATTGTGCAACTCATGCAACACATCGTACCTTGATCGTACAATCGTCCGAGAGTAAATATGATACGTTAACACGCAGACACACGGTGCACGAAGGGCATCACGCGTCATGTAGAGCTTGTGTGATATAATTCGTAGCGGCACTTTAGACGGGACCCTGAACTATGGAGTAGATCGCGAGTTTTTGCTTGTCGAGCAAGCGAGTAGGTTTTAAATACCGAAACCGATTTTATCCGATGGAGTGCATGTAGATATCGTTCCGGACGCTCCTCGATCAACACAAGCCGCAACGACGCGTATATAATGCGGTTTCGTCCCCCAATTTCTTATCTGACCAATTTGAGGACAGACCACCTTTTCGGTAGACTTCTACCCTCTGGGCAACTGCAACAGCTACAAGCGAACAGGTGCGCTTCACCTCGACGCACAGGATGCACGCTTCTAACCTGCCGCACCCGGCACCTGACCCCCGCCCAACGAAATACCCACACGCGTGTTTTATCCTGTCCATATCGTACACGCCTATTGTTTACGCATTCTCCCGAACGATGATCAGTAACGCAGATCGCCGTCGCCGCGTCGAGCGTGGCAGTTGACGCCGATTGACCAATGGTCCTCCTGGCGATTTTCGTGTCCGACAAACCACGCCGAAGACGAAATTTGGACAGCGCTCGAGGAACGAGGATGCGGAGGATCGGGCACTGTGCGGTGCAGGGAGTAAGAGCATAAAACTAAGAGTCCGGCGACGTACGAATCGAGCAGTATAACCGTCCGACGAGATACTTCAGAGTCATTACGATTCAGGACTCCTCGCCAGGACGATGCATAGTTTCGCGTGTCAGTTTGTTTTTTACGAACCGAGAACCGTGGGCGAGCAGTGCTGGTCACGTCCGTCCGTCCGGTCTGCACGTCGCCGCAGTCCGTGAGCGCTGCGTCCTCCGCGTCCCGCGCCTTCCGCGCCACAAGTCACCTCCTCGGGTAAAACCCGGGGCGGTCTTCTTCCCCGTTGAGGAAAAGCTCCGCCGACGGCCGACGGGAGACGTTTTCAACCGGTATCCGCAGCTGCTGATTCCATATACCGAAGGATAGCTGCTGCTGCCGCTGCTGCTGCAGCCTCGGAATCGTAACAGATAATCCAAGATGATCGCCTAATAGCGTTACGAAGGCGTCATCTTCGCTGGCTCCTTGGACTTATAACATTAGCATAAGCCTCTCCTAAAGTCTAAACCCCTGGCGAACAAGTAGCGAAACCGGGTGGCCGGGCCGGCGCCACGTGTACAAAGTCGAGGGTGTGCCAGCCGAAGACCCGAAAAGTGTGTAAGCGACACGGGGAGATGATGGAGGCTACAATAAGGGTTCTTTTCACCTTCGTCGTATACGTAATGCGATATTGGAGATGCTCATTCTAGCCCAGGAAGTAAATTTGTCACTGTAAAGCTCTTCGTTGCTCTTCATACGCGCAATATCAACCGACGTAAAGGTTCTCGTTGTCTGAATAGAATAGCTATACCTACTTAACATCATCTTGACGCATGCTCAATGATTCGATATTACGTGCTTGATGCGTGCGAACATGCGTCAACCTCCTGATTACGTTGTTGGTACGTGACGTGGAGAGTTGCATGCGTGAATGAATAAATGCACGAGTATTGCATTCATGCAGCGATGCAATTTCGACTCAAGTCTTTTGGTGACTCGCTATTGCAACTGAGGAGTGATCAGAAAACGTGATTTACAGGTTGCGAATCGTAAATTTTCCGTCTACGTAAGTAATTTTTTCGCGATGAATTATGTTTGGATTCATGTGGCGATCGGATCGGCTCGTCAATAATAATGTCGGACGTTTACCGATGCACCGGTGCTTCGGAACGAGCTAATTGTATAGATTTCGTCGCGGAGCTCATTCAATTCACGACATGATCGGACGTCGTTTACTACCTGAATTACCACCGTAACGAAGCTCGACGAACGGCTCAAGGCTCAAGGCTGTGATCAACCAGTCGCTAACCTTAGTAGTCTACAAGGTTTTCGTCGAACTCGAGGATCCGTAGAGTGGACCGATAGCGTTTGAAAAATTCGTCAATGAAGCGTGCAAACTCGAAGAAGCGCAAAGATGTTTTTGCAAAAATTATGCGTGGGTATGACAAAACCTGCAGCGACAGCTAGACGGCAGACGTTCAAGAAACACGTTTTCTCCTGGAGTTAATTTGTGTATATATTTTTTTCCAACGCGCCCATGGGTGCCCATTGTGTTCCAAGTCCGCTCCGAATACATTAAACATCGAGTCCGATGACTCGAGGATTTTGTCCCGTGCTTCGAGACCGCATATATAATTATTCCGGCGACAAAAGGTAGTCGTGTTATAGTTGAAACTATTCATGCTAGTCAAGCTCCAGTGGCATAAGGGCTCAACTCCACGTCGAACAGCGTCGGTCCGAACCGCGGTAAATCATGCACCAGGCAACGAAACATTGATCTGCAGTCTTCAAACTTCATCTGTGGAGAACGGAGAACGCGAGTACGTGAGATTCGTTGATACTTCGTGTCCTTATGATTCTCGCGACCTACAATCGTTTCGATGTTCTAGTTCTCCAGGAGCTCTGTCACGAATACCGCCTCCTGGTTGATCCGCATAACGGATCGCTCTTCGAACAGTAGACACGATCCTCCGCAAACTCTAGGCCCAAGTATGCGGTCCGAATTTTGGGCGTGATCAGAAACGACTATCTATAAGGTCACGTGTCAATCATTCTCATAAACTCGCGTCATCTTTTCTCACTGACAATGGACTAGCGTGTGTCTATGGACAGTTTCACCAACCGTTGCCAATCGACAGATGAGAATTCAGGGTGCTCAAGATGTGGCTAAGGAAACTTCAGAATCCAACGCTAATCAGCAACGGTATAATTTGAACATGCTGAACGTTGATGCCTCGATGAGTCATGTGTCATGTGTCATGTGTCATGTGTCATGCATATGCTCCCTATGGATTATAAACTTGTCACATTCCAATGGATGGGACCCAGATTTGGAAGCCCGTATCAGTATCGACCGAACACACAAGAGGTGGCCGACGATTTCACCTTCAATAATTCCGAAACTAACTTTTTTGTGGAATCCTACTGACTTTTCGAAGCTACGTGATTGCGTACTGGAAGGTTTGAGAAAGTTTCCTACTTGCTAAGCCGATCGTAAAATATTTACGGTGTCCATGTGTATAGCTTGGTAGCGTTTTGGTCGTAGTGTGGTTGAAGAAGAAGAAAAAAAAACACGCATTCGAGCCACGGTCAGTCGCTAGTCCACCTACAAAACCGGGAGCATATCACGTAGTCTCGAATCACGTAGAGTCCATCCGCTCGGCGGCGAACCGTTCGACCTTCTTACCGCGGGCTGGACGAAGACGGCTCGCTCGGATTCTCTTCTGTTCACCCAAGGTGAAGCTGGTTAGCTAGCCAGGCTAGCTGCATCGGCAGAAGCAGCAACATCAGCAGCTCGACTCTGGCACCACCAGTTTAGAAGACAGAAGTTCCCCGAGACCACGTGGACTCGGTCCTGCGTGGGAACCTCAGCTGTCACACGGACTGAAAACCTTCCTCCGCTTCGTGCCTCTCTCTCGACTCCTTTAACCGACGACTCTTTACTTCTGTCTAGTTGACAAGAGTTGGCTCGACTTGACTCCCCCGTAGCTGACGGCAAGGGACTCTTGGCTTCGCTAAACTACGCGAAAGAAACCAGTTATCGGTGAACAAAACTCCGTCACAGTTGCAGAAATTCCACGATCTATGGTGTCACCCTTGCGCTATTAATTAGCGGATTATATTCCTTATGGGCGTCTGACGTGTCTTGCTGATTCATCAAGCCTCATGGGAACCGATGTCGTTTAAGTACATTATACCCACCCTGGGTTACGAAAGTAACCGCTGCGGAAGTCAAGGATTATTTCTTCAGCCGTCACGCAGAAGTTTCAAATTATTATCATACCTGCTGGTACGACACCCGAAGTTGTAATATACAGTCAGGTATGCGATTTGTCTATTCCTTTTCTTTCTCGTGCTCTCGCCGTTCAGAAAATTAGAAACAATTGGCCAGGCCCGAAAATCCAGGCGTAAACGGAAGATACGTATACGGTAATTATTCGGCAATCGTATTCAACTGCAGGGAAACGGTTCAGATGAAACGACTCAGATAACTGGCTGACACGAGAGAACTCCTATATAATCGCGTTAGTTCAAGATGTTATCCCGCTGAGTTCTGTCTCTCTTCCGTCATCGGCTCTCCCCCTCGCCCGCTCCCTCGTTCTCTCTTTATCAACATTACCTTCTCCACCTCCTCCAACTTGCGGAGTGAGCACTGACGAACGAAGGATGCTCAGAACTGGCAGGGAGCACCGCTCATCAGTGAACGCGTTCTCGGCTCGCTTAAGAATTCCGGTAGATTCTCTTGATCCGTGTCTAGGCACTGCGTCCGATAAGGCTCTCGGCTCCAAATGTAGACCCGGCTGACTGATTTATACTTCCGACCAGGTAACCAGCGGACTCGAGAGGCGCCCACGACGTAAGTCGGCAGCATGGATTACTTTTCACATAGCTTCGGTCCGCTGACATTATTATGTCTGGATCCACATCGAGTCGCTCTCAACGCACGAAGCATTATACGACTTAGTCCTAATCGGGGCCCGGCGATCTTTTCCTCGTGACGCGATCTCTCGTTATACCTGCAGTAATAACGAATTGACGAAGTGGAAGAAATAAGGTAACATAACGAATGTTATTATCAAATAATATAATATCGCTTCACAACGGAAATTGATAGCTCTATTGCTGGAGCCGGATTGGTGATAGAAAAAAGGAAGGTAAAAACCTAAACAAGTTCGTAAAACAAGTATAGCGAAAAGCTATATATTTCTCACGTTCATGCACTGTCCAGTGTTCGAGTAATTAAACGGTCCTATCACCTTTTCAAATGCAAATCTAATTAACAGCTTGTAGATGGGATATTGCTCGTTAATGTTGATGAATAGTAACGGCCACTATCTTGCTAGATATGTCCTATGCATCATCCACTCCTATCGACGGGTATATTATATGTGTGGTATGCAAATTACGCATCGTCAACGCTGTGTTTGTTTTAACTACCTGTAGTCGGACTACAAGCGCGGAAATCTCCGTTAAAACTGTGTTATGTGCGAAATAAGTACGAAACTCGGTGAAATCATAATTGTAACCGATCTCGAAATTTCGACTCCCTAATGAAAATTTAGAAAAATTGCTATATCTTCTGAATTGTATGCTTGACTTTGATGAAAAAGATACTGAATTAATCAGTGATACAATCGAAATAATAATTTAGAAATACATATTCTTTATGTAGAGGAACAGACCAGGGCAAAGTGAGGCAGGACTGAAAATTTAACCAGTGAAGGGAAAAAAATTTGATGATAGTATAATTGAAGATGTTTGTGTACTAATTTAACAATTAAAAAATTTATTTCTTTTGCGTTTGACATTGAACGATTATGACTGACATGGCTTCATTTTTAAATATCGACTTTTTTTTATTAAAAGCTTTTCCCTGCAATATTCCCTGACCTTCTCTTAACTGTATTATCGATGGATAAAATCCTTCGGAAAGACTGAGACCTTCTGATAATTAAACGGCAATTCGCTGACTTAGTGAAATCGAATTCAACGAGAAAGCAAAAGGTGAAAAATTGAAAGATTCTACTCTATTCAACTTTTCCCTTTTGGATAATTCAGCGTTCAGCTTTCGCAAGCGACTTTCTGCGAGGTTTTCTACAATAAGACGAGTATCGCCGCGTCGAGGTTTCCCTGGGTTTTATCATACAGGCAAGTCAAAGGACGAAATTTTGAGGGAAAGGAATAAAACGTCGTCGGTCCGTCTCACAGAACGGTCTGCGGATATGCGATTCAGATCTCGGTGCATCGTCGTTGAAGACCGCGCGCGTTGAGATTTATTTGTCCGGGTTTCAGTCGGACGGTGGAGAGCTCAGCGGTCTGTCTCCTTGCGGCGCAGCCTCCGCCCGCAGCCTGGCAAGATGTCCGCGAAGATAACGTCTCGACGAACAGGAAACGCAACAGACTCTGTGACTCTCAATGAAAACGAGCGAGCCTCGGCGGCTCCTCGTGCCTCGGCAACCTTAATGAAATATCAAAACGTAATAGCTGTATCGAATCTGATCAAGGGTGCAGGATCGCGGCCGATGTGGGGTTCCGAATGCGCTCTTTTGACAATTGGGAAAAATTATCGAGGCCACTTGTGGGAATGTTTTATTACCTGCAGGCATTTTGGTCGTTGCGCTATACGCGTTTTGTTTTTGTTTTTTTTTTTTTATATCTTTGAATAGTCTCGCGGAGAGACAGGCTTTAGGTAATTTATAAGTATTTGAGGAATAGCGCCTATGATCAATGAATCTTCCGCAGCACGAGTTTATAAGGCGGGACTTTGTGGAGTGATTTTCTCCAGCCTTTTTGCTCCCTTATAATGCAAGTTTATTCATTCTCTCCATTGAGTCGTACGATCCGTGAATTATAACGTGTAATTTCATTGTCGCCAGTTTACAGTGTCCCGGGTGAATTATAGCCTCGCACGTTCCTGGTGGTCCATGGCCACATGCACAGCATACGAGACCGACGTACGATAATGCATTTAAATGATTTCTCGCCTCAAATTGTTCCTTATAGTGTCCTCTTTATACTTGCTGCCTTGATTTCACCGTCACGAAGAACGGCTCGAAATTAACTTCGGAGTATGAAATGTATTGCTCATTGTCCGCCATTTTTACCGATAAAGTAAAGACTTGGATACAAATAATCTGAATCTTAGGTAATAATTATATACAACACAACAATTATGAAGACATTTATATTTTTTGATAATTCCTGTACAGAAATTTTACAGACTAGGCATCTTGATACGAATATTTTCAATCAGTCAATTTCTGCAGATGCATGTATATAAAACCAGAAATCCCATCTTGGTGCCTTCTGTACATACGCGGTTATACGCCTGTAGAAAAGGGGCAACGTTTGTCTTGGGGGGTAATGCATCAGTCTCTTCGGTGACGAAAGGAAGAGTCTCCGGGCGTCCCGAGGATCGGAGAGCCAGGGAAACCATGTAGGAACTTTAAAGAGAGCAATCCACCCTGACGGCGAGGAGGACACACCCGCTGAATACACAAACGACGACGCACTTGACATTTTTTGCGGGAGCGCGCGCCTCTTATTTGGGCCATGGACCCTACGGGGCCAGAGGATCAGGGGCCCGGAGGCCAGACGGAATTCGGCTAAATGCATTGATTAAGCCCCTGACATCGGGCCGGCTGCGGCCACCCAACTCCGTTCCATTGCAGATCCTCCGGGGTCCAACCCGGGTCTTCGCCTCGATTTTTTGCACCGCAATCCGGATCGTGATTCACATTCGATGTTCGCAAAGGACTACCGGCATAGTTAACTTGGGTTTGACAATTGATCATTTGCAAATCACTCCATTATACGTCGATGCAGTCGGTGAATGTATTTCTTTGTACAGGGACGAAAGATTTTATGGTTATTACGAGTGCTTGCAGTTTCATGTCATTCATGGCCATGCAATGCTTTGTAACAAAACAATTTTAATAAAGTTTTGTGAGAGAGCCCGCCGCGCCGCGTTACTGGCATATCTTAATTTTAAGTTATTTACAACATTTATTTCGGATCACTCAGGACGATTGCTACGTTTGGGGCAGATAAAGTGAAAATTTGAATTATAAATTTTAAAGTGGAATAGAATCCCCAGAAGCACGTTTTACCCAAAAGAATTGGTTATTATTAATCCATCTGCACGAAGTTCGGACAAGTTTTTATACGCTTTGAATTTTTTCGCACTTGTGTTTCTGTCTGTTGTGCTTAGTCAATTGCCGCGTGCATTTTTAATCCACCAAATGGCCGATAAATTATAGTCATCAGAATACTCGCACAATCTTCGAGAGCAGACTAATGCTCCATAAATAACGCACCGCGAAGTCTCGCGGTATAAAATTTGACCAACGCGTGTTCGACGTGGATGTAAAAATATACGCCGTATACTATGCGCTAGTTTTTCTCTCCAATTTTTCGTTTACTTTCTTTTCTTCTCCTCCCTCGCGTCTGCGAGACGAGATGCAGCGTTCCCTTATTATACGACGTTTGTCAAACCGAGTGACTATCGTCTCATGCCGGTCCAAGCTCTCCTCCAAATTCCTAATACATCCAACAATGGGTAAGAACACGAGGATCAGGGAAGGTGCGACAACCTCGTGAGCTTCGGTCCGTTGAAAATGGAATGAATGAAAATCGACCGCACGCCGGAGAATGAGATCGGAAGCGACGAGATCAGACTTTTGAGATGCTCCTGCAACTCGCTCTTTCGCCCGGCAAAGATCGGAGCAGCAACGGGGCCACAACAAGGAGCGAATAGTTTCGGAGCTGCACCATCTACGGAATTGGCTCGATGATTAATGGCAGTCCACGTTGCCGCCGGCCCGCGCTCGACCGAATTGTTTGGTAGACGTGTAAAAAAGATCCCGATGTTAAACCTGTCCTGCCTGTCTGTAGGTACTTCTCCTCCCCTCGTCCAACTTCTCTCTTCATTCGTATTTCTCTCCCTCTCAACTCCGTCTCCCTCACAACTTGACTCCCTCGTTCCCCGTCCGTTCTTTCGCAATTATCAAATTTCGTTCACATTGCACGGATTCAAGCTGTTCTCACAAGTCTCGACAGGATTCGCTAATCCTCATCATAAGGAGTACCTGTAGCTCGTTTCGCAGCTTATCAGCTCGAACCCTACGACTTTAATTCTGAAACCTTCTACGCGAAGTGTCGAGTACAAAGCTGATGGACATCTGAACAGTAAATCACTGTCCTGGGCTCTCGTTGACTTTCGATGAAAAGTAAATGACGGTCTGGTCCGCCTTTGCGAGATGCCTGCAGTTAAGTAGGTAGACACGGTAGTAAAGGAATATAGGTAAACCGCAGGTCAGATCGGCAGGGAGATCGCGGCGAAGGATCGAGCGCCAGGATCGCATGTCGAGGAGCAGTTAGACGCCCCCGACGTAGCATCTTCTCTGAGAATAGCAGTAATTCGGGTGAAATGTGCAATATCTTCCGTGATTGGAGATTATTACTTTCTGATTACCGGGTTGGATCTAGGCTAGACTGTTACGTATTATTCCATCGGAGCCAGGTAGTCGGGTGAAACAGAGCTCTATTACAGGGATGGACGGAGGCAGTACCGAACCGATGCAGACGGACGAACAGACGGACGGAAAAGCCAGGCAGGCTGCTACCGTCGCTATCCGAACCGGCGCGTCGCGCCCCGACGGCCTGAAGCGAGCTGCGGTACAGGAGTAGAGTTAAGTTCGTGCTTCGCGGACGTGAATCGCCGTGGGAATCGGATCCTTGCTTCTCAGGGCGGAACGATATCGCGGTTCGAGAAATTCCCGACCTATTCCGTAACGCGGCCGTTTTCATTTCATCGATATTTTATGCCAACGAAAGGATCGGACGGTGACCAAACCGATTGCCTTGAGCGATTTCGTTAGCTGCGCAATTTTCCTGCATTACTCTTTCCAGCTAAACGAATGACTCGCGAATAAGCACGACGGGTTTCTGTTTGTTCCGACACCTCGATTCATTCACGAGGACCAGGGGCCAGGTATTGGGCATAATGGGCTTCAGGTGAATTGAAATACGTCAGGTCGGCGAAATGAAATAAAAGCCCGCATCGCTATAGCTGTGACAAGCGACACCTGCGAACGACGCGTCATTTGTTGGGAATTCCTTGGGTGTACCGATCACTGTCATTGTTATTCCGAAGTTGCACTGTACGCCTATACCTAGGCGTGCTCCTGCCACCACGAGTGGTACCTTGGTGCCACGGAAAACTTCATACGCCGACATTTTTAATTAATGTATTAAACCGCGGCAGGAATAATACTCACAGTCGACACAGCGGACCGCATCAGTCTTGGGCTTGCATTCCTTCATTTTTCCAAGAATCGTTATCCTCCACCTGTAATTAAACGGACATGAGTTAACGCGTGAAAAAACTACCAAGTGCTTTTCAAGCCTACCCTGAACTAGCAGAGCTCTCATTGATCTGTTACTTTCCGACAGCGATATCTCTCTCTGTTATGCAGTACCTGTGTAAATGAAGACACGAATTCCATCTGCTTTAGCTGACTGTCGCAACAAGCGGACGATATTTAATCCCTTCACACAAGCATTGCAATCGTATACCTAGATACAGATCTGGGTACGTATACCTCAAGAAAGAGTGTGTCAATTAAAACGTTCAGGGATTCTTCGCTCCGGCTATACGTCACGGCTCAGTCCGGATAGAGCGAGGCTTGAAAAATGTGAAATAAAACAACTGTACCAGCATACGTCAAATGCTCTGACCATTTACTGCATTCGCTGGTGAAAGTACTTATGAGAGCGAACTCGCATGATCCGCCCGCGACAAAAGATAAACCGAAATGGGGTGAAATAAAAAAAGAGATACGAGTTTTGACCCCGTGAGAAAGAAAATGTCATCTCTTGATTTTTATACCATTTATCCAGCGAGAATTGCGAGCGCTGATGAATGGCTTGCAAACGGAACGAGCCTGCGGTTAACGCGACAGGCACAAGCAGTGCTGAAAGGTAGCTCTATTTATGGGAGTGTGAAATATCGCGGGTGGACTTTGACGTGCATTTGCCACAGAAATCTGCATTCGTTCATTTTATTCTCGCGCACAACAATCTTGAGGCAGGTTATTAAACAAGCACCGACGCAACCGAGTACCTGAGATATATTTACGATTGGAAATAATCCCGTCGGGCAGTCGGTATATTGTCCAGTTTGAAATTCAGCCTTCGCATAGATTCTACAGGCATACAGACGTCTCTGTCCGATCCCCCTGCAGCTCCGGGCGTCGAATTATCTCGTCACGCGTAGTTCCATTCAATCGGGGAAGTCTTGAAATGAAATTGTCCGTCTAATTTTAACTCTACGAGCTTAAAAATGATGGAAGGTCTCTCCGGGATAAGTATAAAGGACCGCTCGCGTATGGTTGAGGTGGGCTTAATAAAGGGCTTCGGAGCCCCCTGCGAGGTTCCGAGGACGTCGCCGGTTCAGTCAGCGCAACCCCCGAACCCCGAACCCCAAAGACAACCCCATTCACGCCGAAACGAACCCTCGCCTCCAGCTTTCGAACGATGGTTACTCCGTGGCCTACGGGGGTTGTCGATTGCAGTTTAAGTACGTCACGGGCAAAGTCAGCCTCGACGAAGAATTACGGGTCGAAGCGTTGCATGCAACGCGTCGAGCTTTCTCCGCAAAACTGCCTCGAAGAGTTTTTGCCACTTGGAAGTCTTTTTGCATCTCGAGATCCCGGCTATACTCGTACTAATTACACTATTACGCCTGGTAAATGCGACCGTAGTGTTTTACCCACTCGGAGAAAAGCGAATCTCGATCAAGGATGTTTTCTGTTTTCTAATAATATATAATGTAGTTGATCTTCTGCTGTGATCTTGATTGAAAGCAGTTGGAAACACTCGAACCGTTCAAAATAAATACCTACTATATGTTCACTTTTTCAGATTACTTATTACCGATATTTTTGAAATGTTATCCGCAACTTCAGGCGCTGATTCTGGAAACTGATTATCTTATAGGTATACAACTTGTTTGCAACAACCGTCGCGAAGATACCGATCTGGCGTGACAGAAATTGAAAGTTTAATCCTCGCGAAGGACGGATCATGGGTAGAAAAGATTAGTGAGAATTTTCCATCGCGTTATACGTTTTAATTAATTTAAGGAACCAATCCTCCGCGTACCTGATCCCGAAGGATGGGCCAATAAAGTAGCAGTGGGTATTTCAATAAAATAGCCCCATGGGCGCCCCGGGGCCCCCATCGCTTCAATGTGATTAAAACTAGCATCCCCCACAGGATCCCCATAGGAACCCCATCAGTTTCTTCGCTCCGGGGGGCTGATTGTCGAGAGGGAGGCGGAGGGGGCAGCCCTTAAGCTAATTTATTGAGATGTCGTCGGACCAAATCTTGACAGCTAATCCAAAGGGGCTTTTAATATATTTCGTATTCATCGCGCCTTCGAATTGCTCGAGACGATCGATTAGCGATTATTGCGTACCTGTAACGTGTCTCGGTGAACAACCTGACGCAGAGCCTCGTTTCCTAATATGGAGATGAAAGAGTAAATTGGGCAGCAACAGAGCCGAAAATAGTATCGTACCGTAAACTTGAGCGCAGCGTGGTTAAAAAATAGAATCATAAAATGGAGCATGCTGCAACAGCTGAAGGTAAAAAGCACAGAAAGCGTGCGGACCGATACATTATTACAGGAAATGTCGACCCGTGCTGATAGCGCGGCAAATTAGAATTTTCTTTTGGAGCAGGGAAAAGGAAAAAGGCCTTTATCGCGGTTATAATGTAGATACGTTACGTAGCGCCCCCCGAGGCACGAGTGCACGTGGCTGATGTATACCAGTTTCGTTTTAGTTGAAAACGATATTTCAGGTAATTATTCATCCATGGTAATGTTAATTTAATAATAATAGTAATGACGGCCATAACATACGTACGTAATATGCATAACGCCCCACTTGCGATCCTCTGCAGCCCGTCAGGCATAATATACCTGCAATACACCCACGGAGTATGTAACGCGATAAACAGTCACGGACCGGTCGTACCTGCATTTTCAGATAGCTGCAATTGATCTATATTGGACTTTTCCCCTTCCGTGAAAGCTCAGAATCCCAAAAATTATGCCAATTAATGTTTGGGAGCTGACAATGAGGAAAATCTGAGCCAGAATGTAATTGCTGGTGGATAAAACGTAAACGCTTTACAATTGGCTCCTTTGGGGGTCTCGATTATTTGCCTTACGTATAATATAACGCGACCGCGTATATCGTAAACACATTGCAATTTCTGTGCATGCATACGTATGGTATACCTAGTTGATAAATCAGATATTTTTACGCCGCTGTTTTATCACGGCACGCATACCACGACACGCGGCATATAACTACAGTATCACGGAACATTGCCGTATTTTTCATTCTGACCCATTTAAATTCTATGTACACATTCGCGTATGCTCGCCTTTTGTTACCAACCGAATATGTGATGATGCTAGCGGTGTATTTCGAGCGGGGAAAAAATTGCTTGAAAATTGGAACCAATACCTCCGAAAAGTGGCTTTACGAATAATTCTATCGAGGATTGATGCGGTTCACGATTCACAGTACGATTATTATAATTAGCTAATTATTAACGAAAGTTTTGCCGAAACTTTATTGATACCAGAAGCACAGGCATTGTTTAAACGACTATTGGAACTAGAAGTATCATTTGAATAGTTTGTAATTTTGCAAATTATGAATAATTCCAGTTTTGTGCAAAAATGGGAAAAGTAAGTTCCACGGGAAAATACGATTGCGGATCTTGTCTGAATCCTTTCGAAAATGGCTTTAGTGTTGATGGAACGATTCTTTGAAAGCGTGGGATTACATTTGGGGGGGAAAAATATTGAAAAATTACGTGTCGGAATTGGTCCCGAATCATTGATGTAACAGTCGCGTGACGGTGTCGACAGATTGAAATTCTTTACGAAAATGACCGCCATACGTAGCGACATTACAGCCAAGAACTGGGCCGATTGGCCGGACACCCGGGTGAGAATGAAACGCGGACGGTAGGTATTGGCCTAGCAGGAATATTGCGTGCGACAACGAATCAGAGACGTGGAATCTGATCGGGCTGACAAGCGGGTGTTTAATTGGCGTTGAAACCAACGGTGTGACGGGAACAGGACGGCGCGGCGTCGCCAACCTGGAGGCCCGAGTCCACCATTGCTCGGGGACGAGTGTGCGTGTCGATACAACCGCATTGCGGCCTCCGTTACACGCGACATTATATGCGGCATCACCGTACCTGCGGGACAAAAACTCACACCGCACTCCTCCGAGTCGAGCCGCATATTCGCAGGCCGTCAAGTCCGGGCCACCGGCACACATTCACACAGCACGTTATAGTTAGAGCTGTATACAACCGGGTAATTACCGGCACGCAACCTGCCGGGTCGTGCGTTATGAGGTTACGCCGCGAGGCCATATTTCTTTCATCTTACTCCCTCGATCGGCTCTGATATTACAGCTATCTTGGTTCTCTTACTTGGGGCAGAGATTTCGAAAGGAACGGTTTGATCCTCCAAGCTCGGGGGTTTTCGGGTGTCGGCGATCTTGTTCTAGCTATTTAGGCTTAATTGGACCGCTTGCCGAAGCTGCTGAGGGGTGAAAGAACCCTCCATAGTTCAGTGGGTTCGGGAACTCGAACGTACTGCATACTTCAAGATCACACGCATGGAGGAAAGTTGCCATTTTGGTGATCAAATTGGAACCGAATTAATAGTTTTATGATTGCACTACAATATATTTTGTGAAAATCGATCGGTCAAATCGTGTCGTTGCTAATTATTTGCGACTTGCTACGATAATTTCAACGCTGCAAGTAAACTTTTAGTTTTTTTCTTCATGTTTAAGTGAATCGTGCCACGGATTATAACGTGACAATGATTTAATTCGAAGCCCCAGCAAAAGGTTTAAGTTGCTGTTATATACTCGAACGTAGGTACCGCGAGCTTGATTTCTCATCCCTACAATAGCTCGGAAAGTTGGTTGAATTTTGCGATGTTCGTGGTAAGGCTATAGAGTGTTATGTAATTAACGCGAGAAAATGTAATCAAACGAAGCACCGCGCGAGAATTGTGCAAACGAACAAAAGTTCATAGTGGAAATAGGAAATCGATGTGCCGAGTTTATACCGAGTCCTAAAACCAGTTTTACCACATTTTTGCAGATCAATGTGCAAGAGTCTGAATCTAGTGCGAGGCTGATGGTTTGAATGATAATTTTCTGGCACAAGTATTGCTGAAGATTCTTGAAAAACTAATTAATTCTTACAGGAGCCGTAATTCACATAGTTGTTCGAGCGTTGAAATTGAAGAGAGGAAACCAATCGTCGTGAACGACCCCATTACCCGTTTATCTCGGGTATTATCTGAGGTAATGCGGGTATATTAGAATATTACCAAGGTGTAAACACACGCGCGTGTACCTAATGTATTAATTTTCACTTAACGCAACCCGGGCAAGCCACGGAAAAAAACGGCGCTGGTACACACGGGTATAATACAGCTTATAGGTATGCATCATGCATACTTTACTAACCACCGTAAGTGGCTGTTTCACCTGCAGCGTATAGGCGCCCGACACTGGGGCAACGTAATGCAATACGAGTCCACCCGATAAAGCAGTTTTCGTAATAATCGACGACGTGCGAAATGCGGGTGAAATTTAGTGCCCGGTGGGAGCAGATCTCGGACGGCCTCGGAACTGCAGGGGAATTTCACCCCCTTAGGTAGGAACGCCGCTTCGGTGAGCGTCGCCCACGCGCTCTTCGGATCTCTTCCATTCATTAGCGTCTTCATCGGAGCAATTCAGGAGGCTGCGGCTCCTTGCACGGCGTGCGCACGCCTTCGGAACGGGGGGCCGGGGCCACCTTACCCCCTGCTTGCTTTCGAATTATTTAACGTCCTATTTAGCGTCGGTCGGTGCGTGGTATGCGTGCGTGGTTACTTACAACCAACGCGTACAATGCCAACGAGATTTATTATTTCGCGGGAGGCTTCGGCCATTACTTTATAAACCACACCGCCGGCCGTTCTTCGACTTACTGCTGCCCGTTTTGGACGACTGTGGCGAATTCCTTCGCCCACTATGACCACGCGAACCGAACGGTCCGCTAAATTAATGTCTTACCCATTCGTGGCACTTCCACTGCGGATTTATACCCACGCCGCAACATTTCAGGAATATTGACGAGAACATCGTTCGAACCACTTCGATATCATCGACAAAACCCTGTTCCATATTTATTGATATACTATTATCAATATCTAACTTAGTCGAGCTTGTCGTACAATTCGATTTTGATTTTTCAGTGTTCCGGTTCGATGATACGAAAACAGTCAACCATTGACAGACCAACGAGGGATTCCCAATCATGAATCACCGAGATTTCTGCAGAAAAACCAGACGTCCTCTAACAAAGAATTCAAACTTGTAACAACCAGGGAACACAGTGCAGGTAAAACTCGAAACTTTTACATCGTTTAATATACTTCTACGCTTGATTACTGACTTTGAGTTTCAAGATGATCTATCATTAAACTACCTGAAATGATCCACGTATGTATACATTCAATCTGATCACTATTCTTTAGAATTGCCTTTGGCTAGCGTAACATTTACTCTTTGAGTTTTTACTCTGGTATACAATGTATTATACGGGGCGAAAATATCGCGATATGAAATGGATGTCGATTTGGCTCTGGGTGATATGGGAAGAAAAAGTGAAATATGAAGTCGAGCGTGGAATAGACGTGTCGACGTACAGGAGTTGGAACGAGTGTTTATTGCGTTATGAAGTAGGCAAGGAACGGATGACGAAGATTCGCGGCACGGTGCGACGATGCGTGCACCTACTACCTGCCCAAGACCGACTATTGGGAGACAAGTTTCACGCACGAGGGAGCACCGACGAATATTTATGGGTCGTTATTGTGAGCGGGTGAACGCGCCGATTCCGAGCGAACGCGTTAAGCTCTCTTACTCTCTAAACCGAGGAATACGTCTTCCTGCAGGACTCTCCGCATAACGAATTGTCGACAAGACTCGCGCGATTTTTCATCCAATTTATTTTCACCGCGCACGCTCCCCGTTTCAACCCCGTTCTTGAAAACGAGCTCCGAGAGAGGTCCAAGAATCCAGCTCAACTGTCCCACGGTAGGTATGACTTGCCGCGCTGCAGCATTAGTCTTGTGTATGTGCACGTATTATACCCTGTTCGTAGATTCCCGCAAGCCTATTAATTACCTCCGTTTCACCGGCGACGGCCGAGCAACGAGAGAAGGAGAAGGAGAAGGAGAGGGTGCCAAAGGCACTTAGACCGAAGTGTATGAACCCGGCGCACCCTTGGCTCAGCCGTGGAAACGAGGGGCAGCGTGCACCTCGTACCCGAACAACAGGCTGCCGAGCCTGTGCTCGGGGAGTGGGGAATATTTAAAAAGTAATATCAATTACATTTGCATATCCACCATCCGCCCGTTTTGCCGTCTGCTGTGCAGTTGGTATAAGGGCTGCGGGGATGCCGGCTTTCGGAAGTACGGGACTGCAGCACGGCGTCGATGGACCGTTTTTTTAGGATCCTTCGACTTCAACTCCAACGATTATCTTGGTACTCAAATGCATCACCTTTCAAGGAATTTTTCTTCTCACCTCCGACTTGCTTCCGCGTTTGAAGGAAGACGATGCGTGCACATGTACATACATTTACGGGGGGTTAATGTATGCCGCCGAGTCTGGACTCGGAGGCGCCGCAATACGCGATAATGCGATAACACCTCCGTGGCTTGCGTCCCGTTCTTCTTCGTAACCCTCAACCCTCTCTGCAGCCCCCGAGACCGGCTTGGATCGTGCCGAGGTGAGCCCGCCATTGTGTACGTTCCAATTGTTACGCCGGAGCTAGGCGTTAACATAACAATACTCTCTGTCCTGTTTCTGCCTTCGATTCGTTCGCCGGCGAAATGAGCTCGGGCAACTCTGCAGCGGTGAGGCCATATCGGACCTCGTCGCCGTTTCTTTATAGGTACGCGTGCACCGTCGGGCTCGACTTACGTTCTGTGTTACGGGGGACGTTTTCTTTGTTCCAGTCTTTTTCAGTATCTACAGGAGTCGCCGAGGCGAACCCGTAATAACAACAACAATAATAACAATAATAATATCCACTTGCGGATGAAATATACGAACAAAGTGAGGAAAAATTGAGCCCGTGAGCATTGCCTGGAGCTTATATTTTATACTCACAACCCTGTCCCTCTACACCGATGCGGGAGAGGCAGGCAGCGTAGCTAATTGCTGAAATCATTAAGAAAAAAACATGAAATCCAAGCCACGGTTCTCTTATACACAGTCATGGGAAATGTCAGATAGGAATCGCGCGTTCCGTAATGAAAATAATCACGACGGACTTTAATAACTATGTGTACGTTCTAGCCATTATAGAGTTATACTATATCTATCTAGTCAACGCTCAGTCGTATTTATCGTATACCGTCGCGCAATGTACCTGAGCTCGAGAAATTTCCTTCGTTACGGGGTAATTGTTGTTTAAACTTTACTTGAAGTTATGACTTGAGAAGCGGTAAAAATCCCAGATTTGAGCAATAACGATTATCCTTTTGCCGATAGCCGCCACTTAATGTCAATGGGAATAATTTTTCTCAACGGGTACAAAAATTACCCTGGTAACGACGCCGATACATCCGCTCAGCAAACCAGAATTGAATTAATCGGTCATTACGCCGACGTGTAACAAACTTATGGGGACCGCAGCCGGTTCGAATAACGCCTGCAGGTTCAGGTGGCCTTTCTCCGTGCACACGGGGGTGCATACATTATTTCTTTTCCCTCTGCACCCCTCTTTTCCTCCATAATCTCACCCACACCTCGGACAGGTGCCAGCAAGTTGCAACGTCCGAATTAAACGACCTCTGAATCAACGATACAGGCCGTATATGCCGCATTCGAAAACTTTCACCGACCATCGAACTTCCAAGATATTCTTCTGCACGAACAAAAGACTTGTCAGAGCTGTTAACATTGAATTTAAGAAGAGAAAGAAAAAAAAGAAACTTCGGAAGAAATAAATTGCGTGAATATACGAAAAACGGTATCTTGTTCTGTTGCTCGCCGTTTGTAAAGTAAGGCACCGTTTTGCCTAAAGAAAAATAAAAAAAAAGAAACAAGAGGGAAAAATTACGTAATGAATTCGGAAGCATCGATCAGCAGGTTAGATTAATGTATGGCATCACCGTGACATCCGATCTTCGTCGTCTTCCCGTTGAACAGTAGCGTACAGGATGAATTTGATGGACCATCGTCTTGTCATCGTCGCATCGTTCCGCGTCGGCAGAGCGCTTCGGATCTGAACAGGAGGAAGAACCGGCACCCCGAGAATAGAAAATCCTTTCGACTGGGTGAATCGCGGGTGTATCACAATGGGACACCGTTGACACGACACAGACACGCATTCACACACACGTGCACACACATACACACACATGTCGCCGCGAAGAGGGGACCTAATATGGCCGCCATCTTCTGTATTCCGGTCATACACAGCTAAGAGCTGGCAGCGGGTGCGGCTTGAGGACAGATTTCAATGCCAGTCATCTCTTGGAATGCGCCTACACCGTAGTCCAGTACTTTGTATTCCTGTGCGCGCTGTCCGAAGGCCTTCACAATCTCTTTGAGGACATGACGACGTACGCAGCCAGCAACGCACAGACGTACGCATCGTCGAATCGTCGGTCCCCGAAGGCTCGCAGCGCCTTCAAGACCGCTTTCTTCCCGTGGAGTTCAACGCGGCCGTGATATCGTGACCTTTAGGCGCCACCTGATTCCTTCCTTCGGCTTCCCTCCTGCAGGTGAACGTGTTTTTCGACGATAGGTTTCCCCGCATCGCCTCTGCTTTGCTTCTTTTTCCCTTTTCCCTTCCTTCGTTCCTCTTCTTCATTGTTTAGTTCTCTTTAAAGATAGTACCTTCACTTCGCGTTGGTCTACTGAGAACCGGATATCATCTTCATCACGTCACTCCCTGCTCTTGTACCAAACAACGTGACCGTGATACCTCACGCGTGCTCCAGTACCACAACGCCATCTGTGAACCCAGCTGACCACGTGGCGCGCGCGTGCTTTTCCATCGGGTCCAAGGTGACAACGCGGTATTCGTTATATTTTCGGGTATCGATGCGATGATTCGTGTTTCACGGCTTACCGAAGATGGTCGAGAGGCTCGGAAGGCTTGGGTTTCCCATCGCTCGTGCAAGGAGAGTCCATCTTGCGCTCGTTGGTGCCGCGTTCGCCAGAGGTCCACCTGAGGTTGCGGGACCACGTGCTATGAGGGACCACGTGGTCGTCGACTTCGGTTATCCTCGAACCCTCCCTCTGGCGGGTGCAGTAAACAGCCACGTGGGCGTGCATTCGGCCGCGAAAAGAACCCTGAACGGAAACGGGGTTGGAACGTCTTCACCGCGCCACTGTCTCGACAAGAATGCACCATCGTCGCGGATGGGATCTGAATTTTATATGTAAGTCACCTGAACCGAACGCGAAAGGGAACCGCACGACGGGCTTCCTGGCAGACAGGGAGAGGAATACGAACTAAGGGTCCTATATCCATCGGAGCGCGCTGAGCCGAGCCGAGCATAGCATAGGATAGCAGAGCAAGGAACACTGCCTGCCTGCCTGCCGCCTGGCACCACCCTGGTAGGGGTAGCCGGCGTCCGTCCCAGGACTTGCGTCTCTTTCCTCATCTGCAAGTCGTATAGCCGAGCTAATTATCAAGTTAATATGGCCATTCTGTATGGGGCCTGAGAGTGGGTGGAAGAGAGCGCGCTGACGAGCGCGGGGGGCGCGGAAGAGGGCAGAGAGAGACGCCAGGCGTCGCCGCAGGGGCGCGCGGACGCGTGCGAGGGAGACGCCGAAGTACATTGATATTATAAGTTGCTTCAATCGCTGTATTCATTTGTAAACTAACCAGGCTAAATGTATTCACCGGCGCTCCACGGCGCTGCGATAGGCGGGGCCGGCGCCCTTCCACCCTCCGCAACGACGAGCCAAGCCGCGACGGGGCTCCGGCACCAGAGCTCGCCCAGAAACGACGGCGATCCCAGGACGAGGCCGCTCCGCGCCGAGACACGACTCCAGCGCCAACCTCATGTATGTTTCATATAATTTAAAGCAGTTCGGTCTGCTCAAACTCTGCGGAATCGAGGAGAGTTAGCCAGCGCAAGCTCTGCACCCGGAGGACGCCACGTGAGGGACCGGAAACGCGGAGTCACCGGAGCCTAGGTTGCGTTGTCCGGCTGTAGGGTACGTCTTTGGTGTCAGTTTTCAAAACGACTGCAGGTTTCTTTACCTGTGTTCGTTAGAATCGAAATTTTTTTTGAGAACATGTCGTATACTCTCAGGAAATTATTTTCGTTCATATTGCCTCCCCAAGCTTAACCGCGTCTTTTATTTCCTCAACCCATGCCACCTAGTCCCACTTGCAAACAGTCTTTCCGGGCTCTCCCCGCCCCGAGTATCGAGACGACTTCTTACCGGTGCGCGAGAGAGCCGCAAACCGCAGAAATATGAATGCATGAATGCACAAGTGCCCCCCGTCCCGTCACCGGCGTCGCGCCGCTTCCGCCCACCGGCTTCTTGCCAACTCCAGATTTCTTCCCCTCCGCCCCTCCAGGTCGTCTCTTCGGTTTACTCGCACGGTATCTCTGAGAACGAGGAACAGCTTTGTTTTCCTCCTCATTCGCATCCGCAATTGTCGAGGTGTTATAAGCCATTAATATCGTTTAAGCACTCGTGCATGTCTCGTCGGATTTTCAATACCTCGGAGAGTTCGGGATGCGGATGAGGTTACAGGTACGTCAAACTCTTGGCGAAACTCTTTCGAAAAGCTTCTTTTTCTTACACACCGTAACTGATCCTTGCCGATGCTTGACGAGGTTCTCACCGCTTGCATGGTGGATGCTTAACTTTTTATCCGTCTATTGCGTCTCGATGCCGCAACGTTGGTTTATATCCTCCAAGGATCAAAGAGGGAAAGAGTAACAAATCTCTACAGCAAAAAGCAGCCTCACCAACACAACTCGCCGCAGTATTGAAGAGAAAATTGGCTTTAAATGCATGTGTCGTCACACGAACGTGTAAGAAGTGGACTCGAGCTGCACGTGTCGATCCGAAAAGTTGGTTTTTCCTCGAAAATGCGTGCCAGTATTGCCCTTCCAATGAGCAAACGGATCGACGAGACGTCCCGGAGACGTTCTTTAATCAAGCACGAAGTTTATAACGACGATAACGACACAAACAGAGTGCGCCGAAAGGACTGGGAGCAGTATTTGCAGCACCTCCGCATGCGTGTTATTATTCCTCCTCTACGGCAGCCCCTCGACGAAATAAGGGTTGGGAATAGAGAAAAATGATGCAAATAACGCGTTTAATAAAGTGTCACTCGGTGCTCCTCGCGTTCACCATTTGAATATTGTAGCATATTCACTTTACTCTTCGGAACAAGAGGATGAGAAAAGAGGAAGGTGGCGGCGATGGGCCGGGGGAGTAATGGCATGAGATAGCGAATCGCACCTTTCCTCTCATGCATGATTCAGTCGCAGTATCTCATTTCATCCGCGGGCCTCCGCTAAACTATATCTCCTAATGGTAATGCTATTCCGAGGCACATATCTCTTTATATTACGCGGCTGCTTCTGCTCAGGCTATATCTAGCCCAACCTAACCCATACTCGAGGCCGACTTTTAGCCACCCTGTACATGTGCCCCCCCCCCCATTTTTTCTTTCCTCCGGTACTTCGAGCTAGGCAGTAAAGATCACGAGGCTGCACGGGTATCCGTCCGCGGAACCGCGGCTCGAAGAGGAGAAGAAGAGCAGAGGACGCTGAGGATCGGCCATAGAACACAGGGGGAGAAATAAAGAAAGAAATTGTTAGTTCTCGCTGTTTTAAATTACCATTTATTACGACACGTAAACCCAACCATCGCGGGAGGTCCTACCAGCGGCCATCTTGTCCCGCTCCACCCCCACACGATATTTTCCTCCATCTCCAGTGGGGTGAGATCGCCGAGTCGACTATATCATCTTAGCTGGCTCTTCTTCTATCGCTCGCGTCTGGAGGACCCCGCGAACTTTGCGCTGCCGTGTTCCTCGTTTCGGCGAGAGCAGGGGCTGAACCCCGGTAATGATCATTACATCCGGTATAGTGACAAGTGAGCGCAGCCCTGCCTGCAGGAAATGGTCCCAGATAACGGCTGTCAGAGTCATTTTTATATTATGACGAATGGATCATCTTTTCTTCACTTCGAAAAAGGTTTCTACTTCTCACTCTGATCATCTCTGCGCAGTGCGGGAATGTATCGGTATGACATATATAACCGTCAAAATACCGAGAGAAAAATAACCCCGCCGATTATTTTATGCCCCTGCGACGAGTATAAGAAGACAAAAGAAACGAAATAGAAGCAATTGAATATTGAAAAAAAAAAAAAAAAAAAAAAATGGTTCATCGCTACATTTTTCACAAGTAATTTCATCTTCCTGGACAATTTTGACCCAGAATCTGCTTGCCACTGCAGCGCGCATCCCTGCGGGTAAAACTACCGATCGTAAACGTCGGTGGGAAAAATATCTGTGTATGGGGTACTGGAAAGTCCGAGAACCGAGCGAAGCTCGAGCTGTTCGCCCCTTCCCACCCACTTTGGCAATAGCGTCAGCCACTCTTTCATATCATATCGAAGCAGCTCGTCTATGTGGAAATGCGATCACTTAGAGCCGGCCCCGACGTATAATTCGGTTCCCTGTCTGCGATCGGCGGTGGGTCTGCACAGCATCCAAGATCGTATATTTTTTATTATTGGTCAGAACCCCGGAGTCGGGGTAGTTTCGATAGCTGACCGCCGTTCTCCGGGCTTTTTCACCCTCGTGTGTGTGCTTGGGTGTCGATGTGTGTGTGTGTGTGTGTGTGTGTGTATGTGGGGCGTATTCGGCGAACCGAATCTCGCGAAGACACCCGTCGAACTTGGGCACCGTATACGATGTCGTCGGTGTGCGGCAGCCGTCGGATGGAAGAGGAGGGCTGCCGGGTTTTATTGAGTGTGGACGGCCGAAGCGATCCTCATGTTTTTACATCGAGGCAATTTTTCCATCGCGCCTCGTTGCCTTCGTCTACTCACTAGCCTGGGAGATACTCGATGCTGACGGCAAACTCGTACCTACCTGCAGTGGGTATCGTGTGGGATCTCAGATATACATGTATGTCAAGCGCGGACTTCAGGTACGTGTGATACGTATGCTATTGTGCCGGTAAAAATAGTCCCTGCAGCACTTTGTCGGTTTTATTCAATTTCTCGGTCAAGTACATTACACAGGTACCGTGTGCGTTACACGCGTGTGATGCTGCGCAGATAGGTTATTGCGTGGGAGTGGTGCCCTCTCCTCTATCGCAAGCGCACACGTGTACGTGTACGGTGTACGTCGCGGGAATCTGTATCCGGGTAAGTTGAAACAGCTGCAGGGTGCAGAAGCGAGACTTCTTCTTTGGTCGGTCGTGGTTGGTTCACCCTGGCGACCTGGGGGTTCGCCAGGAGAACGCGGATTGGTCTAGAGCGGCTGGTCCGCATTCTCTCGTCGCCCAGAGTCCTCATTATACGTTGACCTAAGAAAATGAACCCCTTTCCTAGCGGCTAGGGGCTGAAACGGAGGTGTGGGTAGCCGCGGCGAACAACCGAACCAGGTGCCAGCCTGCCTTCAGCCTCGCCGACTCCTCGCGATAGCGGCAGGGGTAGACGGGGGAAGGGATGAAGGAACGTGGGGAGAGGGGGATGAAGGCGGGAGGGGCAACTCATCACTTATGGATACTGATGACTCCTGCAATGAACTGAACCTCGTCTCGCCCCCGTGACTCTCCTGCAGCGCCTCTCAGCTCTGGTAAACCTTCGATAACATTTTCTTTTCCTCTCGTTTCCTTACTCCGACAGAGAAGAAGAAGAAGAAGAAGAAGAAGAAGAAGAAGAAGAAGAAGAAGAAGAAGAAGAAGAAGAAGAAGAAGAAGAAGAAGAAGAAGAAGAAGAAGAGGAAGGAGAAGGACGAGGAAGAAGAGGAGAAGGAGAAACTCCTCGAGAGCTAGAAAGACAGAGGTGGTTCAGAGGGTGCTGGGAAACTGTATTTTATTCGATTCTCTACCCTCGGTGATGGCTGCCGGCTGTGCGGACCACGATCACCCAGTGAAACTAATAAGGGGAATGGTAATTGATCACGGAAATGTCACGAGGTTGAGGAACTGCACGAGGACCAGCAGGCACTCTACCTCATAGACTCAGGGTGATTAAATGATAACAGAATCGTCGATCGAAATAACTCGTGGCTGTAGTTTTGCGGAAAAATTTCAAAGACCCAGGGAGATATAACAAAGCTCACTCCTCGACTGTCATTACGTGAAAAAATCACAAACGCTGACAGCGTCGAGCGTTTACTGTACCGTGGAAGCGGGGAAGTGAAATTTTACGACATATCGAGATATATATACATACATATATATACAATGCATATATATAAACTATTCTCTTCCCTGGCCATTCGTTTCTATTACTCGGTCTCCGCGTTGCCGAGGGTAGTTGCCCAAGTTAGGTTAGACTAGATTTATTTTCACTTCGTGAGTAGGTATTTTTTATGGCCTTCCGAGTTCCGAGCGTATACGTTACCGACGGCCCAGCTCGCCTGCTGCAACCGCGACGACCGTGGTGGACGCCAAGATGATCTCCGCACGCGTCTCGCCCGACTTCACGAATGCTGTTATCGTGTATGCGGCTTATAAATGTACCCATACATTGGCGTTGGTACATGGTTGTTACACGAGCTCCCATACGCATGTGTATCCCACAGAGCCAGTCGACTCATCGTATAATAAACCCATAAACACCCCCAAGTCGAGCAGCGCGCGGGCCACCCCGTGTGATACATAAAACTGCCTGCACAAGCTCCGAATGCAGGCCTTGATACCAGCTTAAAGGTCGCATCGGTGGGTGCAAGCACCGGTCTACCAGAATCGACGAGAGTTTGGATCGTATTTCACCAAGCAGTCGAAGTATCACTCGGAAAGTCTCAGATCTTGCAGGCTACAGACGTTGTATGCTGTAATCTGTGTTGTATTGCAGTCTGCTTATGGATTTCCGGAACGCTGATTTGCACCCTTTCAAGCTTTGGAATAAATTTTCGTTGATGAAGTGACGCTGAATCGGAATGGGGGGATAGTTGCTTCCACTCGTGGTGGCGCACTGCGAACACTCTGGTACTACAGAATTTAGGAATCTTGCAATTCGAATTTACTTTGATAGATGCTGAATTCAATATTCTTTCATATCAATTGACAAAGCATAAAGCCAAGAAGATACGGCATTATTGTCTTCTCATAACCTCGTTTTGCATTCAGATAAATTTCATTTCCTGGTAATCAGTATTATGTAATAATATTAAATTCAATACTCTTGATAGAATGAACCACTTAGATAAAATTCAAACCGTGTCTTACCGAAAATTCGAATCTCTGGTTACCCGAACTGTTAGCGTTGATTTGGTCATTCCATACGTTTGAATGTGGCCATGTACGTAACAACGACTTCGTGTGACGCCAATCAGGAAATCATCAGGAAACATGTTCGGGAAATATTTGAGTATCCGTGAGACGCTGGTATCGAATGCTAATGGAATTCATTGTTTTGCTTATTTATTTATGTGACAATCGTATGTAAATTTTGATCATGCAGATTGCGAGTGTAGAGCGATGTTGGAATTGTCAAGCAAAGCAGGTGAGCGATTTATAGACGGTGTGATGGAATGATCGAATCTCGGTGAATAAACTCGATGGAAAAGAAGAAGAAGAAGAAGGAGAAGAAGAAAGAGCACGTGCCGTGGGAGAGGCGAGGGGCGCCTGCAATGGTTGCATAACCGGTGGATTGGATCGGTTCCTTGGGATCGGGTTAATTAATGCGTTTTAAGAAACGGCGTGTACACAAGGCGGTGGCAGGCATAAGTAGCTGGCGTACTACGTAAATGATATGCATCATGTGCGCGAGACGACCTTGCGATGCGCGGATGCACACGTGGTGAATATATAGTAAGATTGTTGCTCGGGAGCTTATATACATTTGAGTTGAGCATACTTAAGTACCATTCGTTAACCACCGGCGCAGAGTTAAGTACTACAGGACCTTATAGCGCATCAAGGAAACAAACAGAGGCGAGCTGCCGCGCGCGCGCGCAATATGAATTAAACATGCTGATTAATAATTAACAAGTTGCCCCGGCTTCTTGCGTATGCTTCGTGGGTATAAGGCATGGCACCCGGGGGCATTCGCATGGCCGATAGAGGACCATCCATCCATCCATCCATCCATCCATCCATCCATCCATCCATCCATCCATCCATCCATCCATCCATACATACGATCTGCACGCGTGAGCTCATATCGTCCGCTTATGTGTGACATGTAAAAGTATGAGCACCAAAGTTATTATACGCGCATGCCACTGTTCACCGACTTCCCGCCGGTTCGGATGCACGATGCATGTAGGTACACACAATATGCCGCGTCTATTTGAATTTAAACGGCTCATAGATTGCCCTAGGTCAGTTTCATTATCTGAAAAGCAAGAGTGAAACAGCGAATCGATCCTCCCGCCCATTAATAAACATGAATTCTTCCTCCTTTTACCTCTCCGCGTCCACAACACACACCACGTCGTCCACAACGACGCCAAATGAATGAAATTAGCCATTATTCCATTAGCCGAGTCTCGGCATACTCGCGCAACTGGTCACATGGGTGCGGGGCACGTGCCATGCCGCAACTGATGCTGTTCTTCCTCCAGTGCACTGATCAAATATATCCTACGCTTATCTCCACACCGCCTTGCTCTCGCCTTGGTTTACGCATACTTTGTCGATTAATTTTAACGGGGAAAAAACTACAGTTTCGTAAGCCGGTGTACGACAAACGATATTGATCCTCCAAAACGAATAATTAATAACAGTTTCGTTTTGGTTTCCTGGGATTCGTGAGTTCGCACTAATGGGGGTGGGCCGCGTGTTCTCTCCATTGCGAAGTGTCAGAGTCTTGCTGTGGTATTACATAAACGCGAAGGAGTAATTAGTTTTGTGAGACTTGCGGAATAATTACGCGTGGGCGAAGCGGGACTTTCGGTGTCAGCGAGCCGCGGTCGAAATATACATACCTACCTACTCCTCAAATGCAAATCACCCAGTTGAACACTTTGAAGTCAAAGTTATAACGTTGTAATTAGTCAAACGAGTACAAAACATTTTTCGCCGTTGTACAGCTATTGCGTGCCCGTTTTATATATCATACGCACGGTACTTTAACTAAAAACCAACCGTTCGACGCATTTCCACTCGACAAACATTAAAAGCTCTTCAACGAGCTTTCGGTACGATCCGTTTCACATCGGCGTGTCGAATATTCCGCTTTGACCCCGTGTCGAGCCGCGATTGGAATACGGCAAGAAAAAAAGGGGAAAGAACAAAAAAGAAAACGTCATACAGATCGAAGAAAACTGTCAGGCGGTTTCACCGCATCCTAGCTCGACGCGCGGGACGTTATACCCAAAGCTTACCTTGAGCTCGGTGCTCCGGTGCTTCGTTACGGTTTCGTCATAGTTTGATATTCTGGCGGGTAAAGGGCTTTGAGACACGGGACCGTGAAGTTACGGCTTTACGGATTAATTAGCGATAAGGTTTCTAATGAGCGGCAGGTGGCGAGGTGCCCGTTGCGCCGTGCGTTTGGTGAGAGGTGAACGGCGACGCGAACGGCTTCTCCTGCACACCGTCGTCCTGCAGGTCGCAGCTTAAGTCAAACCTCATCGAAGACTCCCCGGCACTCTGCGACGCCATTTCGCGCTCTCTACGTGGCTCGAATCTTCATCAATATCACGCGGCATGTTGTAGAGCCGAAAAGATATCGCGATGCGTCGAGACGCTCGCCTCTCGCACGAGTCACGTACCCCAATCCACGCGGAGACACGTGAGCAAGGTGTGACGCTACGAAACGATGTCATCGGACTCGAACGAGGAATGCGCTTCGCCGTTTGCCGCGCCCATTGTTCACTCCATCTGGCACCGCGCGTCCGTCTCGATTCTCTCGCATCGGCAACGACAAGAAAACGAAAATCTCACGCGGCCCGAATGATCTCTATCGGTCCTTGGCCGCGAAAGTGGGCCCCCATTTTCACAGCCCGAGAAATCTCGGTTATTTTTTTATTACTTCCACTCTGCCGCCAATCGGCAGAACCAGCGACGTGGGCATTGGTGCACCGTGACCTTATTTCCATCGCTGATGTACGCACCTTGAATTATGCAAAACTAACGAGCGTCGACGTGATATGAACCGTGTACGATCTTACAAGTTCGCAATGCAGATACATAACCTCACAGGATACAATGCACCCCGGCTAAAAGGGTGAAGCAACTCAACAATTGGGATTTTTCAGTAAAAGCAAATAACTACGAGTAAAAGCCTGGCATGCTTATGAACATTACCTGTTGTTTTCTGCTTTGTGAAGGTCAATTTTTCAACCAGACTATAGATTCGAATTTTGCAAATTCAAACATGGTCCCAAGTCAAAAATACCAAGTTTTAAGTTGTGTCACCATTGTAGCCGGGGCGCGAATTATCTGTCCGATTTAGGTGCACAGCTGCTGTTCTTTGGATTCTTGGTATTCGTTGCGGAGGTGAACTCGATTGGAAATTGAATCCGGAAATAAAATCTCAGTGCGGTGATCTTCAACCGGTTGATCCGGCTCTTGCAACCGCGTAAAGATTGACTGCGGAATGGGTGTCGGCTCGTTACGGCTTGGACTTCTGGACTTCTTTGAATCGGGTTGACCACCGACTGCCTTCCGGTTAGCCGCGCTCTACGGTTCTCGGATCTTATTATCGCGGTAACGCAATTAAAGAAGAGGAAGCCTAGAAATTAGCTGGTGTAAGTATAGAGTGCCCAAACTTACACTGTATATATGTAAGGTATATTACGGAGAATAAAGAAACAGGCGGCACCAGCCGGCCGAGCCGAGCTTAAGGGTGGCGAACGCACCGAGCCGGGCGAGAGCTGGGTGGAAGAGGGCAGAGAGAAGAGTGGAGGCTCCTGAATATGCATGCCCCGAAGGGGACCCGCCGTCGTGCGACTGCCCGAGATAAGAGTCGACTTATTTTTCCTGCCTTTTATTTCACTCCATCCTTATTTTATTTTGGCGCTAACTGCTGCCCACTCGAGTCCCCGCCGGAGATGGTCCCGTTTCTTAACTTCCTCTTTCCCTTTCCCCTCCTGCAGTCGCTTCCTCCTTTTCAACGCTATTGTTTTCACCGGCACCAGATGTATAATTCTCGGACCTGTTTTTCCTCTCTGGTATTCTACAGGATACCCTGGCGCTCCGCGATTCACTGATCGTTCCGCGACGGCAATCAAATGCTGATTTGTTAGGATTGTAAATTAAGATTTGAAAGCGACGCATCGAAGCTGATGGATTGCTTGAAATCGACGCTTCTTCTCGTCCGCGGCAACTTGGATAAGAGAGAGCGTGGCGCGGTTGCCTCGCATGTTTGTAAATTACAGATGCTTCTGTACCGCAGGGACATACCAAGGCGCAACAAACGCGATGTCGACAAGAATTTTACGACTTCTTATTCTCGGGTCTGAAGTAGAGCTTTTCAGCTTGCTAATCAGATTAAAGAAATTTGTGAGCTTATACTCGTGGCGGTGCTGAGCTACGGCCGGAAAGTCGTTGGGCGCTTAATTTTTTGAGGACCGCGAACGAGATACTAACGCCGTTCCGGGGGGTTTTGAGCAAACGGCAATTCACGCGGCTCAACGAAACAATTAAATTAATGCGGCAAGTATATACCGGCTACGGCGAAACGGGAAATAGAAGCCCCGGTTACTACCCTGCCCTCGACTCCTCCCGAGCTTCGCTGCAGCCTTTACAATTAAGCCCCATAAAAATGTAAGTTGTCTCCCCCGTCCGGTCGCTCCTCAACGCCAATGAATATTTTTATCCACCCGGCCATTACTGCGGCCTACGCATACTTCCAGTGTTCAAAGGGTCTCGAAAACCTCGACCTGCGATTTAGTGTATAATGTATACACTCAACGAGTGATCCTTGCATCTTTTGCCCAAGCAATTTTGGCCCCCGGTACCTTCGAGGGACCTCAGAATTGTGATAGTAATTAACAAAAACCTTCAATATGCAGATCAAGATGTCAGGGAAAGAAGTTAACGTTATAATTTTCTACCTTTATTCACTGATTATCCTTATTGGTTAATATCTACAATATCGTAAATTGGAAATATTAACTTATAAAGTGTCTTATAGATCAGAAGCTTTCTCTTAAAATGAGTTTTCTTTATCTCTTGTGCTACAAAAGTTTGACTAATCGTCACGTAATCCCATGAAAAAGTATGTGACGTACGCTTTGAATTTTTCGGTAAGTGGCCAGGTATGAACTTCTTGTAGCGTTTCATCCTTCATGTATTTTGTCAAGATATTTGAACAATACTCAGAGCCAATAAGTTGTATGCATAGTTGACTACACACAGAGACGAAGTAACGAATTGTCATTCCATCTCCTTGAGGTAGATCAGATTTCAGTGGAAGATGCATCTGGATAAGCTGCCTCACTGCGTGGAGAGAATTAAAGCAACGGAAAATCAAAAACCGTGGTCGAACAAACGGCATGAGCAGGCAACGGGAAGGGGGATTTTCATGAGCGTTGCTTGTCAGAACGTGTCGCTAGGGGCTGCGGGTTACTGCGAACTGGTATTATCGGTTCTCCAGGACGTTACGGACTCCTATCCGCTGCGCTATGGGTCCTATACGCGGTCCCACAACAAACAGACGTGCCTACTTCCTTTTCCCGCGGTGCTAACCGATGAAAAAATCATGAATATGCATCAGCCGAGGTATGGGACGCCCTGCGTGCACCGGTGTGCCGGCACATCGAGACAGTCCCTGTATTCGTGCACACTTGCGATTGTGTTTCCCGTGGATATACCGGCGTACACGCGGCTCGTATCTACGCAATAAGGGGCTAGATTATCGCTGTCCCGGTTCTGTCGATTTCAGTTGACTTCTGTGGGCTAACCGCCTCATGCTAATGACGAATGCTAATGATAATGACGGGTCAAAACTTCACCGCGTTACGATACGTAGCCCATACTTGAGCGGTTCGTCACTTTCGACTGGCTTAGACGGCTGTGTTCTCCAGGTTGGTAACTGGCCGACATCGCTAGTTCGAAATTTGGAAAATGGCGCAGCGTTGCGATGGTCTCCAGGACTGATACCTCTGGTCAACGTACATAGCTTGCACAAGCGGGTCGCAACAGGAAGGAAACGTGAAATGAAATACACGGTGGTAGCTCGGCAAGCCGTCAGGTTGCAGGGTGGAACTCGAAGTGGAAGTAGAGCTCGGCTTGGAACCAGGTCTGGAACCGCGGCTGGACGGTAGTCCGGTCAGAAAGATACATATTTTTAAATATTTTAGTCACGGTTCGCAATTGCCCCGTCACGCAGCCTTCCCACCCACTAGCATGGCATCGGGACTGGATGGCGTTCCTACGACCGAACACACCTACCACCAACTTCCACGGGTTATAGCTGCGTGCCGCGGACCGACTTTCGTATGGCGCGCTTAATGCCCGACTGAAAGGATGAAACGCGAACAACTCCACCGGGAAATGTAACAGCCCGCAACTGGGTACACGCACCAGCTACTCTTATAGTCTCAGAGATATGCCTCTGGTCAGCTACGCGCTCGTTTCGTACCTTCAAATTTATTTATCCACAGACGACGAAGACGTACGCGATAACCTACGTTGGGATTAAACAGAGCACGAATTACTGTGCTCGGTTAAAGGATAATCACGCAGGCTGAGTTTAATTCGGCAGAAGCAAGCATTCTTATGGTTTCAACTATATTATACATGGGTTGGCATGACGGTACGTTACTAAAACGATGATCGTAGATGACAGAAAATGTTGTTGCATTTTCGCACTCTATAGAGAGACCAACGTTTTTATATCTCAACTAATCGCTCTTCAAGTTGGATTACCTTACCGCGATAAATCTATGCATGTATGGTTTTGGAAGAAGGCTGCAAAATCCGTGTAGTGTTATTTTATCAGTCAAGCGATATGAAATTCGCACTCTGGGTCATTTTTCAGATACGTTGTACCTACCTAGTTTTGCTATAGGCCAATGAACCAAACGCGACTATTCTTTATTCGTACTGACAATTTGAATGCTTCTAAAACGAAGTGGTTGTTTTCGTCCAAATCTCATCTATGCTTGAGAAATACTACAAGCAAATATTGACTCTTGAATTTTAGGCATAAAAGTGTTCCTTACAATGCCGTTAACCACTGGAATGTACAACATTCTGAAAGCTGGTGATCGGAGGTTATCGTTAGAGGATACGCGAAGGCTCGGCGCCTGATCCGTCGGCTTTGGAGAGGGGATATTGCTCGCCGCAGTTATACAGTGAGAATTACAACAGTGAGGAAGATAACGCATCTGCTGCATCCGTCGTCTCAATTTAATGCCAGCGATACCGGACGTCCTGGGGCTGCCATATTGCTCGCGAAACTGTTACTCGGAACTCATAGCGAACTTCGGCGCAGTGTCCAGGACGGCCATTCCCTCCTGAGTCCTTACCCAGGAGACATACCCGCCATTCTTTTGTCTTGCCGCTCTGGTGGATTTCTGCAAGCCGCAACCCACACCAATTAGTCGATACACCCGATGCCTGTGTGCCGGAGTTTTCTAACCACCGCTGCGAATCGCTACGGAGCCGTCGTCCTACTGTTGCCCGTCTTCTGCCACGTTTATTGCCTCGCCCGTACATTTCCTTGTTGCTATAATTACACGCGCAGGCTTATCTCTACGTCTCGTCTACCACGTCGCGGCTAGCTAGGTACATTCGTTAAAAACTCACGCCGTCCGCGGTCCGACGTACAAGACGAGTTGTATACGCACACCTTGGACTTATGATCGTACACGCGGCGCGATGACTTCCTCGAAATTTCTGTATTTCAACACCTGATTCTTGACCAGGAAGTTTACGCTTGCGATTTTCATTTGTAATAGTTGATTCGAAGTCAAAACGCGGAAGGAGTTACCTAACTCCGTGAACCGAGAATGATTTGTGTGAAATAATTTTTATTCGTCTTTGGTGCGATTAGCTGTTTTTCTTCGAATAATTCGTCACGAACGATTCACAGTCGTCGAAGATTGAACGGAGAATCGATGTGGTATTCAACCAAAGCCTCAACCTTGAACCCGTTTCGAATGAATTCAAAAGACGTGCCAAGGTCATGGCATGATGCAGAACAGTCTTCCCTGTTATTTCCATTCGGAATATTTTGGCTTCGTATGGCGGTTCGTTAGCGCCTCCGTAGCATGACCTGGCAGTGTGAAGAAAAAAAGAAGTATTGACAACATGCAGATAATACTGCATCTATAGGTAAGGTTTGTCCTCGGTCGACTTGCGATGGGGATAGAGATTGCGGCAAGCTTTGAGCGACACCGCGATTTGACGAGATGACGTGTCATTACGGCGAGGGGTGTTTCGGGGTGGTTAGGGGTAGTATTAGCGTAACGCTTTGGAAACGAAATCCCGGAAGCCTCGCGCGGGAAGTCAGCATGGTTGGAAAAATGCCTCGGTCTTTGCGCATACATTTCCATACATCAGCTCGAGACTTAGGGTACAAAGAGCGAGCGAGCGAGCAGGCGAACCAGTTGAGGAGCGAAGCAAGGGGGCAGAACGGAATAAATCCAACTAATTAGACGAGGAAAAACCGCGGATTAATTACCCGTCGCCTCTGACGTGCCTCCGTCGGCCCTTCGTGGCTCGTCCGTTTGCCGAGGCGAAAACAATTTTTCACTCCGGAGCTTTCGAGTTTGCTCTGGTTTGGGGTCTCGGCGCTGAGGTCGGAGAAGGCGGAGCGGATCTTATACTCGAAGGAGAAGAAGAAGGAGATGACGATGCGAGAGTGTACGTTGAGGGTACGCGTGCACCTCCTGCCGCCGAGGCAAAATTCCATTGCAAATTTTCAAGGCAGCTACATAGACCACGGTGTGAGTCGGGCAAAGAGATCCGGGGACCACAAGTTGACTCACTTGTGTAGACGAGAGTCGGTGCAGCTGTGATGGCGGGGAACGAGGAGGACGATTGCCCTTTTCTTTGACAAAGCGCTGATCTCGTTCGAATAAAACAAGTGGGTTCACACTCTTCTAAGGTAAATACTAAAATGCTAGAGCGAAATCGACCGGGCGTGTGACACGCGGATAGTCGGAGGAGGCCTTCATCGGAAGCGGGGAAGGACCTGAACCGAAAGAGAAGCCGAACGAGAGATGAGATGAGACGAGGATGGGAGGAGGGAAGAGGAAGGGCAGGAGATCTCCCGAGTGTTTGCGCGACTCTCGAAAGCTCTTTGGCTCTGCGGGGGATGGAACGAAAGCCTGGATGGAGAAAGGCCGGCTAAAATGCAGATTTCGCGCGACTCTCGAGTTCTGAAAGCGTCGCCCTGAACCCGCCCCCTCCTCCTTGGCCCCCCGGCCCGTAACCTCGGTGCCGCGTCATCTCACCGTAGCGCCGGGGATTTACTTAGTGCGACTTATTTTATGCCCGAGACCCACTCGAGCGGCCCGGCTCTTCTTCCATAGGATATTTCTTCCTCCATTGGTGACGTCGTTTCGACGCCTCGATCTGCATCACCGTTACAGGCTTCTAAGATAGAATGCAGCGAACTAATTTCACGGCTCGAGTTCGTCATCTTCGATACTGAGTCGTTTGATTTCAGTAACGAAAAATTCTCGAGAACGAAGACACGAAGCAACAATGAAATTAACCTGTCACGCGATCTTTTGATAACTTGCAGTTTCGCTCAACCCATGTTTAAAATCACTCAATCTTTCTGGGTCAATGTTAGATTCGAGTGAAATTTAAATCGTGTTACAGAAGCAAGTAGCGAAGAGAAGGAAAATAAATTGCTCTATGTGAAGAAAAAGGGAGAATTATTCTCGGTGTTTGAGAAAGTGTTGGGGTGCAGTTAATTTATCGACTCGCGGTTAAACGATCTGCATGATTTATGCAAGTAGATTCGAGGCTGGAATAAAAATAATTCTAAATAAAATGCCGAGGCCGAGATATTATTCGGTTTAAGTTTATACCAGCTCGTGCAATTATTCTAACGAGTTTGCGAAGTTGTATATGTTGTATATACATATATAATATTGGTATGTGTATATTTGTATACTACATACTCGCAGATAGATACTCATAAGTTTTTCAAGATTAACTACATACAGTTGGAAAAATTCGTGATACACATACGCATCCCATCTTTGGCTCGAGTAAATCAAGATTGAAATTCGATGCGTCGCATCAAGGCTTTCGAAAAACCGATGCAAAACAGTTTTATCTCCGCGCGGTATTTTCGCAATGGGAAAAGAATCGCAGATAGACGAGCCCTCCCCCCGTGTCCGTCGGATCAAGTCGAATTTCTTCGAGATAAAGTAAAGATAAGGTCAACGAAGAAGAAAAAAGAAAAAGAAAAAAAAAAGACAGGAATCCGGTATACATCGCGCTCCGGTATCGGACCCGTCCAATAATTCACTTTATGGAAATACAGGGGGCAGCATATTTTCTCTAAAATTTTTGCGCACGGGGGTGGCTCTCAGACCTAATAAATCAAACTGACCGGAGGCTGACCGCTCCGACATCCCCGCAGGACCTTAGCATACAGACAGAGAGCGTGTTACCCTGCAAAGGCAGCGAAGACGCGCCTATCTCGGAAAAGTTGTATCGTTCCCCGTGGGTGGAAGTCGCCGACGGCGCCTCAGCCGAGGCGGTTGGCCTGCGGGGGTTGGAGGCGGTCTGCAGGGCGAGGGTTTGGGGGTGGCGCGGTATAAGTCTGTTGTTTTATAAGGGTGGCGTGGGCCTGACTGGATAAAAATTATGGAATATGTTGCATATAAAGTAAGTGAAAAACAGACGGAGATGATGAATTGCTGTAAGAACAAGGAAAGTAGGAAGATAACGGCGGGAAGCATCAATCACGTCGTCGGGACGGGCGTCGAAGGAGCGCAACGGAAGCCTCGAGCAGCGTCGCGACGTCCGCGAAAAGTTCGCGGAGACGGAGCATCCAGGTGCGGCGACTCGGCCCGATTCCTACCCCCGGAATCCCCGCGCAATATGTCTCCGTTAATTCGTTATCCCCGGGGCATCTCGCCGGCCGTATAATCCACGCTCGTCCAACGGCGTGACGGTTAAGTCACGCCGTGACACCGACTTCCCCGGCCGCGGCACTCGTGCCCGTCGAATCGAACAACTGACGTGCGTATTTCCCTCCTCGGCACGGTGGCCGCGGTTCTTAAGATCGTATCGCTGCGGTCACGGCTCTTATCTCCGTTGCACTAACACACTTTTAACTACCGGGCGACTTCTCGCCGCGTCCGCTTCCCCGGAGAAGGACGCCGGGCTTCTTCCAGCACCGCGACGTCGAGGGTGCCGTCGGCTGGCTTATCCGAGTCTCTCGACGACAGGCACCTGCCGCGCAAGGTGTGCGGCCGGAGTCCTCGTCCTGAGGCCCTGAGCGTTGAAACTAACGGTTCAAATTACCACTCGGTGTACCTACATATCGTTTATACGTGCCAGCTCGGAGCAACGATACATCGCGGTGTCGAAATACAATCCTTGCTGCTTAATGCCGAGCCTTCGCTTCCACGGTCTTTCGAGAGTTTGGAGGAAACGATATTGCAGAGAGAAAACGGAAGAGAAGACTCGGCCGGAGGAGATGCGGCGCGGTAACCGCGTTTGGCGCAGGTGAAGGCGATCGCAGGTGGGCCAAGTGCTGACCTCGCGTCGACCGCGGTAATCAGAGAGATCGGGAGATGCGAGGGACGCATTCGGCACCGGACACACCGACACCGAGCAGCTGCACTTTACCACCGGATAAATACACGGAAAGATGACCACCGGATAGCCATGCTATACATGTGCACGGACGGCCTTCTTTCACTTATCCTTAGCCCTCTGCAATATTTCTCCTTCACGCCGGTCGTTAAAGTTTCAACGTATTTATACTGACGTGAAAAATTTTACCAGACTCGGAAATTACGGTGGAGTCATTCACACGGCACGTATAGGGATGCCGGTTACGGGTTACTTGGGAAGAAAAGAAACGATTATCCAAATTGCAGCAGGACATGGCCATAATATTTTTGAGAACGCTGAAGTGAACCGATCGCTTACCATATATTCGGTATCTCTAATTTTGTTACAATTTTACCTTATCTCAGTTAGAGCTAGATTTCACTGTAGCGTAGCATTTCATAAGCTTTACCGAAAACCAATTGGCTAAGTATATAACTATTTTAGTTAGATAATAATAACATTAATAATGATGGTGTTTATTGCGTTTCTGGGACAAGTCCCCTTTACGCACCAACCAGGTGATAAATACAACAAGATAAGTTTGACAAGCAGAAAACGTAAGAGAAAAATAGTTAAAATAAGAAATTACTTTACAAGGACTAATAAATTTCTGTAAATTATAGTATTGAACAAGCTTGAAATAGTTGAAACCGTCGAATCAGAAAACCAGTCAAGAAAAGTCATTTGGTTTTAATTTTAATTACAAAAATTATCGATGTAACATTATTCCGATAGACATATTTCGCCTTGGAGAACTAGGCTATTGAAAATTTTGAAAAGCTCGCACTACTGCGAGACAAGAATTGAGCGTAAAAGCTAAAGATTGAATAGAAGTACGAAAGTCGCGCCGAATCGATTGTTGAGCCTGGAATTCAGAAACTTCAAGATTTTGCCGTAAGTCCTCTGGCGCGCTAAGACGTGGAGGATAAGCTTGCGGGGCTTAGCCCGCAAGCTCGTCTCGGAAGGATCTCTGCCTTGCCTTCGGAGGTTCAGCCTTCGTGGCGTCGGGCGCATGCCCAGATAAAGCTCGAGATAGGAGTCGTCGCAAAGCGGCGCGACGTACCATAGAAGCTGAAAGTTTGGAAGGAAAGTTCGGCCGAGCTTTAGGCGGTGCAGGGATCGTCGGCAACTTCCGGCAGCTGGGCTCTCCGTTCCCCGGAACTACAGTTCCGGCGAGACTCGATAGATCCCATCCTTACCGGCGCGTTTTACGCTTTTTGTCACGTACGTCTCACGCCGTCGTACCTTCGCCTTCGCACAGCCCTGACTGCCTACTACGTGAGGAGAACCTCGCACCCCGCCTCGCCGCATGCCGGCGTCATACCAATTAATCGGCTGCGATCCTTATCGCCCCTACACCGTGTCCGGGGCCTTTTCACGGGTCCGGGCCTCGGCCACGCTCACCGGCAGTTGTTTCTCTATCGTCCGAACCATCGTCCGCAGAAGGGACGCGGCGCTCTTGCTCCCACTGTCGCGCTATGGGAAACCCTGACGAGAATACAGCCGTTGCGACAGGGCTGCAGGCTGTACCGTCACCGTCATGAGAACTTACTTCTAACTTATTGTATATACATATGATTCGATCTGGGTCAATGTTGCGGCTGTCTACCTCTCCTTGGAAAGCTTATGCAATTGTCGCCCTACCAGGAACATCGCCAGCCACTTTTCGAACCGTCAGATTCTCATCAGCCAAGCTCCTGTTCCTTGGCAGTCGAAACAGCGTTTCGTCGCGAGGGAAAATAATTTTGCTCAAAAGGCCTGCGCGTTTTCACAGCAAACTGTAATATATCATGTACACCTCGTTGAAAACAGCAGAACTATATACACCTTGTTTTTAATGGAAAAAAATAGTAGGGGGTGTATTTTTCGACGGGTGAAAGGTCGCGGCGTCGCGACGCTGGGGGACGGGAGAAAACGCCGGCACATTGCAGACGAGCGCGGGCAGCGAGGAGTGATTGATTTTTGTCGCGGCTTTGGTTGTCGGTACATCAGCGAGATTCCGTCGTACGTGGGTGTGCGTGTTTGGCAGACCGCACCGTGACAACGGCGTCGCGACGCCGCGGACCGATTGGCGGTTACCGTCCCCGAGGGGCGGTGCCGATCATCGCCGGACCGCACGATGCGCCGTCTCGATTTTAACCACTGCGCTGCGCTGGCTGTGCAACGAGGTTTCGGTTTCAACTTTTCCTCGTTACAGCACACGGATCATACATGATGCATCAATTGGCAAAACGAGATCGCACAGGAAAATGCCTGACGAGTGTGCAACGGGAACTCAAAAACAGGTCGCACGTAAGGGTAACCGGATCGGCCGCAATTATTGAACAGCGATCTGCGATCGCATCACCGAGATAGAACTTCGCTTCACGTATATAATATATATAGGTACCCGTTGTGATCGAGATCACTCGCAGAAAAAATATCAAGATCGAATTCTGTTTTTTTTTTCGTGAATTCCTCTCCAAGATTTTATCTGACAATCGGTTCTCGTAATTCGATCTGAATCGAAGGATTGACAACGTACAAAGGTGACGGAAGGAAGGGAAGTTTAGTTGATAAAGGCCGATAAATCACGGGGTTAACGAAGTGATAATAGCCGTGCATCGTCGGGCCGAGAGACAGGCACATTGCGGATAGATGTACCTAGGATAGTTATGTACGTATACATTGTACAATATCGAGAGAGCGCAGCGCGTTTCGCCGGGGGAATGGCGCTGCCGGGGTGAAGAGGGGGTGGAAACACAGAGAGGGGGAAAGGAGCGAGAAGCGGGGGGTTGCCACTTGGCACTTGGCACTTGGCACTTACCTCCCACTATCCGTCGCCCCGGGATAGCGACGTGCTGGAGGAGAAGAGAGCAAGAGCAAGAGCAAGAGCAAGAGCAGCGAAGCGTCAACGCGAGAGGAATGGCGTGGAGCGACGGGAGAGGAGAGGAGAGGACCTGGAGGAAGCCGTGGGAGGGACCAATGGACATGCGCGGGTGTGCCGCGACACCACGGCGACCTTCTGGCCACCTCCAGAAACAAAATGGCTACCTGCACTCGAAAGCTCACCGTCAGATGGCACCAGCACCTTCCAAAGCCGGTCGCTGGACGTATTTGCAAGAGTTTCATGGTTGTACAACCCACGCAGCTTTACCAGAACTCGAATCTTTTTACAACGAGACCTATTGCAGGGGAGAGGATACTTTTTCATACAAAATAGTTATGTCCATCTGCTTGAACGGAGAATCGAGTGCCTGACCGTTTCTTTTCTTTTTTTTTTTCTTTCGAAGGGGAAACTTCGACCACGGTACAAATTTGTAACAAATTCCTATGCCGTATGCGATTATTCAGAAATCAATTCAACGGATGGCTGAGCTTATGGTGAGGTTTAAAGTACACGGGAAAAGTTGCGAAGTGTACTCTTCTGCTAAGACCGACAAGACCGTAAAAAGTTTTCTTCACGGCTTCGCAATTTGACTGTTATTTTTACCGCCTCGTTTCCTCGTCGTTTAGGAGGATCCGTAGCCATGCCTTATACGCACATGCTACCTACCTGTATACCGATACACATGGTGACGGTGTATACGGCATTCACCCGCACCGGGGACTCGATAATAAATGCGCCACAAAATTTCTGCTTTATGCCCGGTTTACGGTTTGTTGCTGTTGTCGGTCGCTCGTTTTATTCACCGTGCAACACGGCCGATCACCGAATTTGATCCCGCAACCACCGCGGAGCTCGAGCAGAAAAATCATTTCTACAAAGCATCGAGAAATCTGATTTTCGAACCAGGCTACCCCATGGAGTAGTAACGGACCGTCTTGGCAGGCCAAATTCGTCTCTGCGCTTCGCTGTGACCACAGTCAGCTATAAAAATTCGTATATCATATTATAACTATGAAGTTGTACGTGCGGCGTAAAATATTATTATACCACAGGTTGAGTATGCATGTGAAATCCCTATACGCTTTCGCAATGTATATAAGATTAGATCGCTGGCATACGGAAATCTCTTTACATTATATGTACAGAGTGATCACGTTGCAGTGGGAATAAAATACTGCGGCAGCTCGCATCTGTGGCTAAAAATAGAATTTATATTCCGAAAATACGTATTAGGTATGCAATTCTTTTATGCAAATAAAAAGTCTACTTTGAAACTTTTGCTTCCCGGAGTTGGATGAATAACGGAACGATTTAGTATTTCAGAAAGGCGTTGGATTCGCTTTTTGAATTCAAATTTTTTAACTTGAAATAATTAATTAGGACAAAAAAATAGAATCGTTCACTGCCATTCGTCAATAGATATCCTCGAAAAGATGATATCTGCTATAGTCATTACGACCCATCGTAATCACATTGAAAAAAGATTGAAATCTGAATTGTATCACAAAATAAACCTTCTCAACGAAAATTTAAATAACAAATTCACCTTAGGTGGAGAGAGTGTTGGCGAAAATATTTCGATTACAATTATAACAAACTTTTTTCACTCTTGTTCTAGTTTGCATTTTTAAGTAACTTCGAACCTCAAATCGGTCGCTGTGAATTTAGTTGAGTGAAAAAAGATGGCTACAATAATCTTCTGCCATATTTTGTTGGAGAAAGGCGGTGTATTCGAATACAACTGGCCAAGGTACAAAATTTTGCAATGAAAACACACGAGACCTTGTTCGGTCATACCGCCATATGCTATTTATTATTAATAACTGGCTCATTAATTTACAAGTGCTAAAACAACGACGGCTTTGGTCTCCTTCCGCATTAAGATGTAACATTGTGCCAAGCCCGTGATATTAAATATGTATGTATGCAGCGAGCGATAGATCTGCGCTAAGAATCGGTAACCTACCTCAATAATTTAACCAGCATTACATCACGAATTCCAAGCATATCTCGAGCGCGGAGCAGACGCGCGCCCCTGAAAATCGAAAGTGGTGCAGCTCGCACATCCATATTTCATTCGGCGAGCCACCACGCTGTGTTCTCTCTCATTGAAACTGATTACGTGAGAAATTCAGTAATTACATAGCTCGTAATAATCGTTGCGGTACATTCCGATTTCATCGGCGTATATTATCCAGGTTGCTGCGGGCATGCGACTCATTTTAAAAATAGCTGCATCGCTTCAGTATGCGCGAGTGATCGTTGCAGCGGTGATTGAGTTCTTTTCATTTTTTGCCGCAAAAATACCGACGGTAGTCGTACGCGCGAGGTGCTTTTGCAGATCTTACGCCACTCGGCCTAGCTGGCTCCTGTGCCACGTGTGAATATCATTTGAATGCATTAAGCGATGCGTGGAAAAGGCGTATATACTACATATATACTGAGGCGTGCTAGCAGCTCTAAGCGACGGTGCCGAAATCGTCGAGTCAGAAAGTCAAAAGTACCTACCTTACAGTGGTAAACAGAAGCGTCCATCATCTTCGTCGCTGTTGTCGTCTCTGCAGCTCAAAGCACGCACGAAAGTGACTGGCTACTGGCACGAATGGAAGCTGTAACGTCCTCGCTCAATCTGCAACGTAGGAAAAAATGTCCAAGGATAGGAAGCGTGTTTTACGTAAATAAATTTACGCGGATCTTGGATAATGATGAAAATTTGAAGCGGCAATTCCGGCCTCTCGTATCTTGCAGCATTATACTTCACATCTTTATCCTTATTATAAGAGTACTTCACAATGTCAAGTTCACTGTTAAACCGTTGAAAACATCATAATTTTTGGAAACCATATACTGTAAAAGATTTTACCGGAGTACATATGATGGAAGTAATTTGGACCATGGATAAATTTTCACGGTATGAACGGATTCGTGTCTCCAATTCGCTGCACAGCGTAACAAAAATCGGTTCCCTGTATTTTTTGACATCTGGATAAAATAGGGCTCCTTTTACTGTCTCTCTTTCATTTTTGTTTTCTTTTTTTCCATGGCTACAGGTATATTTTATAACGGGAAAAATGCTCGTGACGTTCGCGGCTCAGCTGTCCAGGACATTGATTGGCGAGTGGCTGGATTTGCGGGGGGCTGATTCGATGTTTTTAGGTCGGTAGATAGGACGCGGAGTCTCATGCATATTCAATGGCACTCCGAACTCCTCCGTCACGGAGGGAAAGAACACCCCCGTCCCCCGGAGCCCGACGCCCTCGCAGCCCCGTTCCGCGCCGCTTCGCAGATCTCGACTGGGCTGTAGGGGTGCTCACGACTTTGTTTCTTGATAATTTTTTTTTTTTCACTACTTCTCGTTCTCTCTTTTTGCATAATACGTGTACTATAGAGCAGACTGCAATAGCTACGCGATCTTTGCGAGCTGAGTGACAAATTCAATGGTATCGATGGTGCAGTTCCAGGTAAAGAGATCAATGATTATGAAAAGAAAAATTCAAGCATAACTTCAACCCTGGGCGAAAAACTAGGCCGCAGTTTACCAAATGCAAATTGATACGATCACCCGTGAAAAATAGCGGTCATTGGTCAGCGTAACGACGTCGATATCTTCGTTCTCGATCGCACGTTTCGCGTAACGTCTAAATATCACATGAAGAATATACGCGGCGGCAATCAGGAGCCGAGTTCAAGGGGTGAGTCCAGACTGGTTCGGTCAATCCTGGAAGACGGCCTCGATCGGAGGAGCGTGTAACCGGGTACTTAGTTACTAAGAAAGTCGGTTGTGTATGTTAAGGTGGCTGTGCGAAGAGGGCAGGAAGGCGGCCGCGGAGTACTGTAAAGTCGGGGCAATATCGCGTGGCCGCCTTGACCTCCCGAGTCGATTTTCACCGTGCGATAAGATAAAGAACGCGGCGTAAGAAAAAAGCCAGGAGTCCCTCTTGGCGGTGGGTAAGCCTGCAACCCCTCCGAAATCAAAAGTAGCATGCGACTCGAGGGGCGGAGGCATGATCCGAGTATCGAATTGACATTCTGGTGAAAAGTTACGAGCGATACCGAGGAGCAAATCTTTCCGATCGTCGGCGATGATCGCCCCACACGCGTCTTCTCTCAACCCTTCTTCAGAGAAAAATAATCCGATGAAAGATATCCGGCGTCGTGGATGCGCGATGCGAACATCACCTTCAGCTCTGGGTAGGTACTCGAAGTATTTTTCGCCTTCGAGGAAAACACCGACGCCAAAGACCCGGAGGAGAGAATGTGTTTTAGTACGGTTGCAATAAATTTTCACCGGCGGACTCTGCAGTTGAGAGCTACGGAAGTATGGGGTCCGCGAAGTTGAGTCTGCGGCTGCTCGAGGGACTGATATCCCTCATCTTCTTCCCCTTTGATATCCCTCCTCTCTCCTCTCATCCTCCTCAGCCCCCTTTTATTCTCCGACGCCACCGTCCTCCCTCCCTTTCGCCTCTTCATACCGTTCCACCCCCGTCCGTCCACCACCCTTACACGCCACCCTCGCTCTCGGCTTCGACACCCCCCTTTGTGCGGAGAAGACAGATCGAACCACCCTGTTTACACTGCGATGCGATGATTTGCCAAATTAATTAGTTTTGTTTCAGGCCTTCCCCCCTACTCTAAAACCCTGAAGCCCCTCTATTGGCGGAAACTCCGAACAATCTTCGAGGCCGTGTTGATAATCCACGCTCGTCAGCTGCGTCGTGTCTGAGGGAGCTTAAGCATCATGTTTCCACTTTTCGGTACTGCGTTACGATGCAAGCTCCAGCGTGGTGTGGGGCAACTACAGAATTACTGGCATGCTCGATATTAATCGAGATCACTCGCGTGATACGGGCGTTTCAAAATCGGTTGAAACTGTTCGAACCGTTCTGGGCAAGCACGCAGCGACGATGGAGCGACATTCGCTCACTCTAGACATGTGTATAGGCTCAAGTCCTTGCCTCATTATGCAGATATGTAGATTTCGAAAACCCTGCTAGTCAGGGGTGAGAAACGGTCGTAAACAACCGGGAGAAACTTATTTTTTAGGGCCGACCGTCTAACTGATATCGAATTGGGAGTTTGGATTTTAATAGACGACGTATCTGGTGGACAATCAAATACTGATCAGGCTCACACGAATACCTAAACACTAATATTAAATTTTACAATACGAGTACTAATCAGTTCTCTCGATTCCGTGTTTCATCGAATGCTACGTAAAATATGCTTGGAACAGATTTGTCAGTATCATAGGTACGTCGATATATATTTTTAGCTAAAGTCAAGTACGGTCAACTGAACCGTAAACATCGGGGTGAACGCGGCAGTAAACTATCGGGGGATGCCGTTAAGCGGTCATTGATGGGTTTGCCGGTTATCAAGCGAGTAAAAACCAATAAAGTCAATCTTCAATAAAGCCGGTCAACTCGTTCGCTTTCAATAGCAGCTTTCTAGTACGTACGTATTCCGCGTGTGATACAGCTCGAGGAATTCAGTGAAAAAGAGACACAGTTCAGTAAACATCGAGTTTTTTAGCCATCAACGCTGCAAGTTCATCCACCGCGGTTAAGCAAACCACGATCGAATATACCAGCGGAATATGGAGTGATCCGCTTTTCGAATGCACATTCCGCAGTAATTTCCCGCAAATCACAACTCGGAATATGTCTGAATCCGCTTCTTTCTCATCCTCCGCGTTCACCGCTGACTGGCACAACGGGAATCAATATAGAAGTGCAGGCAAGATGGAACGACGGGGTGGAGGACGAAGCCGGGGACGTGGAGGATAGGTCGAGAGAGCCGCCGGGGCGACGGAGACGTTGGGGGTGGCGCCTCATATTTTGCTCATTAGCGTCAGCATCGTCGTCAGCTACGGGACGCCCTCACTTCGCACAGCCGGGCTGCGGGGAGGGAGAAGCCATCCATCATCTTGTCCTCCTCCCCCTCCCTCGATCTCAGGGATCGCAGGCTTCCCTCACACCGGGCGACCATCTCCGGGAACAAACGCTGACCCTGGGCGCCTCGTCCCTTGCCCGATTCATTTTTTGGCGTGAACACTCCCTGCGGTATCTCCGGCTTGCGCTACCCGCGTGGCAGCGCCTCGCGCTTGGCCAAGTCAGTGACGAATAGCTGGTCCCGCTGTCCGCGTCCAAGGGCTGGTGATTACCGTATAAATTACCATATTACCCAGCCGCAAAAAGTTAAGCAATAATTTACCAGTTACCGACGTTTGTCTTGATAGCGTTTCCTTGTTTCCCAACGGGGGTGGAGCAATACGATACACCTTGTGGCAAGGGATAGGTTTGGGCGGAAAAAATCTTGCGCACAAAATGAATAAAATTTACTCGCGCTATTATCGGACATATTCAACTCGCTCGAGGTCAGCATCGTGATTTTTTGATACAACCCCTCGTTTTGTTGCAAAAAAATTTGAAATCTTCTGCCCATTGTTGGAATAAAAAGCCTCCTTCGCTCGTATGTTTCAATTAGAGGATACTAGCTCGAGTTTGCCAAGAATTACTCTCGGGAACTTCTATTCACCTAAATCTTACTCCCTTGCAGCCCCGTGACTGACCTCAAGACGTGAAATGCCTGCACTTCCAGTACGAAACTTCGAGATTGAGATAGTATCAAAAAAAAAAATTTTTCGTTTCACGTTTCGCGATACATCGGCCGAGCGCCAATTTTACAAAAAATGACACTGGAAATTATTACATTCTCCATACGGTAGATCCTTCGTTTTTTTCTCATGTCTAGAAACGGTAAAATCGCCCGCCATTGCCGGAGGCTTATTCAGGCCTTTGTCGGTTCACTCGTTGAGCCGAGCACCGAGGGAAGAACAGCCAACGGTTGGCGGGGGAGTAACGAGAGTGCGTGAGTGCGTAGTGGAGCGTATCTTTTCCCGGCCATCCAGCCAGCAGTGGCGGCCATGTCCTGCTATCGCCAGCATTCTGGTTTTCGCCTGCATTCGTCGATCCGTCCGTCCATCCATCGAAGTTAGTTTCGTAACCGTGAAACCCAGCTTCGCATGACCAATCGTCTTTGACGAACCGAGCTGTTTGGCAGTCTATACCGCTTCTCGTCCAGTTCGAGGTCACCGAGATAACTTTCCTCTTCGGGTGACAGATTTTTACCTCCTCATAACGTACTTACCAGCATGGAACTAAGTGTCTGGATTGTTTTGTCGGGTGATTGGAGGCTTCGTTGTTCGAAAAGATCCTTTGTTTATTAAAAAGAGAATCCTCGAATTGGTATATACTCGTATTTGGAATCTTGGTAAAAATATTTGAGAAATGGCTAGCAGACGCACGTTGCGTTTCTTTCTATACGAGTAATAATTAGTTTAGAACTGATTTATCTTTTTATCTTCTTCGTCAAGTTGAACCCATTTCATTCTCTTTTAGATGTTCTTCTCCTCGCGTGACTAAACCCTGAATACAGATTTACCCAAGAGAAGGACCAATTTGAACGAAATAAATTTTCTCGATCAAAGTAGGGAAACAATTTTCCATATAGCATAATAATCTTTCGAGTGCCTCTGTACTTTAGCCGAAATTTAGGGCCTTCATTTGACCCTATTAAGGTTCATGTAAACCTACTTTGAAGGAAACTAAACCTAGATATCCTACATTGACCCTCTAAGTCTAAAAAATTTAAGAACAAATTCTACATCGAACCTCCAACTCTTAAAAATCGAAGTACCAAATCCTACTTTGACGCTTCCAGTAGACGATTGAACCTGTTTTGACGCTATTCAATCTCTAGCTTCTCCATTGGACCTGTAAGTCTTCCTCTGTAGATATATTATTGCGGCGACATTCAAGTGTTCGTAATTAATAATCCAAGGGCTATTTCGAGATAATTTTTATAAGTTTTAATAACATTTGAAAATTAAGTACCGCATTTCAACTATTCATTCAACGTTCTCACGGATATGATAGCCCTTTTAAGTGATTGAATATACAGAAAATACGATTAAACGCCTGTCCAAACCAATTCCTATGTATTGGGACTTTAATTTAATTTTATACATTTTAATCGTATTTTTTATATTTCCACCATCAAAATCGATGGACCTTTATCAGCGAGTTATGACTTTGCGCGTTAAAAGAGGGTTTCAAACAAGCAGCTTTAACCCTACCTCTGAAGGGCTAAGGGAGGTTCTAAGCATACCCTACTTTGAACCTAAGCTTGGTAAATCGTGAATTTTTACTATCTTTAAGCCCTTCGTAGGAGCACCTTTAAAGTAGGCGCTAAATTTCGACTCGGGTACGCACAGGGTAGTCAAGACGACGAGAAAAATGCGCAGGACTTCTGGAATCGTCGCAGAATAGCGCGCGGAGTTCCGCCCGTGTGATTCGGGGCTGCGGGGGCGGCCGAGTGACAGAACGAGACGGAACGAGATGGAGTGATTAAAGGGGATCGCGCGCGTGTTCTGGGCGTACAGGCGCGGTGTCCATGGCGACCGCGGCGCAGACGCGCCGGCTCCCTCGGGCCCTCTCCAGCCCTCCGATATCCCGCGGCCCTCCGACCCCCGACCCCCGACCCGCCGAACATTCCCCCGTTTATACACACTAAACACCCTATAGAGAGCGCGGCCCGTGCTACACGCACATTACACGCGCCGTGTCGCCGCACACACGTGTCGACTGACGGTGCGGAAAACGCCCGTATATTCTCACACAGGCACCTAAATGCGCCATTGCGAGGGTATGCACTTGTGCAGAGGCTCTCGAATACCCGCGCATCTATCAATCTACGTGCGCGTCGACGCATTCGTATGCATTCAGCATGCATCCAAAGGTCGTTCGACGGGTTGAATTTATTTTCGATCATCGATCTCCCGTGCTTTCGGGGTATTGAGGAATGCGATAAAAACACTTCCCCCATTGTCGCTTCTTTACAGACGAGATTGAACTTTCACCGTAAGATTATTATGTGAGAATTGTGATTTTCGGAAAAGGTTATCATCGAGGCACCTGCCGAATCGTGCCTCTGATAAAAGTATGGCTCAGAGGTGCTCGGCTGGTCGTCGCCAGGCTCAGGATTCCCACTGAAATAATATAACCGTGGTGCGATGTAGAAACGGAGCCTCAGAATAGGACGGAAAAGGCGGTGTTCAGCCCAGCTTAGGAACTCCTGAAACGGTTGGGGCTTGGCGCGTTTGTAGAGTGGGCGGTGATTTCCGGGGACAACAAGACCACCATCCCGTTTGTCTCTAACAGCAGCCTCGCTTCTGCCCGTGACGGTTTCACGGCTGGAGCAACGATACCGCGATTGCAAAAACTCTCAAGATCCATCAGTTGCAGAACGAGCCCATAGGCCGAAGGCTGTTCGAATACCGCGGCGGGTAATTCTCTTTTCGCAATTTTTCCGCAGAACTTGACAGCCCATCGTTGTACTCGAATCCTGCATACCGGGAAATGATAGCCGCTGTGTGTAAACTTCGCCAGAGTTAATTGGCGCTCTTTAACCACAACCGGGCAGGACGATTATTTCGTCCGAACGACGGATTCGCTTGTTCGTTCATTGTTCGCAAATGCTTGGAGATAAAGGAGACTGCGAACGGAACGAGGGGGAGTAGGCAAAGTGGCCGCGTGCGTGAACATCGAGAAGAGAACACGTGAACATGTGAGTATACGACGCAAACGAGATAGACCCATAAAAATGGTAATTTCTATCGACCGGCGACGGGAGCTGCTCGCCTGCATGCTATTAGCCCACAGACCCAACGCGTGGAACCGCCGACGCATTCTGGCCCAACCCGATCCTCTCTCTCTCTCTCTCTCTCTTTCTCTTTCTCTCACCGCCAGCTGCGAAACTGCGCCGGGTACAGCTGGACACTTATCGTTGACCAGTTACGTCGAACGGTGCGCGAGCCGCAGGTTGGTATCCGGGAGCCTACGACAGATGCGCCCCCACTTTATGGGAGACAAGTGTGCTTATGAGAATGTCAAATTATATTGTTCTCGCATGCATCTTGAGCGTTGGCGTAGGTAAATACACGCCCACTCATCATTTCGACCGCCCTATTCCAGTGGGAATCTAGTGCCAAGTAGATCATCATAGTGCGCTAGTTCGCTGCCAGATACTTGTATCTCTCAAGTGCTGGATGTGTTTCCCCATTCGAGTTATTTACATTCTCACGAAGGAAACTTTTATATAATTATAACCGATTATTTCAAGAGCCGTATGGGTTTGTATTAGGATTCAGGTTTCAGAAAACTCTTCAGATGAACTATCAAGATCAACCTTGGCTACCCGGTACCTATACCTTGAGCACTTGATGCAACAACCCGAGTGACGACGGTAGCTTAAAGTGCGAATTCTGAATCAATCTTTTCTCCAAATTAATCAATATTTTCACTTTGATGTGAACCGTAGCTGTGCGAAGATAACTATTTTTGGATCGCTACTTTTTCGGAATAAGGTATTCTCTTCCAAGATTATTCAATTTCTGACTCGTCTCGTACACACGGCTTGATCTTTATGATACCTTCCATACTCCTCTTATTGATGGGAACCTCGCCCACCGTCGCTTCACGTCTCTCTTGTACAACGTACCGCTCTTTTGTCGGCACTGTATCCAGCGCCTCATCGGTATGAATACAAAGTACAAAGGATCGCAGCTATATTCCATTTGAAGCAATTTTTACGTATCTGGTGGTCTGAAATCGTCGAGTCGACGACCAGTCCGTAAAATCCGCCTCAGTTAAAATAAAAACTCGATATCAATCAGTGCGTGATACCTACTTTGTTAAGATTGCACATCCTGTAGAACGCAGACTTGAACGTATCTCAACTTTTCCTGTCCCGCTTCAAACTCCGACAAAGAGAGTTCGAACGAGAAATCCTTGCGACGCGCCGCGGGATGAATTTCTTTAGAAAGAGGTTTCTTTTTTTTCGAGGGTGGTATCAACGAATGATGGGAACATTGGTGGCCTAGTCTCTCGAAGGGTCTTCTCGATAAGGTGCGATTCAAATAGCTGGCTGCGGCAGAGTTACAGTAGCGGATGACGTTCGCTATACGGCTTTCGGGGTTCCGGGCCACGGGTTACCGACTACGGATACCGCGGACCCCTTCGAAGCCCGCCTGGCTCATGAAAGATGCATAAGACGACTCACCAGGGGCGCGATAAAGAGTCGACAACAGACAGACCGACAGTCACCCTAATACCCGGTGCAATACAGGACCCCGCGTGCAATACTGGATACTGCCACCCACCGCAGGGGGTGTATCCCGCTATCAATTAATTATAATCTAGATTGATGGATCCGATCGTCGCGTATCGAAGATTAGTGCCGGTGCGGGGCGCTCGGACGATCAGAAAACCCCTAAAAACACTCCCTCTTGCCCACTACCGCCTCACGAATACGTAGGATCGTCGATGCAGTCGCGCCTCTACGCGTCATGCACGTGTCCTCTCCACCCTTCTCGTCCTTCTTGTCGTTGGTGACGGGGGGCTTAAAAAGCACGTTCCGGATGATCGCGATCCTAGATCCTCGAGCATTCCATCAAACGTTGCGAAATTTTCGGGCCGAAATACGGAGTGGAAAATCGTCAACTCGTACATGTGTCGTGTGGCGTGTTCAACGCAGGGGACTCTCGCGGCTCGAATGTTCTGCTACTTTTCCGGTAAACGTCATCCGGACGAGAGTGAAAATAAAGATAAAAGAGGACGCGAAATAGCCGCTCGGATGAGTTATATGGCCGCGTATGTGCGCTAGATCCGTGCCGTTTATACGTCGGGCGTCGCCGGCGCGAGAGCTGGGACGTCAGGACGGACAGACCGCATTACGCAAACGTATCACGCTATGTGGCTCAATGAAAACAAACAGACCCCAGAGAGAGAGAGAGAGAGAGAGAGAGCAGCTTTGCCTGCCTCCATCCGCACCACCCGCGCCGCCTGCATAAATTATATCGCTCTTCGTGCGAAGTACCAGCCTGCAGAGAGTACCATGGCGTGCATCCTGCTGATGTAGCGATGCAGCCGCGGGACCCGGGGTGTCCTTTTCTCCCCGCTCTGCCCAATAATTCGCGGGCATTTGATTCCTAGCTACGCTATGCTGCACATCAACCTACCGGCTTCGCTACGATTGCATAGCTGTATTTTTATGCCGGAAAGTCTGCACCTTATGCTTCTTACAGTGGTAGTAGTAGAGAGAAGGATTTAGGATCATGTTAGAAAGAATGTGTTGAGTTCTGGTGAATAGAAAAACTGAATCGAGGGGCTCAACCTTGTTTATAATTCCTTTAAACGAAGAACAGAGAATCAGTATTACTGATGGGACATGTATCGAAGTAATTCTCAGGGAAAATTTTTGTGGGCAATTATTCGAATTCGCTTCCAGTCTTCCGTGGATAGTGGTGTATCGATCTGACGAGAAAAGCATGAACAGAAATTTTGTCGAAATTTTGATAATTTGAACGATAGCATTATGCAAATGAAATTGTTAGAATAGTTAAATCGAAAGACAAAATTTCAGGAAAACTGCCCTAAATTTTTTAGCAAGTCTTTGTTATAGATTTTTAAATGGCTTTTCACCCATCGGTTTTCAGAAGACGTAATTGTTTAGTGATATCAATGCAGACGAAGCTTTTTCGCCTATATAGCAATATTCTTAACGATACTTATTCTACACCATAGACCAAATACCTCGGAACACCGATCTCATGCATGTAGCTATAACCATATTTTCACGTACAGTATAAAGAACTTATAACCTACATGCGGTGATAAATGTTCAAATCCTGAGTGTCGGAGACAATATTTTTCTACTCATTAGGTACGCGCCATAAAATGAATGATCTAATAGCCAAATCAAGCATCAATTGATTTTTCGTGTATCGGTCATAATTGTATTTTACCGTTGTACCTTCAAATGCATATCGATGTCGGGATATTGCCGAGTAATACAGACAATAGTAGTTGCATAACATCGTCGTTTTACCTACAAATCCACGGTCTAGCAGCAAGAAAAAGTGGGGAGAATGGGGGTGAGCGCAGCACGTGGTGGCAAAACAAGAGATCAGGGGTTGGTAAAAATTGAGGAAAACTGTAAGAGAATTCGAATCGGAACTCAGCAGCGTTCGGCGGTATCTCGGGGAGGACAAGGGCGCAGGGGTGGCTCGGCTCGGTGTTGGGCTGGGTTTCGGCGGGGCTCCCGCTCGCCGGTCGGAGCCGGGGGCCGAGGCGCGTGCAAAGCTGTCCGCACGGGTGCGAGAGGGATGGAAGAATTGGGAGTCGAGGAGAGGGGAGCGATCGATGGCCTCCCTCCGAAAGCTCCGCCGACCCTCCAGCCGCCCCCGGTGGTCGGTGAAGCGGCGGCGGCCGTCATGGCGGCGCATGCAAATCAGCATGGCGTCGAGACGCCCTCCAACCCCCGATATATCCGCCGCGGTGCAGGACAACCCGAACCGCCGCTACCGACCCTGCAGGACGACGCAGACAGACGCCTAATATCGACGAACCCGATTCGATTATGTCCCCCGGTTTGCTTACGGAGTTTCGCCCCGTGCACAACACCTTCGGTCCGCACCACTCGGATTATCCCGCACGCATTCATCCCCCGCGATCTGAACACCTTACAGAGTTTATAAACTTTCCCAACAGCTAACGTAAGCCCGATCGCAGAACTAAATTCGGACTACGTACGTACTTCGCGTTCGTCTCGGAGGAAGTGAGCTGTTGTTTCTAATTTGAATTGAATAACGAACCGTGCAACTTGCGGGAGCCAATGATCTTTTCCGTTACTTACATAATCTTTACTGTGAGTTGCTTCTGGTACCTCGCCTCATATCTCTAATTATCTGCACATATGGATGTAGTAGTATAACGGGCATTGACTCCGAGGAACATCGCTATCGCACATATGCATCGAGTTTTATAAGCATTAAATGAAGCAAGAAATGAATCCAGACACTGTAGTAGTAGAAGCCGAGGGAATGCCTCGCGCGTCAGACAACTCCGAATACGACATCGCTTCAGAAAGACAGAGAGAGAGAGAGAGAGAGAGAGGAGCGAGGCGGAGATACCTACTTATCGATTACGTAACACCGGGGCGTCAGTCTACTCTTGGACGGAGGAGTTTATCCCGTGTGGCTTAACAGTCGCAATTGTCATATTATATGGCCGCAACGCTCAACCCGTATGCAGGGTAGCGAAAAGCCGCCGCGGAAAGCGATAAACATGAAAATACTTGCTGCAGGTAGCAAGTTCATGCTGTTGCAGGTACTCTCTTCTCCTGCACCGCACGCGCGTCGCTTGATAAATAACGCTCGCTGATGATAGAGGCGGTATAACAGTTGGTTGGTGGGTTCCTCTGGTAGTCGAGTTGAACAGGTAGTGGTTGAAACAGAGTGGAAACACCGCGTAGCTACACCGGCTTTGAGCGCCACGTCGCGTCACCCAGACAACGGCTCTGCCACCCGCCCGCCGCCCGCAGCCCGTCGCATTTGAATACAAGAATAAATGCATAATAATT